>NC_057419.1:46426249-46656076 GCF_019320065.1 Cervus canadensis
TCCCCACCTATTTCCCATGAAGTGATGGGACCAGATGCCATGATCTTAGGTTTCTGAATGCTGAGCTTTAAGCCAACTTTTTCACTCTCCTCTTTTACCTTCATCAAGAGGCTTTTTAGTTCCTCTTCACTTTCTGCCATAAGGGTGGTGTCATCTGCACATCTGAGGTTATTGATATTTCTCCCGGCAATCTTGATTCCAGCTTGTGCTTCTTCCAGCCCAGCATTTCTCATGATGTACTCTGCACAGAAGTTAAATAAGCAGGGTGACAATATACAGCCTTGATGTACTCCTTTTCCTATTTGGAACCAGTCTGTTGGTCCATGTCCAGTTCTAACTGTTGCTTCCTGACCTGCATACAGGTTTCTCAAGAGGTGGGTCAGGTGGTCTGGTATTCCCATCTCTTTCAGAATTTTCCACAGTTTATTGTGATCCACACAGTCAAAGGCTTTGGCATAGTCAATAAAGCAGAAATAGATGTTTTTCTGGAACTCTGTTGCTTTTTTGATGATCCAGTGGATGTTGGCAGTTTGATTTCTGGTTCCTCTGCCTCTTCTAAAACCAGCTTGAACATCTGGAAGTTCATGGTTCACATATTGCTGAAACCTGGCTTGGAGAATTTTGAGGTCTAGCTGGGCCTTGAGAAATCAGAGGACCATTCCTGGGATGTAAATTAGGAGTTTTGGATTTATAGACAGACACCATTATATATAAAATAAACAACAAGGATCTTACTGTATAACACAGGAAACTATGTTTAATATCTTATAATAACCTATAGTGGAAAAGAATATGAAAAGAATATATAAGTGTATGTGCTATGCTTAGTCACTCAGTCATGTCCAACTATTTTTGGCCCCATGGACTGTAGCCCACCAGGCTCCTCTATGTATGGGATTTCCCAGGCAAGAATACTGGAGTGGGTTGCCATGCCCTCCTCATATATGTGTATATATACATATATGTATAAGGAATATATATGCATAGGTATAACTGAATCACTCTGCTGTATATCTGAAACTAACACAACATTGTAAATCAACTATAGTTCAATTAAAAAAAAACTAAAAAAAAATCAGTGGTTGCCAGGAGTCATGGGGGAGGGAAGCAGGAAGGGATGAATAGATGGAGCACAGCTGGTGTTCAGGGTGGTGAAATTGTTCCATATGATACTGTCAAGGTGGATACATGACATTATGCATTTGGCAAAACCCACAGCATGTAAAAAACCAAAAGTGAACCCTAATGTAAATCATGGACTTCTGTAAATAATAATGGGCCACTATTGGCTTATCAGATGTAATAAACGTACCACAACTAATGCAAGGTATTAATGACAGCAGAAACTGTGGGAGAGGGGAAAGGAGGACATGGGCCCTCTTTATATTTTCTGTGTAATTTTTCTGTAACCCTAAAACTGCTCTATAAAAAAATTTTTAAAAAAACTTAAAAATAAGAAATACAATTATATCTGTTGAGTTCCCACAGAAGAGACATAGGATACACAGCCTCCAGAGGGTCACTGAAGGGTCTCACTGCAGTGGGACACAAGCTATCTCCCAGTGCGGACGGTGGACAGGTAATGTATGAAGGTGCCAGTGCAGACATCCAAGGGAAATGTCCCCAAGATGGTAGATCAGGGTCTAGAGTGCCAATGGGTAGGGAACTTTATGAGGGTTTGGGATAGAGGCCAAAGAACACGGTCAGAGTGGGCGAGGGTCACCAGAGGGAGGGCCTCTGCCACGCGCCATCAGCCTCCTCAGGGAGCCCGGCCACCTTCGAACAATCCAGACAGGAGGCTGTGGGGCCCCAGCTGGATGCTGCTTACCTCGCAGTTAAGTGAGAACAAATCCAAAGCAAATACTTGCGATATTTAGAGCTTTAGGATATGCCCATGTTTTATTCATCCACGTTAGCATGGGGTCTGTGGGCCCCCGGAGTCTGAAGGAAATTAGAAAATCACAGAATGTCAGAGTTAGAAGAGGCCTGGGGAGTGATCTGATCCAGGCCTTCTTTGCTGAAGAGGAAATTGAGGCCCACAGAGGGAGGTGACCTGAGATTACAGATGAAGACAGCCAGCCCTGTGAGCCCTGGGCTGCTCACACTCCCGGGCATGTGCCTGCGTCTCTCCCCCTCCCTCCCTTCCCTTTCTTTCAACACATCTGGGTGCTTACTTTCTGTTACTTTTCAAGCAAGGTAGAGGAAGGTAAGGGATATACTGCAGGCTACCCTCGCACCCTCTGGAGGTTGGGGACCATCTGAGGTCTGGGTAGGCCTTGAGAAATCAGAGGCCCATTCCTGGGATCATTACATGGTCTTGAAGCCCAGAGCACAAGTAAATTTAAAATATATATATCACACTGCAGGCTTATATAATTTTGTGGGTGCAAAGTAGCTTCAGTCAAGTCTGACTCTGCGACCCCATGGACTGTAGCCTGCCAGGCTTCTCTGTCCATGGGATTCTCCAGACAAGAATACTGGAGTGGGTTGCCATGCCCTCCTCCAGGGGATCTTCCTGACCCAGGAATGGAACCCGTGTCTCTTATGTCTCCTGCATTGGCAGGCAGGTTTTTTACCACTAGCACCACCTGGGAATTTTAGTCAAAACCAGAAATGAGGTCCACGGTGACAGTGCAGTCTTTCTTTCAAAGCTCTCTCCCTTCAGATACACCAGTCCTCCCCCACTTGCCTCTCCTCCAACAGGGAGGCTCTAGAAGGTAGCTCTCCTTCCTTCCACAGGTACCAGCATAGGCACAATTCTCAGGTCCTGGATATTGAGTAAGGGCCGCTAATTCTGGGCGAGTCTGATGAGAATTGAGAAGGTGATGTTGACTTTGGGCTTAATAGTGATGTGAGGGAGGTGGTATAAAGAGGCAGGAGCTCTTTGTGGGACATTAGGTGGTTGGGATACACAGATGGCTGAGCCAGCAGGAGGGAGAGGGGGCCTGGGGATAGACATCTAGAGTCTTCCAGCAGCTGATAACCCTGCACAAGACAGCAGAGATCCAGAGAAGATGCCTGGGAGTCCAACAGTGAGGCTCTGTGAAGGAGCCCTGAAGCCTTGAGGTGGCCCCTCTAAGTGGCTCATTCTGACTTCACTCTGACTTCTCTAGCCAACCTGTCTCTACCCCAGGGTCCAGAAAGCTAAAGCCATGCTTTCCCAGACTCCCTTGCAGCTAGTGGCAGCCATATGATGTGGCTATGGCCAATGAGACATTAACAGAAACCAACTGGTGAAGGTACCTCTCCTGCCCTTTCTCTTTCTTGTGTCTTGACTACAGATGTGATGGTTGCACATGCAGAAACCATCTTCGCCTCCTGAGAGGAAAGTTGAGAGAATTGCTCTAACATCTTTGAGATGCTGTTATGAGACCTGACTCTGGCTCAGATAGTAAAGAATCTGCCTGCAATGCAGGAGACTCAGGTTCAATCCCTGGTTCAGGAAGATCATCTCTGAGATGCTGAAATTCCAATAAATGGTAGCAACAAATTCCCTGCAGAACTCTTATTATCCAATAGAAAAATGAACAAAACCTCTAATACATTTAAGCCACAATCATTTGGGTTTTCCATTACTCAAGCAGAAGATGGTCAACAACATTTAATGCTATGGAGATATGTGTCAGTGAAGACCCTTTATGTAACAGAAAAGACAACTCATGTTAATGTAAGCCTTGAAGAGAATTATTGGCTCACACAACTGGAAAGTGCATGACTGGCATAGGCTTCAGAATGAGTTTAATCCAGCAGTTTAATGATATCACCAAGGACCTTGTTTTTTTTTTTTTCTTTTCATCTTTCCATGCCCACTCTTGAAACAGTCATGGTGATAAAAGGTGATAAGAGGGAGAGGATCAGGCTGACTGACTTAGGCCAGTTGGATCTATCCCTGGAGGGGTAATTTCCTCCCAAATTACACAGTTGCTAGACAATAGAGGAAAATGGGTCTGGGAAGGACAATCTAGGTGCTCTTCTGAAGGGCGAATGGAAGCTAGATGAGTAAGCAATGAGTGTCTATAAGAGCCATCTATTCTGAGAGACAGAGGATGGTGTGGAAGCCATTGGCCATGGTCATCGGAAGGTCATTAGCAACCTTCTGTTGGCAAAGAGGCAATGCCAGTTGTGGTAAGCTAGTAAGAAGGTGTAGACTCCTCTCTCAAGAAATCTGGAACTTCGAAGAAGAGAGAAATGATACTATCTGGGGTGAGGAGACAGAGTTAAAAGAAGTCAGACCAAGCTGACTTAGACAAGTACCTTATTAGTACCTGGAACCATTGAGGTCTCAACTCACCTTCTCTTGGCTCCATTGGCTAGAAACTATGCCAATTTCTTTTTATATATTATTTCTACCTGAAGTCTTACAACTATTGTACAAGGGATATATTTGCATAATCTCTTTCCCAAAGGGGGAAGCTGAGATTAGGAGAAAGCAAAGTGACTATCCCAACTCAGCAAAAGGTTAAGTATGTGCTTTCTCTTGTAATCTGCTGATCCATGGAGGCCACATCCTATGCCCAAGGGGTCCAAGGGGGACTTACCTTCAGACTTACCCTCCTTATGGGTCTACCTAAAAGGTAGTATGAATTGAGACCTCCCCCCAAAACCTTCATCTTTGACACCACACAACCCAGGGTGTCTACAAGCCCCATGCTAAAAAGGGGTGTCCAAACAGTCTGTCTTAGGCCATTGGTCAGCTAGAGACCAGGTAGGACTAGCTCTTCCTAAAGGCCCAGCTGTGAAGTGAATGTCCAGAAATGAGTGAGACAGTGGGGTGGGGGGTGGGGGGCCGCAGCAACCAGCAGTGGAGGTGGAGATGAGTTATGCCAGCTTCCCTCCCTGGGTTTCTGCAGACAGCAACCACCCCTCCCACAATCCAGGGCTTGCTTGCCTAGATGCAGAAGTCACAGTGCTGGCCCAGTGATCTATTAATACTCCCCAATTTGCATTTCTGCATGTGGCCTACCCAGCCTTCATAAGTAGGGCTGCCAGATTTAGCAAATAAAAATACAGGGCACCCAGTTACATTGGAATTCCAGGGAAAGAATGAAGAATTTTTTGGTAGAAGTATGCCCACCAATGGTGCATGGGCCAGGCCATACTTGGACTGAAAATATTATTTGTTGTTTATCTGAAGTTCTCATTTAACTAGGCGTCTGTATTTTCTCTGGCAACTCTACCCAGAAGTTTTAGCCAGCAAGCAGAAAAGCTTAGGAAGAAAAATTCCCCATGGGCAAAGATCCATCATAAAACACTTTTTAAAAAGTCTGTGTACAGGTAGCTCACCTTTCTCCACCACAAATACTCTCACTTTCACTCTCCCCTCTCTCGCACATACACATACAGTTTTACTCCCCCCTGATTTAATGCGAACATTGAGTCCCTTGACAAAACCACCCCTGACCTAAGCCTGACCCCAACCCCAGTCCTGCATGTGGGCCCTCACAGCATCCACCAGGCATCAAGTGATTTACCTGCCATCAGGGTGGGTCCTACAAGTATGACCCATGAGGGCAACCCTGGGTGGGACCTACAAGTATGACCCATGAGGGCAACCCTGGGTGGGACCTGAGACAGACTGGGCTCACTAAGGCTTTACAAGTGTTATTAAGTACCCAGACTGCCTTTCAAGGCACTTCCTATTTCTCCACATGAGAGCCCTGGGATCTCACTCATATAGAAGCTTTCAAGTGAAGGAACCCATCTCCAAGGGCTATGGGCTGAATCACATCCCTCCCAAACCCACATGTTGAAGCCCTAACCCCCAGTGTGACTGTATTTGAAGAAAGGGTCTATAAGGAAGTCATTAAGGTTAAATGAGATAATGAGGGTGGGGCCCTGGTTCAATAGGAAAGGAGCCCTTATAAGAGACACCAGAGAGCTTCCTTCCTCTAGCTCTCTCTCTCTCCTCGCAAGGACATAGAGAGAAAACAGCCATTCACAAGCCAGGAAGAGAGCCCTAACTAGGAATCCTACCAGGCTGGCACCCTGATCTCAGCCTTCTAGTCTCCAGAGCTGTAAGAAATAAGTTTCTGTTAGGCCACCCAGACTATGGTATTTGGTTAAAGCAGTCCAAGCAGACTAAAACTGAGGGTGACTGGGCTCCAGGTGTCCAGAGAGAGTGCCTTCCCTAATCTTCAAATGCTCCCTGGCACAAAGGAAGGAGCTGGGCTCCCAGGGCATGGGGAAGAGCTATGCCTCATGCTGACATCTGGGTCCAGCAGGGTGGGTAGAACAGAAGGCTCTGAAGCCTGAGGGCAAGCTGGCAGGTGATGGAGGGGGAGGACTCAGAGAGGACGACCAGCTGCTCAGTTTGATGAGCGCTGCTCCAATTCCAAGGCCATAGAAAAATTGTGACTTGGGGCAAGGATTTAAGTAACCTCCTGCTTTATGGGTACAAAGCCTCTGTCCTACCCTGGGGCATGGATACTGGAGCCAACCTAGGCTCTAGGAGGAAGCAGGTTGTATTAACGGGCTTCCTCCAGAGAAACAGAACCAATATGATGTATGGTGTAAATATATATATAAGTATATATATATGTGTGTGTGTGTGTGCGCATGTGTATATAGATAGATACAGGGATTGATCATAAGGAATTGGCTTACAAGATCATGAGATAATAGGGGCTGGTAAGTCCAAAATCTACATACAGGGTGAGCCAACAGGCCAGAGACCCACAAAGAACTGATGGTGTGAATGAAGTACAAAGGCCATCTTCTGGGAGAATTCTCTCTTGCTCAGGAGAGGACAGTCTTTTGTTCTATTCAGGCCTTCAACTGATTGGATGAGGCCCACCCACATTAGGGAGGGAGAAAAGGGAGCCCTCCTACATTGTTGGTGGGAATATAAATTGGTGCAGCCACTATGGAGAACAATCTGAAGCTTCCTTAAAAAATAAAAATTGAGCTATCATATGATCCATCAATCCCATTCCTGGACATATATCCAGAGAAAACCCTAATTCAAAAAGATACATGCACCTCAATGTCAATAGTAGCACTACTCACTACAGCTAAGACATGGAAGCAAACTAAATGTCCATTGACAGACAAAAGGATAAAGAATATGTGGTATATAATGGAATATTACTCAGCCATGAAAAAGAACAAAATAATGCCATTTGTAGCAACATGGATGGACCTAGAGATTATCATACTAAGCGAAGCAAGTCAGCAGAGAAAGACAAGTATCATATGATATCGCTTATATATGGAATCTAACAAAAATGATACAAACTAACTTATTTACAAAACAGAAATAGACTCATAGACATAGAAAACAAACTTAGGGTTACCAAAGGGGAAAGGGGGCTGAGATAAATTAGAAGCATAGGATTAACAGACACACACCACTATAAATAAGATAGATAAACAACAAGCATTTACTGTGTAGCACAGGGAACTATATTCAATGTTATAATAACGTATAAGGGAAAAACTGTATACCTGAAACTAACATAGTATTATAAATGAACAATAGTTTAATAAATTTTTTAAATGAAAAACTAAATTAAAAAAATAAAAGCCTCCTCAGGGCACTGAACTTCTTCAACTGCCTTAAGTTTTGAAGAACAAACTCTCAGCCACAAATAATGAATGGGAAGGAAGAGGAGGGAGAAAAAGCCTTTCTTGGGAAACACACGCACATACACTTATACAGACATACCACCACATATACATACACATATATACACACACTACATATACATGCACATATACACTATACATGTACACATACCACATATACATACACACATATACACACACAACATATACATGCACATATACACTATACATGTACACATACCACATATACACTCACACACACACCCACAATTCAAAATCCCACAAACATTCCCCAGTCACCTTGGCCAATGCCACGTACCCTAACACTATTGCCACCCATGGGTCTCAGGAGGGGCAGGGTAATCTATCAGGGCTTGGTGACCTAGTTTGCGACTGTCTAGCCACCTGACCTGAGCCAGTAACTATGTAAGCCCCTGTTTCTTCATCTATTAATAGAAAATCCACCCCTGCGGGTTGTTGGAAGATCGGCGCGTTCATCAGCTGAGCGGGACTTGCACTCGGTCAGGCGCAGGGCTGGGAGGCCGGATGCTGCAGTCACAGGGAAGTGTGGTTTGCTGTCATGCAGGCCATGGTCAAGGACAGGAGACGAGTAGACAGCGCGCTCTGGGGTGGCTCAGGAGTCAGCAGGTGCTGACAGGGTTGTGAGCTAGTCAGGGAAGGCATTTGAGACCCCTGGGGAGGATGTGCTGTGTGGGGGAGGCCTCAGCAAGGCCCTGAGTAGGGCCAGAGGTGGGGGACCAGGGTGAGCCAGCATGGCCCAAGGGTTAGGGCCTGCAAATTTAAGTCTGGATGCGTGGATGTGGCTGACGCGGACGAGGCCTCAAATGGCAGGCAAAACCTTTCCGTTTTTTCTGTTGGCAAAAGGATTTTGTGTGTGACAGCAAAACAGCCACAGCCAGGCTGTAGAGGGCCTGCTCTGGGGGGAAGTCAGAGAAAGAGAGAATTCTCCAGGGAAGAGGCAAGGCAGCTGAGTTAGTGTAGAAGGTGCTTGGGCTCAGGGTGATACCTGGAATACACCCAGGGGAGCTGCCAGCTGGCCCCTCAGGTGAAGCTGGGAGGGTAGCCCCTCCCTGTGAGACACACAGCTTCCCCTGTGATGATGGGGGGGGTGGATGGGGGTGGCCACTGCAGACCCAGTGAGGCAAGGGGGTCAGGACTGGCCTGGCCGCCTCACCTTCAAACCCTGAGAGCTCACCCAGAGAGCTTCCATCTCTGTAGCAGCTCAGGACATCAAGAAGCTTCTAGAGCTGGAAGGGACATGAGAGGTGAACCTCTGACATGAAAGCAGAGACCCCATTTTCCAGATGGGAAAGTTGAGGTTGAGAGAGGAAGTGACTTGGCCAAGGTCACTGGAGGCAGAGGCAGGCCTTCCCCAGGGACAGCCCTTCTGCTCCTGGCAGAGCCCTGGGCGTCTCCTGCCAGTCCCCCACCTCCTGGCCTTGGGGGCAGATGGGCCTTAAGAGGCCCAGCTGAGAGCAGCACAAGGATCAAGGTCTGGCAACTGAGGTCCGGAGTTGCCTTGGGCTCTGGATCTCTACTCTTGGGCCTCCTGGGGTCCCAGGCAGCCTCCCTGAAGACCAGCCTCCCCAAAGGTGCTGCCCAGGAGTGAGAAAGTATCCCACCTCACCCTTTAAAGCAGTGCCTTGGGTAGGGGTGGTGGTGCAGGGGACTGGGAACAGCCCCACAGCCACAGAAGTAGGTGAAAGGCGATGCTGAGCACCCAGAAGAGGGACACCCAAGTCCCACAGAGGTGGGTGTCCAGGTGCAGGTGGGAATTGCCCTAACACACACCAGCTGTGCGTGGACCACACAGCATCTTATCTGCAAAGTATAGTTAATAATAGCACTCACCTCACAGGGTTACTCTGAGGATCCAGTGAGACACCCACAGACTGGGTTTAGCAGAGAGGTGGATCAGTTCCTTGCGCTGCCCTCATCCGTGTAGTCCAAACAACAGCGAAGACGCACGAGGCAGGACCCAGATGCCAATGATGGGAGCCTCACAAACACGCGGTTGAGGTCAAGGGCAGCCGCAGCCAGATGGCAGGGTCACGGGGAGGTACGTCACCGAAGTTTATGGAGCCAGACACAGAGAGGTCATAAAAACAAAAGGGTCCTTATAGAAATGACGGTCATCAAGTTCCATTTGCTGCTTACGTCTGGAGTAGAGACGGCAGATGTGCTCAGGAAGCCGCTGTCGATATTGGCAACGCTTTATTTCATTCCGTGCAGGAAACACAAAACAGACACAACTCCCGGTGCCCTCCCAGAGCCGCTGTGTGTATTTGTTGAATGAATGAACTCAGGGTGACTGAAAAGCGCGCTGAACACGTGTCTCTCGGCTCCCCATTCCCCTCCCAACTAGGGGAGTTTGGGAGCAAGTGGCAGTGAAATCAAATCCTGAAAGAAATCATCTGCTCCTAAGAAAACGCAGGCAGGGGGGCCAGGGCCGGCAGAAAGGTAAGGGAGTCAGGTTTTGTCCCCACGCTGCCCAAGATACCCTAGTGCAGGTGGCTCCTCTTCATTGCTTTTCCTGGGGATCTGCCAAGATGGTGATGATTTATCCCTGCTTTCTCTGAGGGAGGCTCACGCCACAGCTCAGCTTCACAAATGTCAGCCAGCCTGATCCCTCTCTTGCAGACGGAACATAATGAAAACAGTACACGGGTAAAGTTCATACCCAGCTGTCCTGTGTTTAATTCGGGGCTGTGGGGGCGGGGAGAAAGCGAGGATTTCTCCCTCAACCCCTTCACCTTCCACGCAACCCCATCCTGATCTGAGTCCATTTCACAGTGCATCACCCCGCAGCTTGTTTGAAATGTGAATTCCCCGGGCCCTGCCCCACCCCCAGTGCCCTGCGGGTGGGGCTGGCACATGGTGCTTTAACAAGCCCTCTAGGGGCTTCTGATAGGCTACCTGGCCACACTTGGAATCACCTGGGGAGCTTTAAAAGCTGCTGATGCCTGCATCCTCCCCCCTTGGGGAGTCTGATGTAATTGGTCTGTGAAGGCGCCAGGTGATTCTACTGTGCACCCAGCAGGGAAGCCTGAAACCCATTCCCACAATTCTGTGCTCAGGGTGGAGAGAAAGAATTTCTCGCTTACAAAAGGTTTCTTCCTCTGCTGACCCAGCACAGTGGTTTCTCAAACTTTGGAGCACGTCGGAATCCCCTAGAGGCTTGTTAAAGCCACTGGGTTTCTGAGTCAGCGTGTCTGGGACTGCCCTAGAATTTACATTTCTAACCAGTTCCCAGGTGATGCGGATGGTCTCAAGACCACTGCCCTAAAGGATCCTTAGAACAACCCTCCCAGGGGGCAGGGAACTGGGAGCTGCAGGCAGTTCTGCTCCCCACCCCCAGGCTTCCCTGAAGTCCACTTCGCTTTGACTTTGCACCCCGGCCCCTCGCAGCCCTGCATTCTTCCATCAGCTGTCACTTTCGCACTAAGCAGTTGGCCACTATCCATTCTGGGGACACCTCCCTTCAATCATTCATTCAAACAGCCATTCATTTCATGTAACATTTATAGAACATCTTCTCTCTAACAGATCCTATACTAGGGATTGGGAATACAAGGATATGGAAGACTTGGGCAGTGCCTTATTTATTTTTTAACTGAGGAGACAGGGAGACAAATGCTTCTGGAAAACCAGGGAATATAAGCTGGGCATTCTACCTGGCTTGCTCACTGCTGCCTAGAGCAGAACTTGGCACATAGTAGGTCTCACTAGGCATTTGATGAATGAATGAATGAATGAGTTGAATGGGGAACCTGCCTGAGAGATTGTCTTTTTCTTTCTCCCCAGGTGCCAGCTGAGCCCAGAATGTTCTAGCTCATTGATGTGTCTGTTTGGGGGTGATGGTCAGGTAGACTATGGGCCTTTATGCACCCTGCTCAGGAAATGCCCATCCCAAGCCCTCACTGCAGTTTCTAATCTCCTCCTGCCTGGGTGCTGGGCTCCCAAAGGGTTCCTGGAAGCACTCGTGGCTCCTAAGGAGAGAGAGAGAGAAGGGCAAGCAAATGCCATGCATGAAATGAGCAAAAATGAAACAGGAGGGAAGGGGGCAGGGCACAACCTTTAAAAGAATGACATAACCCTTGAGGATACAACATAAACTGCTTAGAACCAGCTAGGTCCAAGATGGTAGAAGAATCCACTTCCAGTTGGACCTTCAACCTCATTATATGCTCATTGTAATATATTAGCATATGCTAAATGACATACCCACCAATGCCGTGACAGTTCCAAAGCTGACCATAAAAGGCCAAAAAGTGGGCAGTGAACTAATTCCTGGAAATCCCCACTCCTTCCCCAAAATAGTTGGAACAATCCTCCTACTCATTAGCCTAGGAAATAAAAAACAAGCACCCCATAATTCAGGGTCGCTCTTGCCTTTTGAGATGGACCACATCTGTCTATAGAATGTGTATCTCCCAGGCCACTCTAACCTTCTGAGATGGCCCACACTCTGTCTGCGGAGTGTTTTATCGCTCTCAATAAATCTACTTCTTACCTATCACTTCTTACCTCTAGCTCTGAGACATAAAGAACCTGAACTTCAGTGAGTCCTGAGGCCAGGTGTGTAATATAAAAAACTGGGTTCAAGCCCCAATCTGAGTTGTGTGGTTTCAAAACCACTGAAGAAGGAAAAAAAAAGGTGAGGAGAGGAGCAGCCAAAGGGTGAGCTGTAGCCAGGGAGATCAAACCATCCCGGCTTGC
This sequence comes from Cervus canadensis, assembly GCF_019320065.1. NCBI lineage: Eukaryota > Metazoa > Chordata > Mammalia > Artiodactyla > Cervidae > Cervus > Cervus canadensis. The sequence continues at coordinate 46,438,553 of NC_057419.1, forward strand.
CCAGAAATGTCCCCATTTCAGATTTTATGGCTCAAATTCCTGCAGCCCAGGAAACCCTCAGTCCAGGGCAAAACTGGATGTGGATTACCCTTGTTTTGGGAGCAGGGAGAGAGTGGGGTCTAGACACACAGGAAGGGAGAGGAGGCCCTGGGGGAACCAGGGCCAAAGAACAAATGTGCAGAGTAGAGTTTAATGACTTATTTCTACACCTGAAACAAGGGCTGGAGCTGGTTCATCCCCAGGTCGCCCACCAGGGAAGCCAGCAAGATCAAGCTTTCAGGTGCTGAGACTGGCAGACCAGGGCTTAAATTTTCTGAGTCTGCATTTTCTTAGCTGTAAAATTGGCCAATGAACCATATTTTCTTGACTGTTATTAAAAGGTTAAACAAGAGAAGAAATGTACTCAGCACTATGCCTGCTGCAGAGTAAGTAAACAGTAGGTATCAATTGTGCTCAATGCGTGACCCTCAATGGTCCCTCTTGATTCCTGATGACCATGAGAGGTGGGCAGAAGGCTGGGTGGGGGCTGGGAGGTGAAAGTAGTGTGTGTGATGTTTGCCCCAGGCGCCTTAGCCCCTTTTGACCCATCCTGGGAGAGGCAAAATACACAGGTCTTCCCCTTGACCTCTGTTGATGGTATTGAAGACGTCCGGGGAAATGGGCATTGGTTCAAGGGAGAACCAGTGTTCATCTACAGGTAGATGAAACAGCCTGGCCTCCCCATTCTCTGACCTCCTTGCCTCCCTCCACTGCTCTTGTCCCCATCCTCTGTCACTGCCCCAGCTGAACTTTAAGCCTTGTCCCCCACAACTGCAGCTTCTTCTTCAACTCAATGTCACGCATCCTACTTTCTGACTAAGGCCTCCTGACTTCCATTGTCACGGACCCTCCACCTTTCCAGTGTCCCTCCCTGCCCCCTCCTTATGCTGCTCAAATGCTGTAACTGGTGATTCCAGTCACTCTCAGCAGAACCCTTAGCTTCTACCTCTCTCTGGCCTCGTAGTGCTCACCTCGCCAAACCACAGTCATACCCGGCTCTACACCTACTCTGGCTGCTCCCACGTGGAGAAAAGCTTCCCAGCACGCTGACCAGGCCTACTCTAAGTTAGTGACCATGAACTTCATTTGTGCCCTAAATGCTGCCCAGCCATCATCCCATACTTCCCCTGTCCATCCACCCTCCCACTTTCCTAGGTAACCATGTCCCACTTCCTGAGCTGTCCTCCCACCTCTAATACTTTCTCTGACATCCTCATTCAAAGCTGATGGCCTTGCTTCCCGGCTCAGGGGGCAGACTGAAGCAGTGGAAGAGGACTCATATGTCTTTCACAACCACATCGCCCCTGCAACCACATCTGCGACCGCGTTTGCAGCCACGGCCCTGCCACTGGAGATGGACCATCCCCTGCTCCTGGTTCAAGTCAACACCATGCCCTCTCATCCACACGATGGGGCTTCTCTCATTTCTCTTCAGCTGCATTATTCTTTCATTATTACATCACTTTCATTAGCATACAAACATTTCTCATCTTTCCCATCATAAGGAACTTCCCCAGAGCCTGCTTCCTCTTATAGCTACCACCCCACTTCTTTGCCTCCCTGAGGAACAAAATATTCAAGACTTGTTTATACTTGTTGTCTCCTTTTTCTCATCTCACTCCTCTCATTTTTCTTTTCATTGTGAAATGTAAAGCATGTAAAAAGTGCTTGAAACATTCATGCATTCATATAACCCAACAATTCCACTTCTGGGTATATACCCAAAGGAATTAAAAGCAAGGACTCAAAAGTATGCTGACATTGTCCTACCGTGTTCATAGCACATATTCGCCACAGCCAAAAGTTGGAAACACGTGTCCATTGATGGATGAACCGATAAATAATATTTGGTATATCTGTACAAAGGAATGAAATTCTGATACCTGCTACAACATGGATAAATCTTGAAAACACTATGCTAAGTGAAATAAGCCAGACACAAACGGACAAGTATTGTGTGATTCTACTTATATGACATATCTTGAATAGGCAAATTCATAGAGACAGAAAGTAGAATAGAGATTATTAGGGACTGAGGAAGTGAGAGAATGGAGAATCATTTTTGTAAAAAGAGTTATTCATTCATTGGTCCTTGCACCATTTATTGAAAAGACCATCCTTGCCCTGCTGTTTGGCAATGTTGCTTTTGTCATAAATCAGTGTTCATATTTGCAAAGATTTTAGGGATATGGGATTAAGAGTTACAAGTTACTATGCATAAAATAAATAGCAATGGGGATATACTATACAGCACAGGGAAATACAACTTTAAATAGTGTATAATCTATGAAAGTATTGAATCACTATGTTATACTTAAAGCTAAATATGATATTGTAAATCAACCATAGTTCAAATTAAAAATAAAGAAAAAAAGAATTTTGGTTAAAAGAACACATTTGCAAAGATTTGTTTCTGGGCCCTCTATTGTCATACTGGTTTATTTCCTATCTTTTTACCAATTACATGCTGTCTTAATGACTGTCAATTTAAAATGTCTTGATTTGCAGTAGAACAAGCCTTCCTACTCTCTTATTCAAGCATGCCACAGCTCTCCTTGAATTTCCATAAAATTTTGGTAACAATGTTTTAAGATCCATAAAACAGACAAACAAAAACACCTCGAGATTTTTACTGTAATTTCATTGAATATGAAAATCAATTTGGGGAGTACTTACATTTCTATAGTATTGAATAGCCCAGGTCTAGAACATGGTATGGAGAAGGCAATGGCACCCCACTCCACTACTCTTGCCTGGAAAATCTCATGGATGGAGGAGCCTGGTAGGCTGCAGTCCATGGGGTCGCTGGGAGTCGGGCACGACTGAGCGACTTCACTTTCACTTTTCACTTTCATGCATTGGAGAAGGAAATGGCAACCCACTCCAGTGTTCTTGCCTGGAGAATCCCAGGGACAGAGGAGCCTGGTGGGCTGCCATCTACGGGGTCACACAGAGTCAGACACGACTGAAGCGACTTAGCAGCAGCAGCAGCAGCAGCAGAACATGGCATATTTCTTTATTTTTTTTTTAATTTCTCTCAGTAATGTTTAACATTTTTCTGTAGGACATCTTAGTCTCCTTTAAAAACATTTTGTCCCTAAGTATTTGATCTTTTCTGATGCTCTTGTAAAAAACATCAAATTTTAGTTTCTGGTTTTTGCTAGTATATGTAAATACAGTTGATTTATGTTGACCTTGTATACAACAACTTGTTAATTATTAATTTTAATAGTTTATCTGTGAAATATTTTGGATTTCCTATCCTATGTACCCAGTAACATCCTCTACACATAATTATAGTTTTATTTCTTCTTTTCTAGTTCTTATAATTTTTATTTATTTTTCTTGCTTTGCTGCAATGATGAGAACCATTATAGGGAAACAACCCTTTCCAAATCTCAAAGGAAAGCTTTCTACATTTCACCACTAAGTATAATTTTTGTTACAAATTTTTTGTAGATAGTGTTTATCAAAATAAGGAAGTTTGCTAAGAGTTCTTACCAATGTTACATTTTATCAAACATTTTCTTCTTCATTTATGAAGTAGACTGGTGTGATTTCCTTTCCTTTTTCTGTTAATGTGGTAAATTCTATTAGCTGATTGCTGTTATCCAAATAACTCTGCATTTACGGATTAATTCTTCTGTGGTAAAGGTATATTATCCTCTTGGAAAAGAAGTGAAAGTGTCAGTCACTCGGTCATGTCTGACTCTTTGAGGCCCCACGGACTGTAGCCCACCAGGCTACCCTGTCCATGGAATTCTCCAGGCAAGAACACTGGAGTGGGTTGCCATTCCCTTCTCCAGGGGATTATACCGACCCAGGGATCGAAGCTGGGTCTCCTGCAATGCAGACAGATTCTTTATCGTCTGAGTCACCAGGGGAGCCCGTATCATCCTCTATGTTTTATTGCTAGGTTCAGTTTGCTAATATGTGATTAGGATACTTTGCGTCTATGGTCTTGAGAAGGATAGGCCTGTAAATTTTCTTTTTTACCATGTTCTTATTGTGTTCTGTTATCTAGGTAATGTCAGCTTTACCAGAGGAGTATAGCGATGATCAGTCTCTTTCCACTATCTGGAAGAGTTTTGTAATGTTGCTATTATTTCTTCTCTAAATGGTTGGTGGAATTCTTGGATGAAGTCAACTAGGCCTGGAGTTTGGGGGTGGGAGTGGGAGATGGAGTAGGGTGTATGGGAAACTTTTAAAAGATTCAATAGCTATGGAAATACTCAGGCTTTCTATTTCTTCTTGCATCCTTTTGACATGTTTTATTTTTCTAGTAATTCGTCCATTTCATTTAAAATTTTTATTTTATTGGCATAAAATTCTTCATAATATCCTTTTATTATCTTTGTAATAGCTAAAGGATCTACAGTGAGCCTTTTTTTCATTCCTGATATTGATAATTTGTGTCTTCCTCATTTTAACTTGGTCAACCCTGACATGGGTTTATTAATTTTATTAATCTTTTCAGAGAACTACGTTTTGATTTTCTTGAGCCTCTCTATTAATATCTTTACTTTTATTTCATTGGTTTCTGTTCTTATCTTTATTATTTCATTTCTCTACTCTCTTTGGTTGAAATTTGCTGTTCTTTTTCCACCTTCTTGATATGAGTGCTCAGCTCATTAATTTTCAGGCTTTCTCCTTTACTAATATATGTATTTGAGGAACTACATGTCTTAGTTCTGCTTTAGCTGTGTCTCACAAGCTTTGGTATATAGCATTTTCATTACCATTCGGTTCAAAATATGTCTTATTTTCACTATAATGTCTTATTTGGTCATTTAGGAATGTATTTCTTAATCCAAACATATGAGGATTTTAAGTTATCTTTTTATTATTGACTTCAAGCTTATAAACTGTGGCCAGAGAACATGCTCCATTTCTTGAAATGTGTTGAAACTTAAGGCCCAGTCTAGTTAATTTTTGTAACTGTTTCATTGGACTGGATAAAGAACCTATTCTCTATAGTTTTGAGGTAGAAGAATAAAGTTTTTGTATGTATACTAGGCCATGTTTGTTAATTGTGTTGTACAAATATTCTAGATCTTTACTGATATTTTGTCTTGCTTGTACCAGCAGTTACTAACAGAAGCATGTTAAGATTTCCCATTATGATCAAGGATTGGCTTTCCCCTTGTAGTAATAATTTGCTTTATTTGGGGGCCTTCATATTAGAAGCATACACATTTAAAATTGGCACATCTGGATGGCTAATAAGCACATTAAAAGATGCTCAGCATCCCTCATTATTAAACAAATGCAAATCAAAACTACAATAAGGTATCATCTCACACCGGTCATATATATGATGATACCATTGAATCATCTCATCCTCTCTGTCACCCTCTTCTCCTCCTGCCCTCAATCTTTCCCAGCAAGTAGTAACACTTTCCATAAAACTTATTTCTTTGAGAATATAGTCATGTCTGCTTTTCTTTAGTGAATATATATTTATCTTATTACTCTACAAGTATTATAATTAATGACATATTTAATTTTAAGTCTGCTGAAGACATTCTATTTGTCCTGCAAATTCTGTGTTTTCTTTTCTCTCCTTTTGTGACTTTATTTGAAATAATTTAGTGGGTTTTAGTATTATTGTATTTATTAGCATTATTATGGAGGCTCCACAGCTTTTACTTTTTGCTTTTAATTTGTGATTTGTCATCCACAACTTTTCATTGTTTTCTTTCAGTGAATCAACAGCTCCCAGAAATATTCTTCCAATTCCATAGTCTTTATAATTATTATTTTCCCTGTATCTCTTAAATGCCTGAGACATTGCACCAGGCCAGTGAATTCCCTTCTATCAGTATCCCATCCCAGGTGCATTGAAAGAAACTCTTATCTCCTGCAGCCACCAGGTAGAAAAAACTGAGAGTCAGGTCCAGGACTTAATTATAAGAGCAGCAGAGCTCTAGAGAAAGTAAAAGTCTCAAATCCAGCAGGTGTGCTATACCAAGATCATGGCCCTGATTGGGAAAGAGTGGGACCCTGAGATATAAAACAGGGACATCTGGATCAGCGCAATAAAAAAAAAAAAAAATGTTAACTTGCCATATACCCCTAAACTCTCTGGGCCTTCAGAATATGACCCACTTCTCCATGTTAAAGCTAATACTAGAGACTTCTTGGTGGTCCAGTGGCTAAGACCCTGTGCTCCCAATGCAGGGGGTCTGGGTATGATCCTTGGTCAGGGAACTAGATCCCATGTGCTACAACTACAAATCTCACATGCTGCAATGAAGAATGAAGATCCCACATGCCACAACTAAGACACAGGACACCCAAATAAATAATAAATATTTAAAAAAATAAAGGCTAATGCTATCCAAAAAATGGCAAAATAACAAAGGCCAAAAAGTTCATCCTTCCATAAAAGTAATGAAAAAAACTGGTAAAAACTATCATGATCAACTTTGGAGAACTCTGGAAAGTAACCTAAACATTGCAGCAACCAGGGGAATGTTTAATCAAGAAAAACAGGTTGAGTCTCAATAAGAACAGTGAACTTCGTGACTTTTTAACTAACTCTGCTCCTATCACCTACTCCCATCATGGTGGCCTTGATAACAGCCCACCTTCCCAGTATTCATACTGGTACTGGAGGGAGAAGAAGGAACCTTACTCATAAAGAATTGCGCTTGTTTCTTTTGACCTGTCTGATGGCTTCCTGGAGAAGCAACTCAAAGGGTTGACCTTTATCTCATCTAACTCAGAACTCTCCCTCTGCTGAGATGACTACCAGAGGCATTTCTTGAAAATATTTATAGGCAGCTATGTTAGTCACTTGGAGAAGGGCGTGGCAACCCACTCCAGTATACTTGCCTAAAGAATCTTGTGGACAGAGTTTTTTTCCTTTTGTTTGTTTCTTGGTTCTAGGAATTTAAAAAAATTTTTTTCTCCAATTCTAGTTGACAGCTAAGCTAGTGACACAGAGACTTCATTGGCCACACACAAAGAATACAGTCTTTAAAAACTTAGTTCAAAAAAGTCTGTGAAAAACAAACACACACCAACTATTACTGCAGCAAGCGGCAACAAAAAAATCCTGGGGTGAATGACAGTCTAATTTCCTAAGCTGCCACATTATGATATTCAAAATGTCCAGTTTTCAACAAAAGTATTTGAGGCATGCAAAGAAACAAGGAAGTATAACCCATGCACAGAAAACAGTAATAATAAAAATAGTCCCTAAGAGAGAGAGAAATTATAAAAGAGAAGCAAATAAAAAATCTGGAGTTGAACAGCACAATAACTGAAAGTTTTTCATATTCTTTCCCATTATAGTTTCTTACAAGATACTGAATATACTTCCCTGTGCTATACAGTAGGACCTTGTTGTTTATCTATGTATTTTCTATTTGTAACTCCTCTTTTTCCTATCTGATTTAAAAGACATCTGCATAACATAATTGTAAATCTATATTGATGGGCATGTAATGTATAACTATGTAGTTTGTGACAATAACAATATAAGGGGGAACAGAATTCTATAGGAGAAAAGGTTTTGTATACTACTGAAATTAAACTGGCATTAATCTATACCGATTATTAGAATTTAACATGTTAATTATAATCCCTGGGGCAGTTGCTAAGAAATAGCAAAAACACCTAAGAAATGACGAGGGAATTTAAGTGGTATACTAGAAAATATCCATTTGCTGTGAGAAAAAGCAGTAATAGAGGAACTGAGGAATAAAAAATTAGGAACATCCAAGATAACAGGTGACAAGAAGAGTCACTTTCCTGGTAGGTTTAGTTGGCCTTGATCTTCAAGAGGAGGTAGGGCTGTGTTACACAATGGAGATAGGGAGGATTATATTTGGCATTCAGATGATAACCTTGGGCACTTCTTGGTACTTCCTTGGCCAGTGTTGATAGGATATGGACAAATGTCACAGCCCTGGCCTAAAACGGGTAGAGTAATCAGGGCCCAGACTCCTCATGGATAAGACTCTGCATTATATTACCAGATAAGTCACCTACACTGACAGAATTGTTCTCGAAACATGGAATCTAGAATAGATAGTGGAGAAAGGAGACAGTGAATATCCGTTGTGACCTGGAAGCCAGTTTCAGTACCTGGGTCTGCAGTTCACCTCACTAACCTTCTTCTGGTAAGTTTTTCCAGGAACTGAAGCCCACCTGACTCTTGGAGGAGCTGCTCCCCAACCTGGTTCTCTGAATGGCACAAGGGATGGACTGTAATGGATGCCATGCAACACCGCCTAAATGTCCCACTTTGGGACTGAAGCACCCATTCCCTCTGCTGCTGGGAGTGTTGGCAGGTAACAGCCATAAACTTTCCCTCCGTGGGGAGTGCCTTCAGCTGAAGATGCCTACCTCATGTTCCCTTCCCAGGAGCAAGCCCATATCCAATGACTGGTCAATGTGGAAATACAAAGGCCTGGCCCCCTCATCCCAATTTGGGATAACTCTGAAGGATCATCTCAGCTGCAGAGCTCCACATGGGGTCTGCTGGGCCTTGGGTGCAACCTCATCACAGTTAAACTTCCTCGGCCCAGTTCTGCATCCTTCATGCCCCTTAGGTGGAGACCCTGAGAGCACTGCTCAATAAACTTCCTGCATGCAAATATCTGTCTTGGGGTGACTTCCCAGGAAATCTGGACTGTGACAAACTGTTTTGCAGTAGTACTTTTGGGAACTACCCAAGTAAAATACTGAATATACTTGCAGTGACTGAAAAATTATTGCTTCCATCCTTACAGCTTTGAGGAATCCCTGTGAGTCTCTGAAAAATCAGCACCAGTGACTCTGAAGGAGACATTTCTATTCGTCTGTCTTTCTCAAGTAATAACTGAGAGGGAGATTTTACCATTGATCAACTGGACAATTCCGCATTGACCTAACTGCACTTTGAGGGTCCTGTCATTAATTATTCTAGCAGCAGACCCCACCCTTGGCTGACCCCCACAAAGATGAGTTTGCAAAGACTAACTCATAGGGTAAAATAAGTGAAGTACAGTTACAGACAAAATGGCATTCAGACATCATATTTATTTATCTGTGTGGAGATAGCTGAGATCATTCTGATAGGATTGTCCCATGGCCCCAGTTCAGCAGGACTGGCTGGAAAGTTTGAATACTGTGTGACATATGGGGCAGTAAGAAACCCGACATGTCTTATGGCTCATCTTTACAGTAATCTACTTCAGAGCATCCTTAGCACACTGTACCAGCTTTATCATTTGCCCACTTATCGGGGGGTAGCAGGGAGGATGGCCACAGGTGGATAAAGTTCCTGTCCATAAATTCTCTATATTCAACTGAAGCAAAGGCAGACCATTACCAGAGATAAGTGACTCACAATGTCCATGCTATTAAATTGCCTGTTGAAGATCTGAGCTTGTGAGAGCAGGGGTCTGAGCTGGAACAATGAGCATATCAAGTGATTCTGCAAAGAAGCCTATCACGATCCAGTAGTTCTGTCTCTGAATTGGTCCTGCAAAATTCTTGGCCAAGATTTCATGGCCTTCTCAAGGTACGTTTGCTGAATAGACCACAAGTCCTAGGAAGTCCAGGCATGTGTCATCAATTTTGCTGGTTTTCCAATATTAGACTCTATTCTCTTGTTTCCTGTGAACGGTTTCCTGATATATGTACTGCGGCCAAGGTAACAATGTGACCATCCTTATAGAATAATTGCAGCTTTGGTGAGACTAGATTGTGACAGCTATAGTTACCAATTATTGATACACTGAAACTGCAGTTGACCTTCTTCTTGTGTGTTCAGCTCCTATTGAAAACAACTACAAATATTTGGCTCCATCCTGGCAGAACTCTATGAAATAGAGAACAGCAGCAAAAGCCATAGGCATTATTTTAAAAGTCAAGAGCTGGTTCTATAAAAAGACACTAAAAAAAAGACATAACCCTGGCAAGCATTATCAAGAATAAAAGGAAGAAAATGTGAACAAATAAAATACAGAAAGATATGGAGGAAATAACTACAAACACAAAAGTGATGACTAAAAAAGAGAAAAGCAGTATGATTAACTCTGTACTATTAATATTGAAAATAAAAATGAAATAAAGTTCTAGAAATATATAAAATGTCAAAATTTAATCAAGAAGAAGATGAAGTAATTGAAATGTCAGTCAAAGAATCCCCTCCCCAAAACTTCAGGCCCCGATGGTTTTATAGGTGAGTTCTATGAAATTCTTAAGAAACACAATTTCTATTTTATAGAAATTGTTTCAGGGAATTAGAAAAAGAGTGAAAGTTGTCCAACTTATATTATGAGGCCAGTATAATCTTAATTTCAAAACTAGTTAGTGAAAAAAAGTTTTAAAAATACTTATAGGGATTTTTCATATATGAACACAGATGTAGAAATCCTGAACAAAAGCTAACTGAAATCAACAGATTTTTTAAAAATTCATCATAATTAAAGTTTTGTCCCAGAAATTCAACTAAGGTCCAATATCAGTAAGCCTAGCAAACTAGGAATACAAAGAAACTTTGATAAAAATTATATATCAAAACATACAGTAAGTGCACTCAATGGGCAAACTTTAGACAGATTCATTTTAAGACTGTGAATAAAACAAAGATGTTCTTGTCACCATTACTGTTTAACATAGTGTGAAAGCCTTGGCTAATATTAGAAAATGAAAATTATTAATAAGTCTAAGTGCCAATAGAATGTAGATAGATAGATGATAGAGAGGGATAGAGATTTATTTTAAGAAATTGGTTCATGCAATTATGGGGACTAGAAAATCTGAAATATGCTAGGTAGGCTGGCAGAATAAAGATCCAAGGAAGTGCTAATGTTGTAGCTCAATTCCAAAGACACTTTAGACACAGAATTCTCCCTTCCTTAAGAATGTCAGTCTTTTTTCTCATAAAGCCTTCAACTGATTAGATACAGCCCACCCATATCATTCTGCTTTATTCAAAGTCTACAGATTTCAATGTCAAGCATGTCTAAAAAAATCCTTTCACAGTAATACCTTGATTGGTGTTTGACCAAAAAACTTTGCACCATAGTCTAGCCAAGTTGACACACAAAATTAAGCATCACAGAAGTATTATTTTTGGAAGAAAAAATATTAGACTATTATTTGCAGGTGATTTGATCATCTATCTAGAAATAAAAATTCAATCAACAAACTCTTAACTCTAATAGAAGACGTACATGAAGGTTTCCAGCTAGAAAATCAACTTCCAGAAGTAACTAGGAACTATAAAATGTAGTAAAAACAAAACATCATTTATAACAGTTATAAAACTATAGAGTATCTAAGAATTAAGTTGATCAAGAGTATATAAGCTCTCTCTGTGGAATACATGGAGGTACTAGAACAAAGATAAACTGATCAATGGAAAGGAATTGAAGCAGACATACATTTAGATCATTGGATTTGTAACAATGTGACTCGTGTGCAGTGGGAAGAAAATGATAACTTTTTAAATAAATGGCACTGGGTTAATTTTATACCTAATGGGGAAAAGCAAAGAATCTGTATCCCTATCTCATACCATACACATAGATTAATTTCAGAAGAACTGCAAATCTAAATATGAAAGAGAAAATAATAAAGCTTTTAGAGAAAAACATCTTGAAGGCTCGGTGTGGCCGAAGATGTCATTAACAGAGCACAAAAAGGACTATTGGAGTGTTTGAAATTAAAAGAATTAAAAGGCAACCTATAGACTGAAGGAAGATATTGTCAGTACACATATCAGAAGAAAAGATTCATATCCAGGTTATAGAAAGAATATTCACAAATTAATAAGAAAAAGAGAAATGGGCAAAAGTCTTGAGCAGATACTTCAAAGAAGATATTCAAGTGGCAATTAAATATCTAAAAGGCATTCAACTTAATTAGGAATTAGGAAAATGCCAATTAAAACTATAATGAGATACAATTATATTCTTGCCAGAATGGCTAAAATGAAAAGAAGATGGAAAATGCCAAGTATTCACAATGATGTGGAGCATCCAGAACTCTCAAACCATCATGTCAAGAGTGTAAATCAGTACAACAACTCTGAAAAACCGTTTGGCAAAAAATATTAAAACTGAACACATGTAGAGCCTATGACCCAGTAGAAATGTATACAAAAGTTCAAAAAAATATGTGTACAAGAATTTTCATAGCAGCACTATTCTTTATGGTCCCAAACTGGAAACTTCCCAAATGTCCATTGACAGCGGAATGAACAATTATATAATGGAATACTTCTACAGAAGTAAGAAAGAAAAAACTGCAATTAGACACAACAATATGGATGAACTTTATAAACATAATATTGAGTGAAAAATGCTAGACACAAGTGAGAACATACAGCATGATTCCATTTATATGAAGCAAAATAACAACAACAGAAAAACAAAAGCAAAACTAATCTATGACAAGTAGCAATTGGAGGGCTTCTGGAGTGCAGGCAGAGGGTCTGTTTCACGGCGTTTTCACCTGGAAATTCACCAAATCATTTATGATTTGAGAACTTTTATATATGTAGTCCACACTTTAAGAAAAAGTTCAAACAAATTCTAAATAAGAGATTTCTTTTTTCAAACTATTCATGTCAGAGCCAAGGTTTGCATCTGTATGGAGGTGAGAAAAAAAAATTGGCATGCCAAATGGGAAAAATTAAGGGACTTCCCTGGCAGTGGTTAAGACTTTGCTTTCCAGTGCAGGGAGTTGCAAGTTCGACCCCTGGTTGGGGAACTAAGAACCCAAAATTTCGTGGCACGGCCAAAAAACCAAAATATAAAACAGAAGCAATATTGTAACAAATTCAATCAAGACTTTAAAAATCAGTCCACACAAAATGGGAAAAATTAAAACTGGATCCCAATGCTTTGGATTAAAAACCTTTGATATGGCTATTTATAAGAAATGTATATCTTGGTTGTGCTTTTGTTTTTAGTTTAAATAAGTTGAATTTTTAAAAAGGAATGTATTTGAATTAGCTTATACATTCAGAATGGAGAAGGCAGTGGCACCCCACTCCAGTACTCTTGCCTGGAAAATCCCATGGACGGAGGAGCCTGGTAGGCTGCGGTCCAAGGGGTCGCGAAGAGTCGGACACGACTGAGAGACTTCACTTTCACTTTTCACTTTCATGCATTGGAGAAGGAAATGGCAACCCACTCCAGTGTTCTTACCTGGAGACTCCCAGGGACGGGGAAGCCTGGTGGGCTGCTGTCTATGGGGTCGCACAGAGTCGGATGCGACTGACGCGACTTAGCAGCAGCAGCAGCAGCATACATTCAGAAATAAATGTTGGAAGGGTAAACAGTAGTGATGATTGTCTCAGAACATCGATAGCAAGGTAGAAGCTACTCAGGTGTCAAGTAAGTATGGGAAGGAGTGAAAAAAAAAAAAAGTGAAGACACTCAGTCGTGTCCGACTCTTTGCAACCCCATGGGGATGTTTTGAGTGAGAAGTAAGGGAGGTTGATAATAAAGATACAGTTGGGAAGAACTGGGTTTTATCCTGACACTGGTAGAAAGTTGAGAATTTTTTTCCGATGTAGAACCAAAATGTGAAAGTTAGAACTGTAAAGTTAACACAAGAAAATGTAGAAGAATATATTTATGATCTATAGGAAGGGAAAGAATTCTTAAATAAAGCTTCAAAGGCACAAACCTTAACATGAAAGAAGAAATGTGATTGCTTCAAAATCAATACTTCTGGTTTATTGAAAGAGAGCACAAAGTGAATAGACGGCAAAAAAAAAGGGAGGGGGGCGGTGGGAGAAAATGTTGGCAGTCCTTAAAAGTAACAAGAGATTCGCAGGTCAACAAGAAATACCCGTGAATTAACAGGAAGGAAAACAGTACCCTGATCAAAAACTGGGCAAAAACATATCTACAGGTGGTGTAGAGAAGAGGAACTCACTTGGAGAGATGCTCAAAATCATTTGCAATCAGGGAGATGCAAATTTTTAAAAATTAGATATTACTGTTTGTACATTAGATTGCAAAAACTAGCTGCAGGATGCCAAGTGTCGAGGAACTGTGGGGCAAGAGTATAGATTGGTGTAGCCATTCTAGAATGAAATTTGGCAGCTCTGACACAAACTAGGTAAACACATAGAGAAAGACCCCTCAGTTCCCCTCCTGGTATATCAGTTCAGTTCAGTCCCTCCATCGTGTGTCTGACTCTTTGCAACCCCATGGACTGCAGCATGCCAGGCCTCCCTGTCCATCACCAACTCCCAGAGTTTACCCAAACTCATGTCGGTGATGGCATCCAACCATCTCATCCTCTGTCATCCCCTTCTCCTCCTGCCCTCAATCTTTCCCAGCATCAGGGTCTTTTCAAATGAGCCAGCTCTTCGCATCAGGTGGCCAAAGATTTGGAGCTTCAGCATCAGTCCATCCAATGAACACTCAGGACTGATCTCCTTTAGGATGGACTGGTTGGATCTCCTTGCAGTCCAAGGCACTCTCAAGAGTCTTCTCCAACACCACAGTTCAAAAGCATCAGTTCTTTGGCACTCAGCTTTCTTTATAGTCCAACTCTCACATCCATACATGACTACTGGAAAAACCATAGCCTCGACTAGATGGACCTTTATTGGCAAAGTAACATCTCTACTTTTTAATATCCTGTCTAGGTTGGTCATAACTTTCCTTCCAAGGAGTAAGCATCTTTTAATTTCATGGCTGCAATCACCATCTGCAGTGATGTTGGAGCCCAAAAAAATAAAGCCAGCCACTGTTTCCACTGTTTCACCATCTATTTGCATGAAGTGATAGGACTGGATGCCATGATCTTAGCTTTCTGAATGTTGAGCTTTAAGCCAACTTTTTCACTCTCCTCTTTCACTTTCATCAAGAGGCTCTTTAGTTCTTCTTCACTTTCTGCCATAAGGGTGGTGTCATCTGCATATCTGAGGTTACTGATATTTCTCCCGGCAATCTTGATTCCAGCTTGTGCTTCATTCAGCCCCAGCGTTTCTCATGATGTACTCTGCATATAAGTTAAATAAGCAGGGTGACAATATACAGCCTTGACGTACTCCTTTTCCTATTTGGAACCAGTCTGTTGTTCCATGTCCAGTTCTAACTGTTGCTTCCTGACCTGCATACAGATTTCTTAAGAGGCAGGTCAGGTGGTCTGGTGTTCCATCTCTTTCAGAATTTTCCACAGTTTATTGTGATCCACACGAAGTCTTTGGCATAGCCAATAAAGCAAAAATAGATGTTTTTCTGGAACTCTCTTGCTTTTTCAATGATCCAGTGGATGTTGGCAATTTGATCTCTGGTTCCTCTGCCTTTTCTAAGCCAGCTTGAACATCTGGAATTTCACGGTTCACATATTGCTGAAGCCTGGCTTGGAGAATTTTGAGCATCTTTGCTAGCATGTGAGATAAGTGCAACTCTGTAGTAGTTTGAGCATTCTTTGGGATTGGAATGAAAACTGACCTTTTCCAGTCCTGTGGCCACTGCTGAGTTTTCCAAATTTGCTGACGTATTGAGTGCAGCACTTGCACAGGATCAGCTTTTAGGATTTGAAAGAGCTCAACTGGAATTCCATCACCTCCACTAGCTTTGTTTGTAGTGATGCTTCCTAAGGCCCACTTGACTTCTCATTCCAGGATGTCTGGCTCTAGGTGAGTGATCACACCATCATGATTATCTGGGTCATGAAGATCTTTTTTGTACAGTTCTTCTGTGTATTCTTGCCACCTCTTCTTACTATCTTTTGCTTCTGTTAGGTCCATACCATTTCTGTCCTTTATTGAGCCCATCTTTGCATGAAATGTCCCCTTGGTATCTCTAATTTTCTTGAAGAGATCTCTAGTCTTTCCCATTCTATTATTTTCCTCTATTTCTTTGCACTGTTCAGTGAGGAAGGCTTTCTTATCTCTCCTTGCTGTTCTGTGGAACTCTGCATTCAAATGGTTTATCTTTCCTTTTCTCCTTTGCTCTTTGCTTCTCTTCTTTTCACAGCTATTTGTAAGGCCTCTTCAGACAGCCATTTTGCTTTTTTGCATTTCTTTTTCTTGGGGATGGTCTCGCTCCTTGTCCCTGTACAAAGTCATGAACCCCCGTGCATAGTTCATCAGGCCCTCTATCAGATCTAGTCCCTTAAATCTATTTCTCACTTCCACTGTATAATCATAAGGGATTTGATTTAGGTCATACCTGAATGGTCTAGTGTTTTTCCCCATTTTCTTCAATTTAAATATGAATTTGGCAATAAGAAGTTCATGATCTGAGCCACAGTCTGCTCCCGGTCTTGTTTTTGCTGACTGTATAGAGCTTCTCCATCTTTGGTTGCAAAGAATATAATCAATCTGGTTTCAGTTTTGACCATCTGGTGATGTCCATGTGTAGAGTCTTCTTGTGGTGTTGGAAGAGGGTGTTTGCTATGACCAATGCGTTCTCTTGTGAAAACTCTATTAGCCTTTGCCCTGCTTCATTCTGTACTCCAAGGCCAAATTTGCTTGTTACTCCAGGTGTTTCTTGACCCTACTTTTGCATTCCAGTCCCCTATAATGAAAAGGACATCTTTTTTGGGTGTTAGTTCTGAAAGGTCTTGTAGGTCTTCATAGAACCGTTCAGCTTCAGCTTCTTCAGCGTTACTGGTCGGGGCATAGACTTGGATTACCATGATACTGAATGGTTTGCCTTGGAAACGAACAGAGATCATTCTGTCATTTTTGAGATTTCATCCAAGTACTGCATTTCGGACTTTTTTGTTGACTATGATGG
Source organism: Cervus canadensis (assembly GCF_019320065.1). Lineage (NCBI taxonomy): Eukaryota > Metazoa > Chordata > Mammalia > Artiodactyla > Cervidae > Cervus > Cervus canadensis. Next base: position 46,455,307 of record NC_057419.1, read on the forward strand.
CTACTCCATTTCTTCTAAGGGATTCCTGCCCACAGTAGTAGATATAATGGTCATCTGAGTTAAATTCACCCATTCCAGTCCATTTTAATTCACTGATTCCTAAAATATCGACATTCACTCTTGCCATCTCCTGTTTGACCACTTCCAATTTGCCTTGATTCATGGACCTAATATTCCAGGTTTCTATGCAATATTGCTCTTTACAGCATTGGACCTTGCTTCTATCACCAGTCACATCCACAACTGGGGGTTGTTTTTTCTTTGGCTCCATCCTTTCATTCTTTCTGAAGTTATTTCTCCACTGATCTCCAGTAGCACATTGGGCACCTACCGACCTGGGTCTGGGGAGTTCATCTTTCAGTGTCCTATCTTTTTGCCTCTTCATACTGTTCATGGGGTTTCATACTGTTCAGAATACTGAAGTGGTTTGCCATTCCCTTCTCCAGTGGACCACATTTTGTCAGTATATATCCCTGGTATATCTCCTGGTATATATCCCATGGTAACTCAGAGGTTCACAGGGTATAAGTAGAAGGATGCTCAATGCTGTGTTTTTTGTGGTCAGGAGAAACAGTGGGCACTCATTACTGAGGGGGTGGTTAGGTCAAACCTAGGGGCTGCCCACAGTGGAATAAACAGAGCATTTAGTAGCAGTGGATTAGATATATATATATATAGCCACATGGGTGAATCTTAAAGCTTATGCTTAGTGAAAACGCTAAGAAACAGAAGGAGATACATAACATAAATACCCATAAATTTAAACTATATATGTTGCTGCTCCGTCACTCAGTTATGTCCGACTCTTTTCAACCCCATGGACTGTAGTCCACCAGGCTCCTCTGTCCATGGGATTCTCCAGGCAGGAATACTGGAATGGGTTGCATGCCCTCCTCCAGGAGTTCTTCCCAGGGATCAACTCACATCTTCTGCATCTCATCACATTAGCAGGCAAATTCTCTACCACTAAGCCACCTGGGAAGCCCCTAACCATATACATAAATGTACATAATGTACATAATAATGCATAAGATACCTAAATTTAAACTACACCAATGGGAGAATAAATTGTAGTATATTCATACAATATAAAGAAACAAACTATTGATACATGCGATAACATGCAAAAATATATTGAACAAAAGCCAGACACAGCAGAGTATGCACTATATGATTCTGGGTATATGAAATTCTAGAGCAGGTAAAAGTAATACCTAGTTAGAAAAAGCAGATTCGTGTTGCTTAGGGCTAGGATTGAGGGAGAAGAGTGACTACAAAAGGATACAAAGGAACTTTTCATGATGATGGCCATGATCAGTGTCTTGATTAAGGTGTGGTTAAATGGGTATATACATTTGTCAAAACTCAGAGAACTGTACACCTAAAATGGGTATTTTGTGCATGTAAATTATGCTTCCATAAAGCTGATTTTCAAAGAAAAAGAAACATACACTTACCCAAAGCAATATACATTTTCTAAGAGAAAATACAAATTAAATATTCATATTCGAAGAATAGGATGACTGCCCATAGAGAGGGGCAAATAATGGAAGTGAGGCATGCAAGTTAAAAGGAAGAAGTCCCTGGTGGTCCAGGGACTAAGACTCTACACTCCCAATGCAGCGGGCTGACTTCCATCCCTGGTCAGGGAACAGATCCCACATGCTGCAACGAAGTTCAGAGATCCCTTGAGCCTCAACTAAAGCCAGCACAGCCAAATAAATAAAAATAAATATTTTTTTAAAAGCCCAAAAGGTGCATAGTGTAATACTCATTTTAATGTGGGAAAATTGCTGATCAGAGAGATTGTCTAGTCACCCTAGAACACAGTTAGTAAAGAAAAGTTCTGTTCTGAGTTCCCACCTGGCTGGCCATAAAGTCTGCACTCGTTTAACCCCTGCCCCTCGGCCCTGCCATCACTTCCTGGCCCCGACTTGGTAGATCTGAGACATCGTGATCCTCAAGTACGTCATGAACCTGCCCCCCCCGCATCTTCCAGATGGCACAGGTATGGCCAAGCCACAGGACTAAAAGAATGGGGCTGGTTTTGCAAAGGTGGGATGAAAGCTTCCAACCCTGTCCTGATATCCCACCAGAAGCATCTCTGGCCTTTGACCCAAAGACTTCTCCTTTCATTGCTGCATCACCTGGGGCTGGGACATCACTGAAAAGGCCTAGCCCTGGGTCCCTCTGTGTGCCCAGAGTTGAGGTTTATCAAGAGGTTCTAATACATCAACCTGCATGAGTCACAGAACATATGTACACTCTAAGCATCAAAGCCCTCCCCATGTTACTGATCCCATCTCTTAGAAATGATGGCTCCATTTCTAAATAGGATCCAAGCCCTCCGGAGGGGCTTCCCTGGTGGCTCAGACGGTAAAGAATCTGCCTGCAGTGCAAGAGACCTGGGTTCGATCCCTGGGCTGGGAAGATCCTCTGGAGGAGGGCATGGCAACCCACTCCAGTATTCTTGCCTGGAAAATCCCCATGGACAGAGAAGCCTGGCGGACTACAGTCCATGGGATTGCAAAGAGTCAGACACAACTGAATGACTAAGCACACAGCACAAGCCCTCTTGAAACAGGAGGCAAGAGGGCAGGGCACAACTTTTAAAAGAATGACATGGCTTTTGAGGCTATGTCGTAACTGGTTAAAACTGATTACGCCCAAGATGGCAGAAGAATCAACTTTCAGTAGACCTTGAATCTCATTATACACTCATTGTAATATATTAGCATATGCTAAATAACACATCCCCAGATGCCATGACAGTTCCAAGGCCAGCCATAAAAGGCCAAAAGTAGTCAGTGGTCCAATTCCAAATCTCTGCTCCATCCCCTCCTACTTATTACCCTATGAAATTACAAAGTAACCACTCCATACTTCAAGGCCACTCTGGCCTTTTGAGACAGACTGCATTCTGTCTATGGAATGTGTATCTTTCTCAATAAATCCCCTTGTTACCTGTCACTTTGTCTCCCACTGACTTCTTTCTATGACAAGACATAAAAAACCTGAACTTCGTTAAGTCCTGAGACCAGGTGCTTGATTTCAATGAGGAGATCATGGGTTCAAGTCCCAAAACTGGGTTTGTGGCTGGATTCGAGTCCCAGCCTGTGGATTCAAGTCTCAATCTGACTTGTACAGTTTCACGCTGACTCTGAGCCTAGAGTCCTTCACTTTACCTAACAACTACCTCACTATGATGAGAATCATGATTTCCAGGACACAGACGGCCACAAAACAGCAGAAAGGGCACAGGCCTAGAAGCCAGAGGTGAGAAGAAGTCCCAGCTGAGTAGACCTGGGTAAGTGGAAAATAAGATCAGCCATCAGCGGAGAAAGAAAATGAAGGCTATGAGCAAACACATCCCATCCAGGGGAACTATTTAGTGGAGGAAAGCAAAACGGCATTGCCATCATGAAAAAAAACATAATCAGCTACTTGGGGTCTGTTAAGGAAAGAATGTGCTGGCAGAAGGGGTTTACTCTGCAACATTTATAAAAGGAGAGCTCAGAGAGGCCACACGTGGCTTGGGATCAGCATTGCTCAGGGGAGGGGACCCCCTGATCTTCAAAAAACACTAGGGTTTATCTGGGGAGGCAGAAGGCAATGGATGTGTCCAGCACAGAGTCTAGAACTATCTCACTCTCCTGCCTTGACTGATCCATACCCACCAAACCAAATTCTGCCCATTTGGCTTTCCTTCTGGTTTTGCCTAGATGTTCGTTCACCAGATTTAGCAAATAAAATACAAGTACTTACACTAAAACAATTATTTGTTATTGATCTGAAATGCAAATTGAACTGGGCATCCTATATACTTCATGGCAAATAGAAGGGGAAAAAGTGGTAGTGACAGATTTTCTTTTCTTGGGCTCCAAAATCACCATGGATGGTGATTGCACCCTTGAAATTAAAAGACGCTTGCTCCTTGGAAAGAAAGCAATGACAAACCTAGACAGTGTATTAAAAAGCAGAGATATCACTTTGCTGACAAAGGTCCATATAGTCAAAACTATGGTTTTTCCAGTAGTCATATACGGATGTGAGAGTTGGACCATAAGGAAGGCTGAGCACCAAAGAGTTGATTCTTTGAACTGCAGTGTTGGAGAAGACTGTTGAGAGTCCCTTGGACTGCAAAGAGATCAAACCAGTCCATCCTAAAGGAAATCAATGCTGACTATTCATTGGAAGGACTGAAGCTGAAGCTCCAATACTTTGGCCATCTGATGCGAAGTGCAGACTCATTGGAAAAGACCTGATGCTGGGAAAGACTGAAAGCAAAAGGAGAAGCAGCCAGCAGAGGATAAGATGGGTGGACGGCATCAATGAACATGAGTTAGAGCAAACTCCAGGAGACAGTGGAGGACAGAGGAGCCTGGCATGCTACAGTCCATGGGGTCCCAAAGAGTAGGACACAACTTAGCAACTAAACAACAACAACAATCCTGTATTTTATCTGGTAACTCAGCCTACAGGGGGTTTGCTGACAGTTGAGTGGAACAACCTCTCATGTTTTCACAAAAGCACCCAGACCAGGCTGGCTGACCACCATCCCACCCACGTGCTTCATACATGCTGCAGTCGCCTATTTATCATTTGTCTCCAGGCCAGGAGGTCCTTCAGAGTGGGGACAGAGTCTGATCCCAGAAGCACTTGGTACAAACATTCTTACAATGTGTACATTTTATTTTTGAAATAAATAGTGTGACATTATGTCTGCGTTAGTTGAAACTTCAATTCTGGAGGTAGTCATTGGCCCTCATTGAAAAATCCCCTCTCTAGTTAGTCAGCTAGCTCTGTATCCGAAAGGCCACATCCAAATGCAAGATCACAAGAGCTTCATCAATACCTGAGGCTTTGCTAATTAGCAAAGTGAAAGTCAGAAGTAGGTTTTCATTGATGAAACTGGTGCCTTGTTAATTAGCATGACACATGTTAGAAATAGGCTCCTGTTGGTGAAATTAAAGAGATTTGGGATCTATTGATTTGCTTATGTATGTTTGAGTTACTCTCCACCTTTACGTGAAGAGGTTCTCAGAACCTAGTAAGGCCTGTAGGCTGCACCTTAGAGATGGCACCTGCAGATTCATCCAACCTTTAATTTGAGAGGCTTTCTGGTTCCCTGACGTTTCTGGGAGATTGAATCTGTCTTGAATGCACCTTTCATGCAAAGAGTTGGTTGAGTGCAGGGACTCCTCAAGCCTAAAAAATACATTGCTAGGACTTTTCTGTACCTGGTTGCTAATGAATGCATGTTTAATGAATGTCTCTGTGGACGTTTGGTCAGAGACCTGCTTTTGTGTGAACTAGTAGTGGGGTTAAGGCAGAGGAGTTTAGCTCACTCTCACTCAACCTCAAACTTTTTGGAGATGGGTCAGTTATTAAGATATTGTGCCTCACCTTCAAACATACTCTTCTTTATGATGCTGCTTCCAGCTCCATCAGATTGCTTTTCTGAGCTCAGAGACATCAAAATCAGCTGGCTTCCTCAGGGGTCAGGGTCCCTCCCCTGAGGGGCGCCTCCTCTGAGCTCAGACACCAGCACCAGCCAGCAGGTGCCCTTTCCTCAAGCATCTGAATTTCAGCCCCATGTGATCCCCACTCCAAGCTTCCGGGTTTTAATCATTCCAACTTGTTCCTTTGATCCCCCAGGAGTGGAAGTTACTGCCTGAAATTACAACCTCCATGATGCCTTAGAACATCCTGTTTGCTTTTTTGGTTCTTTGGTGACTAGTTAATAATTCCTGATACCGGCAGATCTTGGAGATATTGCAGGTTCAGTTCCAGGGCATGCAACAAAGTGACTATGGCAATAAAATGAGTCACATGAAGTTTTTGGTCTCCCAGTGCATATAAAAGTTATTTTACATGATACTGCAGTCTATTAAATGTGCAGCAGCATTATGTCTAAAAACTAATGTACATACCTTGATTAAAAAGAACTTTAGTGCTCAAAAATGCTAACCATCATCTAAGCCTTCAACAAGTGGTAGCAGTAACAAAGATCTCTGTTCACCGATCACCATAACAGGGGACTTCCCTGGCGGTCCAGTGGTTAAGACTCTGTGCTCCCAATGCAGGGGGCATGGGTTCAATCCCCAATTGGGGAAATAAGATCCCACATGCCATGCAGTGCAGCCACAAAAAAACAAATAAACCAAAACAAACCAAAAACACAATAAAATATCACCATAACAAATACAGTAGTAGCGGGAAAAAATTAAAATATTGCAAGAATTATCAAAATGCAGAGACACGAAGTTAGCAAGCGCTGTTGGAAAAATGGAGCCAATAACTTGATTAACTCAAAGGTTGCCACAAAACCTTCAACATGTAAAAAAAAAAAAAACCCAAAACAATAAAGTGAAGTGCAATAAAACAAGGTATCCCCATCACTAGCTAACAGTTCTCTATATTAAATTCTGTCTGTTACAATAACCAGTGTGATTTTTGTCTCTGGCCTGAAGGCTATGTTACCTTCCGGAAAGAACTTAAGGGTTATGCATGATCAAACTGGTTTAGATCAGCACTCAGATATTCATGGAATAAATAAATGAGTAAATCACTGGAATTTTTCACTGTAAATTAGTAATGACGTTCTAGTTTTTTTTAGACCAATCTCCAGTGATTTTAATTACCATCAGTCCCTTGAGCCCGCCTGCTTGTGACGGAGAATAACAATCAGACTTAGAAAAAATAAGATACCAAAAGCTTAAAGGAATAAGAAGTGCCCAAGCCGGGGCCACAGCAGGGGTAAGCAGACCCACCAGAGTCCTCTTTCCAGCTATTTTCAGTTGACTGAGCTCTGCACAGGAGACTTCTTGCCTAATCTAGAAGTCTGCTTCTCTATGATCTCACTCTTCTCTAAACTCAGAACCATCTGGGCTCTTTGGGGGGAAGCTGAGAGACATCTTTGCTCCCGGACCCTCCACCCCTCCACACACACAAAATTGACATCCTCGAAGGCATCATTCATTCAAAGGAACGAGTTGGTGGCTGAGAGGCTGCCCAACTGGCCCCCAGTTTAAAACGATCATTCCAGAGCCAGCTAAGACCCTAGCCCATGCCTTGACTTCTGCCTTGTTCCCAGAGAATCATGGTTCATCTTGGTCCCCTGCATGGGTGGACATTCTATCTTCCATCCCTCGGCAATGGTGATTTAGGCGGGCTGTATACTGTGCCTAAGATGGCTGGGGATACGAAATTGCCCCCATGGAGCTCACAACAAGAGCAAAGAATCATTTTTGCCAATGTCAGTGTCCTCCCGGCTTCCCCTGGATATTTGTACTGTTTGGGGTCACCCACTGGCTTCAGTGAGCTTTTGTTACAAATAACGAGCACCTGTCTGTTCTTTAGAGGACATGCCCCGTGCTCCTGGAGCAGCTTTATTCTGGATACAAGTGTCTCTCTCCCAAGGGCAGGGCGGCCCTACCAAGGACTGATGGGTGGGGGAGCATGATAGCCCAGCATCCTCAGCATGGGTGGGACCCCCTGAGGTGTACCTCACACTCTGGAGCCCCAGTCCCAGGGTCAGGCTGAATGAAGCTGCAGGACTTTATCTGAAATGGCCCCCTGGTTTCTTCTCCCACAGCCTAAGCTGCCTGTTCATCTGAGTTTGCTTCCCTCCCTAGGTGTCCATTCAGTGCCTGCGGGGAGTTCTAACTGATGAGACATGCACAGCCTTTGTTTTCAATTCATTTATTCAGCGGCCGCTCTTCTGAAGCTCCTGGGCAGAGTGTTGCCAGCCGACTTGTATCAACTGAGGGAGGGACTCTCAAATTCCAGATGGAAATCTCTCGCCCTGACATCCCTTTCTCCTGTCTCTCCTGTCGACGGGCCCCATTCACCAGGCAGCCCTCAGCAGAAGGTCGGGGCGGGGGGCAACCCCCAGGTGGAGTCCTGATAGAGTCCCTCCTCCCCATATAGCTCCCTCCCTCACCCGACATCTGCCAGCACCGGGGGCTGTCCACTGGCAACCACCCCCTCCCAAGCCTTCACTCTTAGATCTGTCTCAGTCTTTCCCCCTCAACTATTTCACCTGCACAGATGACCCCAGAGCAAATCTCACACATTAATTCAGCTTCAGGTACTGAGGGCCATAACTGTTCCCAGGAAACAGTCAGTGGGGATATTCAGCATCTGGACCCAAATACCAGATATTTCCTAGAACAGATATTGCACAGCCGGTATCCCTGCAAGCTACCCAGAGGGACGTCGTTTGCTGACATCCCTGTGCTTGCCAACAGCTTCTCACTTCCAGTTTCCCTGGTGGCTTCCCTGGGTGGCTCAGACAGTAAAGAATCGCCTGCTAATGCAGGAGACACAGGAGACGTGGGTTTGATCCCTGAGTTGGGAAGATCCCCTGGAGAAAGAAATGACAATCCACCCCAGTATTCTTGCCTGGGAAATCCCATAAACAGAGCAGCCTGGCGGGCTACAGTCCCTGAGGTCGCAGAGTCGGATACGACTGAGTGACTAACACTTTCACTTTCTTTTCCAGTTTCCATCGCAAAGCTGTGTGGTCTTGGGCAAATTTTTGTAATTTTTTTTTAACTTTAGGGTCCCCATCTGCAAAACGGGAATAAAAACACCTACCCCACCTTTCCACTGTGCTGCAGCCACGAAATTAAAAGACACTTGCTCCTTGGAAGAAAAGCTATGACAGACCTAGACAGCATATTAAAAAAACAGAGACATCACTTTGCCAACAAAGGTCATATAGTCAAAGCTATGGTTTTTCCAGTAGTCATGTATGGATGTGAGAGTTGGACCATAAAGAAGGCTGAGTGCCAAAGAATTAATGCTTTTGAACTGTGATGTTGGAAAAGACTCTTGAGAGTCCCTTGGACTGCAAGGAGATCCAACCAGGCAATCCTAAAGGAAATCAGTCCTGAATATTCATTGGAAGGACTGATGTTGAAGCTCCAATACCTTGGCCACCTGATGCAAAGAGGTGACTCATTGGGAAAGATCCTGAAGCTGGCAGGAGGAGAAGGGGGTGACAGAGGATGAGATGGTTGGATGGCCTTATCGACTCAATGGACACGAATTTGAGCAAACTCCAGGAAATAGTGAAGGACAGGGAAACCTGGCATGCTGCAGTCCATGGGGTCACAAAGAGTTGGACACGACTTGAGCAACTGAATAACAACTGTGAGGATTGAATGTGATATCACCTGGGGAGATATTTTGTAGTCTGCAAAGCACCATCCAGGTATTATTACTGGGCGGAAGGTGTGGATATTAATGTGAACAGTAGGGTGGGATCAGAAAAGCGTAGTCTATAGAGGCAATAGCGAGGGCATCAGGGTGACCAAGTCACAAAATGGATGGGAGAGGAGCATCGCAGTTTAGGCTCTCTGGAAGCAGGTGATGAGATGGCTTTGAAGGGCATGATGTTTATTAGGGATGACATCTTGTAAAAAGACACAGGGGGAGGCAGGATAGGGTAGAAGGGGAAGCTCAGCTGTGGCAGGGGCCCCACAAAGCCTCAGAGCAAGGATCCCCCACTGGAGTTTTCCTGCCAGAGATAAAAATGGCCACATCATCATACCCTTTTTATAGTTTCTACTAAGGCATCTTTTTGTACTCAGTCACCAGGCATGGGCTGCCTGGGAAGGGTGTGACCTGGAGCGAGGTGGCTGTCTGTACTGAGACAGCTGGGCGCTGTCTGCTCATCACATACCCAGGGATGGGCAACAAGAACTTCCTTTTTTTAAACTTACTTATTTTTGGATATGCTGGGTCTTCATTGCTTTGCATGGGCTTTCTCTAGTTGCAGCGAGTGGGGACTATTCTTCATTGTGGTATATCGACTTCTCACGGCAGTGGCTTCTCTTGTTGTGGAGCACAGGCTTAGCTGCTCCATGGCATGTGGAATCTTCCTGGACCAAGGATCAAACCCATGTCCCCAGCATTGGCAGGTGGATTCTTATCCACTGCACCACCTGGGAAATCCTAAGAACTTCCTTGAAGGTATCAGATCGGGGCACACATCTCTGTGCCTACCACAAGCAGAATAGGGGATGATACCAGAAAAGTGGTCCTCCCAACCATTACTTAATTCTGTTATTCATTCAGATAGTCAGCCAGTCGACAAGTTATTATCAAGGACCTACTCTGTGCAAGTGATTAAACTAGGTGCTATGGAAAGATACACAGACAAATGAGACAAGGGATCACCATGGTTTGGATTCCCCCAGAAGCAGGTCCTGAGATAAGAGGTGAGTGCTAGCTAAAAGGTCTACTTGGGAGGTTTGGGGAACAGCAAAGGAGAGACAGGGAAAGGAAGTCAGTCAATGAAGGGTGGGCTTTACTGGCTTTACTGGCAACAGGAACGCATGTCCACAGGGGAAACTCGGGAAGATGGTGTAGAGCTCAAGCCTCAGCATTATCCCACCCAAGGGGCAATAGAATCGGGGTATTTATATACAAGCTCCTATCATTCATGGGTTGAGAGCTGTGCTCAGGAGCCATTGTCAATCCCTGGCACTTTTAGCCTGCTCTCTGCTGCTGGGCACAGGAATGGTAATTGCCAACAGGATACGGGGCAGAGCAGGGCCGCTGGCTGTGGGTGCTACACTCACATCAAGCGCTTTACAGTACTGAGGGGAAGGGTGACCATCAGAAAACAGCCTGACACATGCAATGATAGAGGCATGCTTGGAACACAAAGAAGTCCCTAATCTGAGAGGCCTCCTTAAGGAGGTAACTTAACACATAAACAGAGTGTTTAAAAGGCAGCAAAGGGTTGGCCAAGAAGAAGGAGCTGGGAAAGAGCCCCTGAGGCTTTCACAGATTATGTGGAATCTTTCTGGATTTTACAGGCTTCCTGGATTTCACAGGCTTCCTGGATTTCACAGGCTTTCACAAGCAAAATGGGCTGCTTGAGGAGTTTTCAAGTCATCCAGTGTAGCTGGAGCATAGCCAGCATGTGAAAGAAGAATAGAGGGATGAGATAGGGAGAGAAACTGGTGCTAGATCACGCAGAACCTAAATGAGGATTTATACTTCTTATGGAAGGATCTGGGGAGACTTGCTAGGATTTTCAACACAGGTATGTCATGCATCTGATATACTTTCTAGAGAAATCACTGTAGCTGCCAAGCAGAGAGTAGATTTGAGGGGACAGGACTGAGGATGGGGAGCCCAGGAGAGAAATTACAAAGGCTGAAAACAGAGAAGTGGCCATGGAGAAAGCGAGGCAATAGAATCAAGAGAGATGAAGAATACACAGGACTTTATGGCAACCAGGATGAGGAGTCCTCAAGTGGCATCTATACCAGTCATAGGTTCCCATCCAGAGTTTTAATCATTTGGTGCCTCTGAACTCTCTACTACACCTGGAAGGACTTTTTACTGGCAACCAGGATACAATAGGAAGATCTGTATAAGTTCTACCACAGCAAGATCACAAGCATAAACTGTGGGTGAGTAATTGAGATGCAAGTACCAGGTCTGTGTTATTACCATAAGAATATTCCAGACCCAAAGTCAGACAGAGGGCCCCAAAGTCTTGATTTAGATCCATTTTCAATGGGAAGATTCACCACAACTTATTTCTCAAGGCACACAAAACGTTAACAGATTGCTAGCAGGTTAAATGCAGTCTTTCCAACCAGATTTCCCTGTGTCATATTTTTTCAAAGTTTTAATAGAGGTATAATTGACATACAACAGTTTCATATGTATGATTCAAAATTTGTATATATTGCGAAATGATCACCATAATAAATCTAGTTAACATCCAGCACCAAACATAATTACAAAAAAAATGTTCTTGTGATGAGGACTTTTAAGATCTACTCTGTAAGCAACTTTTAATATAATAGTGTTATTAACTATAGCCATCATGCTGTACATCTCCATAACTAATTTATTTTATAACTGGAAATGTGTACATTTTGACCCCCTTCACCCATTTCACCCCCATTCCCCCTACCAACCACCAGTCTGTTCTTTGACTCTATGAGCTTGGGTTTGTTTTTGACCCCACATGTAAGCAAGATCATGTGGTATTTGTCTTTGTCTGTCTGACTTATTTTACTTAGCATAATGCCCTCAAGGTCCATCCATGTTATTGCAAATGGCAAGATTTCCCTCTTATAATGGTTGGGTAGTAGTCCTATATATATAGAACAATTTATCCATTTAACACTTTCTTTATCCATTCATTCATCAACAAACACTTGAGCTGTTTCCATGTCTTGGCTATTGTGAATAATGCTGCAGTGAACATGAGATTGCTTATAAATGTTCAAATTAGTATTTTCATTTTTTTTTCAGATAAATATCCAGAATTGGAATTGTTGGATCATATGGCAGTTCTATTTTTAGCTTTTTGTGTTATCTCCATGCTGTTTTCCATAGTGGCTGTACCAGTTTACATTCCCACCAACAGTGCACAAGGGTTCCTTTTTCTCCACATCCTCACACTATCATTTTTAGCTCCTTTTTCCTCCACGGATTTTTTGATCTTCTCATCTTGCCTGAAGTACACTGTTTTGGTTGTTGTTGCCCTTACTTTTTTGCTAACGGGCACCAAAGCAACCCCTATCTCATTCAGGTAAGGTAGGAAGCAAAGATGCTCATGGAGCAAAGTGCTCCTATCTCTCCAATTGCAATGGCATCTCCAGTAGACTCTGATGTATTGTTAAGATCAAGGCTTCAAAGATAGATATTACCCAGATGTTGTATACACCGTTTCTACATATATCCCCTAGACCAGAACTAAATCATGTGGCTGTATCTATCTACCAAGAAAGTTGAGAAATATGATTTTCATTTCCAGTGGTCATGTATCTAGCTGAAAAATGAGACTTTTTTTTAAGTGAGGACAAAAGAGGGGACATTGTGGGACACCTGGAGGTCTCTGCTGTATTAGCTAGCTGCTGCTGCTGCTAAGTCGCTTCAGTCGTGTCTGACTCTGTGCGACCCCACAGATGGCAGCCCACCAGGCTCTCCCGTCCCTGTTATTCTCCAGACAAGAGTACTGGAGTGGTTGCCATTTCCTTCTCCAATGCAATAGTGAAAAGTGAAAGTGAAGTTGCTCAGTCGTTTCTGACTCTTAGTGACCCCACGGACTGCAGCCTACCAGGCTCCTCCGTGCACAAGGGATTTTCCAGGCAAGAGTACTGGAGTGGGGTGCCATTGCCTTCTCCATTTACCTAGCTCTAGCTACCTAACAAACCATCCTAAAACTCAGCAGCCAAAAACTACTTTTTTTTCATGACTCTGTGGGTCAGGAATTTGGGATGGGGGAGTGGGGAAGTATGACTCTGCTCTGCATGATGTTGGTGGGGCTGGAGAACCTACACGGCTCAGTTGGGGTGGCTCAAATGCCTGTTGGCACACTAGGATGTCTGGGCCTCTGTCTTCCCGTGGTATTGGCAAGACTCACTAATGTATCTGGGAGCTTCGTCCCCTCCAAGTGGTTTCTCTCTCCAGCAGGGTAGCCTGGGCTTTACATGTTACCTGGAAGTCTCTCCCCAAGCAAAAGTGGAAGCTACACGTTCTCTCAAGGCCACATAATTCCACAATTTGATGGAAGAAGCTAAAGATTCATTGAAAAGGGAAGTGAACCCTGAGAGATATGATTCTTCAGGAGCCATTTTAAAGACTCTACCACCATATGATCCAGCAATCCCACTCCTGGGCATATATCCAGAGTTAACTCTAATTTAAAAAGATATATGCACCCCAATGTTCACTGCAGCACTGTTTACAATAGCCAAGACATGGAAACAAACTACATGCCCATTGACAGATGGATGGATAAAGATGTGATACAGATACACAATGGGATACTACTCAGCCAGAAGAAAAAATAAAGAAATTTTGCCAGCTGCAGTAACAGGGATAGACCTAGAGATGATCATACTAAGTGAAGTAAGTCAAAGACAAAAATCAAATGATACTGGTTATATATGGAATCTAAAAATGGAAAAGTATACAAATCAACTTATATGCAAAACAGAAATAGACCCACAGCATAGAAAACAAATTTATAGATACCAAAGGAGGAAGGGGATTGGGGAATTAGGAGTTTTGGATTATCAGATACACACTACTACATATAAAATAGATAACTTACAAGGACCTACTATATAGCACAGAGAACTATACTTAATATTTTGTAATAAGCTATAAGGAAAAAGAATCTGAAGAAGAATGAACATATGTATATGAGTCTGTATGTATTTATATATGTGTGTGTATATATTTGACTCACTTTGCTGTATACCTACATCAAAGAACTAATACATTATAAATCAACTATACTTCAATTCAAAAAAATAAATTAATTAAAAAAACAATCTACCATACCTGCAATTGGGGGTATACTAGTCTATTTGAGTTGCCTTAAGAAAATCCTACTGACTGGATGGCTTAAGCAACAGAAATTGATTTTCTCACAATTCTGGAGTCTGCAAGTACAAGATTGAGAAGGGGTCAAGGTTAGTTTCTCTTGAGACCTCTCTCCTTAGCTTACAGATAGCCACCTTCTCACCATGTCCAGTCTTTTCTCTTGTGATATGATGATTTAAAATAAATATATTAAATATATTTGAGCTTCATCCCCGTTTCTGGCACAGAGCTCCTAAAACTATTGGAGTTTCCTAAGTGTTGAGAGCAATAAAGGTGTCTTTTGTTATGTTAATGAGGTGACTTTTGGAAAGCACGCAGGTAACCTGAGGATGAAGGCTAGTTGCCAGAGGACCCAACCCTGTGACTTGAAGGTTGAACTTTCAGTCCCTCCCCTTACCAACTTCCAGGAAGGAGAGAGAGGCTGGAAGGTTAATCAGTTGCCAATGGCCAATGATTTAATCAATAGTGCCTATGTAATGAAGCGTCCATAAAACCCCGAAGGGATGGGATTTGGAGAGCTTTCTGGTTGATGAACCAGAATACTTCCTCTTTGCCTGCCTTCCTGGGCCCCAAACTCTGCCAAGACAGAAGCTCCTTTGTTTAGGATCTCGCCCTGTGTATCTCTTCATCTGGCTGTTGATTTGTATCCTTTAATATCCTTTGTAACAAACCAGTAATCTGAGCTCCATGAGCCGCTCTAGCAAATTAATTGAACCCAAGGAGGGGGCTGTTGCTGGAACCTCTAACCTGTAGCCTGTCAGTCAGAAGAACAGGAGATAACCTGGGCTTGTTAATGCCATCTAAAATGATTGGGGCGGGGGGAGGGCGGGAGATAGGGGGCAGTCTTGTAGGATTGAGCCCTTAACCTGTGGGATCTGATGCTATCTCCGGGTAGATAGTGTCAGAATTGAGTTGAATTGTAGGACACCCAGCTGGTGACCCAGAATCACTTAGTGGTATGGGAAAAACTCATACATTGTAATTTTGGTGACCAAAATCCTCACCTCTCTGCTCACACGTCCCTGATGTCTCTTCTAAGGATACCAGTCAGATTAAATTAGGGCTCCATCCTGATGCCTCGTTTAAACTTAATCACCTCTTTAAAATCTCTGTCTTCAAATATGGTCAGATTTGGGGAAGGGGTTCAACATATGAATTTTGGGAGGATATAATTCAGTCAATAACAGTGGGTAATATACTAAGTTTGATCAGTCATTTACACCATTTATGTCCTTTTGAATTCAGTCATGTAAATACTGGTGCCTTGGTTTGGTTATATGCATATATAAAGGATCTGAAAGGAACCAGGAATTTAACAAGACATTAATTCTTGTTCTTTCTTTACAGAAGCATCTCTCTTTTTAAAAAAAAAATTGCAGTCTGCTTAGGATACAGAATGTTGAAAATAGCACACTAGTAACAACAACAGAAATCTGGACAATCTGAAAATCACAACTTGCCTTGAACTCGTCAGAGAGCTGAGGTCACAGGGCAACCAAGCCACTAAACACTAACCTTAGTGGAAAAAGTACAACATGCAAGATCAGATGGGTAATTTCATCAGAGAGAATAAAACTATAAGAATCAATAACTAATGAGAACCTACTGAATAGCACAGGGAATTCTCCCTGATGCTCTGTGGTGACCTACATGTGAAGGAAATCCAAAAAAGAGGGGATGTATATATATGTATAGCTGATTCACTTTGCTCTACAGTATAAAGCAACTATACTACCATAAAAATTCTTTTTAAAAAAGAAAGAATTGTAACTTCCCTGGTGGTCCAGTAGTTAGGAATCTGCTTGCAATTCAGAGGGCATGGGTTCAATCCCTGGTCGAGGAAGTAAGATCTCACATGCCGTGGAGCAGCTAAGCCCATGCACCACAACTATTGAAGCTCACACACCACAACTAGAGTCCGTGTGCCACAATGGAAAATCCTTCATGACTCAACTAAGACCTGACATAGCCAAAGAAAGAAACAAAGAATCAAATGGAAGTGCTAGAAATGAAAAACATTACTGTGTCTTTCATGGCTCAGCAGGAGATGACACAGCTAAGGAAAGAATCCTCGAATTCAAAGACAGGTCAATGGAAATTACCCAAACTGAAACACAAAGAAACAAAATTGTAGGAGGAAAAAAAAACAGAACAGAGATCACAGGGCTGTGGGAGAATATGTCTAACATCCCGGGAGAAGAGAGAGAACAGGGTAGGAGAAACACTTGAAAAAATAACGGCTGAGAATTTTCCAAAATGAATGAAGCTTATCTACCACACAAATTTCTCACCACAGCCTCTTCAACAATACATGTGGGGGCTATTTCAAACAGCAGTCACCAACAAAAAAGCTCAGAAATGTGAAAAACATAGCACTAAACTTTGGACCACAAAGAAGACACTGATTTACAGTATAAGCACCAAAGGGAAAAAGCAGAGCATCACCACGTTCAGCCTCAGCTGGGAATGGGCGCATTGGATGACTTCAGTTTCTCACCCCTCTTGCATAAGCCCGTGAATGACCGAGAATGTGCTTGAGTATTAATTTTGAGGTTACAAATACATTTTTAGTGAGGAGGTAAATTTGCAAATAGGGAATTCACAAATACAGGTATTCCTCGATTTTCTAAAGTTCACTTTACTTTTTTTTTTCTTCGCTTTTCCTAAAGACCCATATTAGTACCCGTTTTCACTAACTAAGAAATTTTAAGAGGATTTTTGCTTTTTAAAAAAAAAAAAAAAAAGGTGAAAAACACAGCATTCAGTGTTTGTTTTGCAGCAAGTTGTGATAGAGGCAGCAGGCACCCCAAGCAGTAAGAGTGGTCCTGCCAAGCTCCTTTCTGAGAACTACCCTCAGCATCTCAACATCAAAAAATTGCCATGGATTTCACCTGTGTCTGTGAGCATCTGTGCTTTATTTATCGCCATTTATTTTGTGCACCTGTTAGCAAGATGTGTCCTAAGGTAATTGCTTCTTTCCTTTACACCCTTTTGGCTTATGAAAGTTTTTACAGAAATACTCTACTTTCAGATAGCAAGAGAAGCCTGTAATGAGGAGCTACCATATTTGCATATGACTTGGAAGGCTAAAGAGGGGCCAAGAAGCCATAATTATTATTTCTCCAGCAACAGAGGGCAGACACAAAGTGAACAGCAAGTGGAATTTTTCATGGCAACCCCCAGGCATGTCTGAGAATCACCCTCCTTGGTCCTGCAACTGTATTCCCTGGGCTCTCTGACGCTCTAGAAGTTTGGAGGAATCTGAGAGCTGGTATCAGTTTTCCTGGACCTTGACTCTTCCAATTGTTTTGTAAGCACCTTATCTCCAGTATTGAATTCCTTCCTATTTGAAGCCCTAAGTGCTATTTTCCCAACCAAACCCAGACTAATACACATGCCCTAGGGAGGGAAAAAAACATACAATTTGGAGGAAGACAGGAATAAATATTAAATGCCCAACTTTATAACAGTGGTCACAACTCAGGATTTGCCAGTTAAGGCGGGGATGTGACCTAAATCAAACTCGAGGGCTTTGCAAGTCACTTTGGCCTCTTTATCACAGAGGGGCACGTGAGAACAGAACCGCTTTGTCTTCAAAAGTCCTGTCCCATTTCCTATTTATATTTTCCAGGGTAAGCCCTTATCTTAGGCAAGGATTTGTGTGCAAGTGATTTCTAAAGGCAGGGCTTCCAGGGTAGACCAGTTAAAGGAGTGAGGAAAGCAGGACGAGAAAAGGAAAGTGGTGGAGTGTAAATTACACTTTAGTCTTTCTCCAGGCCAGGGAGCTGGGCTTGCAGGCTTCCTGCGCAGTGAGTCACTGGCCAAGTGCCATCCTAGTTCCCGGGGCAGGGATGGAGTGGCTCTGGAAGCCCCAGGGCAGACCTCCGAAGAGTGTTGCACGTGCTGGCTGTTAGCAGCAAAAGCACAGAATTCAGAGTAGAGGCACCCAGAAACTGGGAAAGGGATTTAAAGAGAGCTGTGTGAAACACACTGGAGAAGGCAATGGCAACCCACTCCAGTGTTCTTGCCTGGAGAATCCCGGGGACGAGGGAGCCTGGTGGGCTGCCTGTCTATGGGGTCGCACAGAGTTGGACACGACTGAAGTGACTTAGTGCAGCAGCAGCAGTGTGAAACACACACAGTTTCTTTCCTAAAATGCTGAAGAGGCAGGATTATTAGGGTGACTAAGCCCCAAGACTTGAAAGCCATTCTGACTGGAGTTTAAGTCACAGCTGTGGCAGACACAGAGTTGACCCCTGATATCCGTTAATACAGAAGCCTCTGATGGTCAACTGAGCCCATGGCTGCCCAGAATAAAAGCTGTATTTCCCAGCCTCCCTAAAAGCCATGTGGGGGGACGTGTCTTTAAAAGGAAGGACCACGGACTTCCCTGGTGATTCAGTGGTTAAGAATCCACCTGCCACATGTCTAGAAGCAAATAAGTCCATGTGCCAAAACTACTGAGCCCGCACTCTAGAGCCCGCAAGCTGCAACTACTGAAGCCCGTGTGCCCTAGAGCCTGTGCTCTGCAACAGAAGCCCCCACTTGCCACAACTCGTGAAAGCCCTGTGAAATCAAAAATAAATAAATAAATAGAGAATAAAAGGGAGGGAGACCCTTCTTTAAGCCTCCTCCTTCCTACTGCCTGAAGTGTGGTCCTAAATGCTAGAGCACGTGCAGCCACCTTGAACCAAGAGGTGGAGATAGGGTTGCCAGATGAAGCAAAAATAAAATATTTTTATTAGTTAAATTTTTATTTAATTACAATGTTTTAATTTAATTGTGCTATTTAATTATTTAATATGGCACAGGACATATTTACACTAAAAAAAAATTATTGTCTATCTGATACTCCAGTTGAACAGGTACCCTGTATTTTACCCGGCAATCCAAGGCAGAAGAGATCATATGTTGGCAATGATGGAATAACAAGATAGAAGGGACCTAGGTGGCAGATGATTATGGAGCTGCTGAACCAGAGTGAGACTTCTTACCTCCCATTGTTGTTTTTAAATAATTTTATTTATTTATTTTTGGCTGCACCGGTTCTTCTTTGCTGTGCGTGGGCTTGGGGCTCCTCTTCCTTGCAGTGTGCGAGCTTCTCACTTTGGTGGCTTCTCTTGCTGTGGAGTACAGACTCTAGGCACGCAGGCTTCAGTAGTTGTGGCACGTGGAATCCTCCCAGACCAGGGATCGAACCTGTGTCCTCTGCATTGGCCACTGTACCACCAGGGAAGTCCCCCATCTTTGTTTTTCTAAGAAAGAATAACTTTCTCCTTTAAGCCAGTCTTTCCTCCTCACCCCACTGTCTCTGGCAGCTGAATCCAGTCTAATAACACTGGATGAAGTAAACTTGTTGGGTGACCTTGGAAAAATTACCTAACCTCAAGATTGACATCCTCTAAATGGGGGTGATGACCATAATCTACAGAGAAGAGGGCTGATGTGAAGATGAAATGCATTTCAAGTGGCTAGATATAGCAGGCAGGGTTCAATAATTGTTAGCTGTTACTGATGCAGTGTGGTCCTCCTCTCACCAAGGATCTCCAACACATTGCCCCTCCCCAAACAATAGCACTGCACAGCATCCGGGTTTATAGCTTCACCCTTCAAGACCACCTCCTATCTCTTCTGAAGGTCTAACACCTCCTGATTTACAGAACCACTTTTCAGCAGCGAGCCCACCCTTAGGGTCCAGCTCCTGAATCTGTTTCTCTCAGTCACTTTTGTAGGTATTAAAAAAAAAAAAAAAAAAACAAAGAAATTGGGACTGACCATGCAACGACAAAGTCTCCAACAGATAAAGACTCTATCTTTGTTCAGAATTAGACACAAGAGGAAAACTGCTGGTGTGTTCCCACCTTCCATCTAAATTTAGAAATCTGAAAACACTGTTCATTGTTCCAGATATTTAGTGCCTTCCTTGTGGGCCTGGAGGTGGAGAATTAAATCTTGACACTTCCCTGCATGAGAAGAGTGTATGGAACATTAGACAGAAATCCCTAGGGACACGTGTACTCACAGGACAAGATTTTTCCTGCAAAGAGAAACAGCCGAACCAGTGTAGGCTCGCGGGCCTTGCAGTCACTCGCTCAGTCCCTCCAGGTGCCTGCAGGTGTCTGTTTCCAATATTTGAACCCATCCCAGGCACAGGTCCGTTTGAATTCGAGTGAATTCTGTCCCAAAGGCAAGTGGAGAGCCCACCCAGGTCTGACAACTTGTAGATTTCCTCCTGTCAGCGTATTCTAATGGCCTTATTAGCAATTCTATTGTATTTAATTTGCACCCAGGGTAATTCACTGTCAGCCAGAAGAGCCATCAGCATGAAAAATGGCACCAAAATTAAAAACCAATAGTCAAATTTCAGTTGGAATGAGCTCTCCTGGCATAATGATGAAGCGGGATGAACTGGAGTCGGTGGGTCCAACCAACGGGGTGCAAACATGTTAGTTACTAACATGTGGCCCGGAGTTTGAGCCAGGCCTATCTGCATCATGGGAAACAAGCAGCCAAATTAGAAAATCAAGAAGGAAATATGTGTTGGTCCAATCAAACTGTCAAGCCAAGTGGCTGTTTGCCATCTCCTAGCCCACTGTGGCGGTTTTAAAACATGTCCCTGAATTCTTTCACAGTCCTCTCATCAAAGGGTGGAGGAGTCTAATCCCTTCCCTGGGGATTAGAAAAGCCAATATGGACTGGCTTTTCAGATTTACATGGGACAAATAGAATGTGGCGAAGTGATGCTGTGTGATTTACAACAATAGATCATAATAGATGATATAGCTTCTGTCTGGTGCTCTTTCTTGGAAGCCCTGGGCTGATGTATAAGAAATCCCATTGTTCTAAGCTGCCATGTTGGAAAGACCATGTGGAGAGGCCACTCTGATAGGGTGACCCAGAGAGCCCCAACTGAATCTCCAGGGAATGTCGTAGAGAGGCAGGGACAATGACCCCACGGTGGCAACCTCAAAGGGCTAGCAGTGACAGTGCCCTACGGAGGCTGGTGAGGGTGGGGGCAGGTGCTGGCCATTCCCCACACCTACTAGAGCGTTCTCAGCTATGAGGCTTATTCCTTTCTCTCAAGTTGGTGGACCACCCCACACCTTCCAGAAATCCCTTTCCTACCGAACTTGGGTAACATCAGTTTCAGTTGCTTGAAACCAAGAAGCCTGACTTAAAGCATCCTCATCCTACCTGGGCCCAATGTATGAGTCCAAAATTAGTAAGAGGCACCGACGTGCTCCTGGTCTCACCAGGAAGGGCACAAAAGTTACAGGAATTCAAGGCCACCGTGAGTTGTGTTCCATGTCTGTTCAGGCCACAGGCTTTGGCATGTAAACTGACCAGAGGTCACCTTTGCACTGTATTACAGGGTCATACAATATTACATGGATAATCCAATATAAAAATATATATTCTAGCTAAATCTTCAAATGAACAGACATATCACATACACACATATTCCTTTGGGGCAGAGATTAAAGGCCATAGCAGCTTAGTGCCATAGTCCGTTGGACTTCAAAGAGATCAAACCAGTCAATCCTAAAGGAAATCAACCCTGAATATTCATTGGAAGGACTGATGATGAAGCTGAAGCTCCAATACTTTGGCCACCTGATGGGAAGAGCCAATTCATTGGAAAAGACCCTGATGCTGGAAAAGATTGAAGGCAGGAGGAGAAGGGGATGACAGAGAACAAGATGGTTGGATGGCATCACCGACTCAATGGACATGAGTTTGAGGAAGCTCCGGGAGATGGTGAAGGACAGGGAAGCCTAGTGTGCTGCAGTCCATAGGGCCACAAAGAGTCAGACAAGACTGAACAACTGAACAACAACAAGCTTACTGCTTGTTAGGCAGGTACCTAAAATAGCCTATTATACATCTCAGGAGCCACCATCACTTTTGCCGCCCACAAGTCCCCTGGTCTTAGCATTTTGGGCATCCAGTCCCGACTTTCAAATGGTAATCCCTGAATTTCTTCCCCTGGGGGCTTCAACTGATGACCAATGCTGCTCTGCCTGCCCCCAGGCAGACTAGGGCTGCGAATCAGTGCCCCCCACAAACAGCCCCCAGTGAATGACTGGTGCAAGTTAGTGGATGAATTCCCTGGCTTCCTCACTGCCTATCTTCACACAGTCATCCCTCTGTGTACGTGTCTGTCCTATGGATACCAGTCAGATTGGATCAGGGCTCATCATAATGACCTCATTTTACTTTAATCACCTCGTTAAAGATCCTATCTCCAGATGCGGTCACATTCGGAGGTCCTGGGGGTTAGGACTTCAATCTATGAATTTGTGGAGGGGCACAATTCAGCCCATTACGGTTCCCCACAGAGGTGCCTGGCTGGATCGTGCATCCTTTATTAACTGTCTTCCTGCATATCGGCATGCCCCTGTTGGGGCTTCCTGCCCTTGAATCTTGGTCTCAGGCTTGCTTCTGAGAGATCCCAAACAGAACAATGGTACAGCCACTCCCTTCCTTTTGCCCTCGGCCATTAAGGCTGTCACTGTGGATGGGATCCAGCGCTGGATCCTTGTCAGAGCAAGTCCGAAGTCCCCCATGGCGTCTCCCCTGAGGTGGGAGTGAGTGCCATCCAGCTGGGGAAGCTCTGGGGCTTAGACTCTGTGGTGGAGAATTCCCTTCATACGATTGGTTCCCCTAGCAGCTTTGCTGTTCATTCCTTGGCTATGATTGGCTGCATGTAAATTAGCTAAGCCTAAACCATTGATCTTAGTTGTGATTATGGTACCCTGCACTACCCACCCAGCTGGGCTGGCTGTAGGCTTGGTATGGATATGCAAATTAGGCAATTCTAATTTGTTGGTACCAATAAGATGTGGGACTAACACAGTCCTCCTGTGTAGCACTGATAAGGTGCTGGGAATCAGAGTCACAGTTCATATGCCTACACACTCCATAGAGACCATCCCAGCACAAGCAGGAGCCGGGACACACTGGTTGTGAAACGGTGATGGAGTCAAGACATCTAGGGGCCTGGTGGCCTTTCCTGCCTTTATAGCCATTGTTTGGGTGTCACGTCACCCCAGCCTGCCAGTGTGACCCTGCCGATACAACCATGAGACTTTGTTCCACAACACCACCACCTCACAACTGTGCCAAGTGATACAGCTTACAAAATGCCGCATCATACAGCAAGTCCTTCGTGACAAGCCTGCAAAGTGGAGGGGGTCATCATCCCCCTCGATCTATTTCTATTTTGCTTCTGAGGGTCAAAAAGTTTGCCTATGGCCGCACTGCTGAGGGCTATGCAGCTGGAACTAGGGCCCGAGGCTCCGGCCTCTGCATCTGGTCCTCTCCCAGGAATCAATGCATCTTGCTGCGGCTGACATTCAGCTGGCAACGCTGGGGCAGCCGGGGCCTTAGGTCCCTCTGCCAGATGCCCTGGGGTAGCGGGAGCAGCCTGGGCAAGGTGGGTGGAGAGAGGCCAGATTCTCACAGGTTTTGGAGACTCGCTCACACTCCCGCCTGATTCCATCTCTCCCCAACTCCGATGTGGTTTTCAGCTTGTGGCTTTTTCTCAAATCCCGTCCTTGGCTCCTAGAGGCCCAGCTGTTTTCAATTGCTGGCGCTGGGGGGTGGGGGCGGGCAGGAAAGGTCCTATTCACACCAAATCTCAAGTGTAGCAACAGAATGGCAGGCCCTCGTGGAGCGGAGTGCACTTTGGTACCTCAGATGGATTTATTCAAAGTTCATAATTACCCTGAAATCTCGTAAAATGAAAACATGATTGAAGAATTAAACCTGGTAAACAAATTAGTCAGAAAGAAAACCTCCGCATAGCAAATGACAAAAATCCCAAGATCCAACCCAGTGAGTGAGTGAGCCTGTGCTATAATTGGCAGCCGGGCTGCAGACAGACCCGAGCCCTGGCAAAGGCAGGGTAGGCTTTGGGCTAGGGTAGGCTGGGCCCCTGGGGGCATGCGGTCAGGGCCTGTGGAGGGATGGGGCCGGTGTTGGGGGTTCGGGGCGGGGGGGGGGACCTGCTGTCAGCTGCAGCTGCCTGGGAAATGGTAACTGCTGCTGGGTTCCACTGGCAGAGGCTGGAGGGAAGGCAGCTGGGGGGAGGCTTGGCTGCAGCCTCAGGCCCCAAGGCTCTGTCTGTGAGTGAGTTCGGGGAGGGGCGGTTTCTCATGCTTGAAAGGAGCTGTTTCCATTTTCTGTGCCCTACCCCCGCCCCATCTCTCATCACAGAACCACGGGGAATTGGGGCAGGGGTGCTGGTTCAAACAGGATACATTTTCTTTGTCTCTCTCTGAATCAGATTTATCTCTCAGAAACTGATGACCT
Organism: Cervus canadensis; assembly: GCF_019320065.1. NCBI lineage: Eukaryota > Metazoa > Chordata > Mammalia > Artiodactyla > Cervidae > Cervus > Cervus canadensis. Next base: position 46,479,994 of record NC_057419.1, read on the forward strand.
CCAGTTTGGGGCTTTCTCTAGACAAGGAGGGGGTCTCCTGATTACTACTGCTGTGTGACAAACCACCCCCAGACTTAGTGGCACAGAGCAGCCATTTTATTTTCTTCAGATCCTTGGGGGGGGGGTCAGGAACTCAGGGGACAGTGGGGATAGCTTGTCTCTGCTCCATCATTTCTGGGGCCTCAGTGGGGAGACTGGATAGGTGGGGCTGGAATTATCTGGAGGCAGGGGGTGCTGGCTGTCGGCTGTCTCAGCTAGAGCTATTGGGCAGAATACCTAGGTGGGACCTCTCCATGTGGTCTGGGCTTCCTCCCAGCATGGCAGCTCAAGGCTCCAAAAGCAAATGGTTCCACAAAAAAGGCAGACACCGCGTCGCCTTTTCTGATGCACCATTGGAGATCATGCCATATTCTTTTGGTTACAAGTGAGTTGCAAGCCCACCCAGATTCAAGGTGAGAGGCAATGACACCACCTGTCCATGGGAGGTGTGTCAAAGACCTTGTGGCCATGTCATAAAACTAGGACAAGGGGTTCCTACTGGTCCTGCTCTTCTTGGCAAGACTGTATCACATGCCAGGAACAGCAGAGCCTTTCTCTTAGGTTCAGACCCCTGGTCCCCCTCTTCCTACCTGTCATGGGTTGACTGTGGCATCCAAAAAGCTATGTCCATGTCTTAACCCCTGGAACCAGGGAATGTGAGCTTATTTGGAAAAAAGGGTGCTTGCTGATGTATTTCAAGTAAGGGTCTTGAGATGAGATCTTGAATTATCCAAGTGGACCCTGGATCCAGTGACAAGTGTCCTGGTAAAAGATATACAAAGAAGACACAGGAAGAGGAAAGGAGGCTATGTGAAGACAGAGGCAGAGATGGAGTGATGTAGCTACCAGCCAAGGGTTGCCTGGGGCCACCAGAAGTGGGAAGAGGCAAGGAAGCATTCTGCCCTAAAGCCTCTGGAGGGAGTGAAGCCTAGCCAACACCTTGATTTCAAACTGCTGGCCTCTAGGACTGTGAGCGAATCTATTTCTATTGTTGTAAACCACCCAGTCTGTGGTCATTTGTTATAACAGCCCTAGGAAACGAATACACCATCCATGGGACCTTGGCCAAGTGGCCTTACTTCATTGGGTCTCACTGAAATGGGGATAAAAATAGTGTCTGCCTCCTAGGGTTCTTGGGCAGATTTGTGAGAAGACCTGTGTGAAGTGCTTGGCCCAGCACCTGGCACTATTCTCACATTGTTATTGTTGACAGGGTCATGGAGAAGCAGGAGAGGCTTATTTTTTTAGGGGAAGATCAGAAAAACAATGGAGTGTAACACAAAGGTAAGTGCTGCCTGCCACTGTCCCTTCACACATCACCTGCCTCCTGCCCAGACTTGGGACCCTTTAGGTGAGTTTGCCCATGACCTAGGACCCACTCTTCAAGATGGAACTGCCCTGTGGCTCTGGCTGCATCTCCTCTGCCTTGCCTTTCTCCAAGGCTGCTTCTCTGTGCCCTGGCCCCATATTCACTGATGTGGGGACTGTTGCCTGGCATTCTCTTGGCCTCAGAGATGTCTGCATCCTCTGAAGTCCCCACATGGACCAGAATGTTTTCTAGGATGGGAGCTTTGCTTCGCCCTTTAAATTGCCATTCCCACATGGATCAAATAAGATTAACCATGAGTTGGCGATTATCCGAGCTGAGAGTGATAAGATCACAGAAGATCATTATTCTTGCTACTTTTGTGTCTGTTTGAAATTGTCCGTAATAAAGTTGTAAAATATATAAATATATGTGTGTGTATACATACACATATACACATATTACATACATATGGGCTGCCCCAGTAGCTCAGTGGTAAAGAATCCGCCTGCCAAGCAGGAGATGTGGATTTGATCCCTGGATTGGGAAGATCCCCTGGAAAAGGAAATGACAACCCTCTCCAGTATTCTTGCCTGGGGAATCCCATGGAGAGAGGAGCCTTGTGGGCTACAATCCATGAGGTTGCAAGAGTCAGACATGACTGAGCAACTAAACGACAATATACATACATACACACACACACACACACGCACGTGCACACTCGCATGCATGTGTGTGTGTGTGTGTGTGTGTGTGTGTGTGTGAGAACTGTGGCAGGTTGGGTTTCCCAGGAAGCAGACTGAGATGCAGTTTAAGACACAGGATGCTTATCAGGGAGAGCCTGCTGCACCAACCCCTGTGGAAGGGCAGGAGAAGAGCAGGATTGGGCAGAGGGAGCAGCAGTCTCTGGGGCCTCACCCCTAGGGAGCGCTGGAGCCGGCCCCACCTTCAGAGTTGTACTAGTTTCCTATTACGGCTGGAGCAAATTCCCGCAGACTTGCTGCCTTCCACCACCACACGTTTATTCTCTTAGAGTTCAAGAGATCAGAAATCCAAAATCAAGGTGTCAACTGGACCGCACTCCTTCTGGAGGCATCAGGGAAGCATTTGTTACTTTGCTTTTTCCAGCTTCCAGAGGCCACCAGCAGGCATCCCTTGGCCCTGGGCACAAGCTTCAACCTCAGAGTCAGCAGGCACATCACTCTGACCCCTGCTTTCATCATCACATCTCCTTCTGTGACCCTGATCCTCTGCCCTCCTCTTAGAAGCCCCCCATTGGGTCTACCTGGATAAACTCTCCACCTCCAGATCCTTAATCATATCTGCACAGTCCCTTTTGCCATGTGAGGTGACACACACAGATTCCTGGAACTAGGGCATGGACACCTTGGGGGGCTGTGGAGCATCATTCAGCCTTCCACTGAGTTGTCCAGAGGTGGGCCTAGATGCCTAGGCCTTTATACCCCGACATTAAAAGGTCACTGGAAGGGCATGACTTTGACCGAGGCACTCTGTAGCTGAGGCTGCCCCTAAAGGTCCTTATAGCCAGAGGAGGCCCCTGAAAGAACCCCACAAACCAGGGCAGCAAGTGCTTTCTATTTTTTTTCAATATATTTATTTTAATTATGTACTCATTTGGCTGCACCAGGCCTTAGTTGCAGTACATGTGATCTTTGACCTTTGTTGCAGCATGGTGGGATCAAGTTCCCTGACCAGGGATCGAACCCAGGCCACCTACATTGGGAGCATGGAGTCTTAGCCACTGGACCACCAGGAAAGTCCCAAGTGCTTTCTTAAAGGTAAACCTGGGCAGTGTATTATGGCAACCCCCACCACACTCCAGCCCCAAATCCTAGCACAGAAATGGACATCAAGGAGGCTCATAACCTTGACTACATTCTTGCATTGCCACCTAGATGCTCACACACAGAGGGGTCCCCAGGAACAGATCATAATGATAGTGATGTCCACTGAGCACATACTATCTGCCAGGCCCCACGTGCTAAGCATGAGACTCATATGACCTCACTGAGTGGCCGCCCCTGCCCATTTACGCTTTTCATTTATTTGAACAGAGAAGGAAACTGAGGCTAAGGATGGCAAACTCCTTTGTCAGTGGTCACCCAGCCCCAGGAAAGGCAGGATTCAAACCCATGTCCTTCTAGCTGACCAGCATCATGACATAGTCCAGACGAAATGATGCAGCCCATAGCTGAGTGAACTGGACTCTCAGAGACCAAAGGGTGCCCTCAGCTGTCACCAACCCTTGCCATGTAAGTCTGGGTGTATCCTCACTTGTTTAGTTGCTCAGTAATATCTGACTCTTTGTGATCCCATGGACTGTAGCCCACTAGGTTTCTCTGTCTGTGGGATTTTCCCAGCAAGAATACTGGAGTGGGTTGCCATGTCCTCTTCCAGGGGATCTTCCCGACCCAGGGATCAAACCCATGTCTCCTGCAGTGGCAGGCAGATTCTTTACCACAGACCCACCTGGGAAGTCCAGGTCCTCACTTGAACCTGCCATAATCCTTCTGTGGGGTGGGGAGGGTCCTTATCCTCCCCACCTCCGCAGCTGGTGGGAAGAGCAGTACCCAAGTGTCTTTAAAGGAGATTCTTATGTATTTCTGGAGGGAATGGAAAATGGTACAGCCTTTGTGGAAAACAGGATGATGGTTTTTCAACAAGTTACACATAGAATTGCACTGTGACCCAGCAATTCCACTTCTAGGTACAGACCCCAAAGAACTGCAAGCAGAGATTCAAACAGATAATTGCACACCCATGTTCAAAGCAGCATTACTCACAATAACCAAAAAGTGGAGGCGACCGAGAGATCCATAGCAAAATATGGTCTATCCATGGAATATCATTCAGCCTTAAAAAGGAATGAAATTTGGACATAGGCTACAACATGGATGAACCATGAAGACATTAGGTTAAGTGAAAGAAGCCAGACATAAAAAGACAAACATCCGTCCCTTTACCCCTGAGTCTGTGTCATGTAGACCACAGCAATATGGAGCCCAGAATACCCCAGGGTGGGCCTGGGTCTGATCTGCTTTTGACTCCATCCACATTGGCATCCTCCTTGGCCCCAGGTAGGCTCAAGACCTCTCCAGCACAGAGGTATAGACCTAATAGGTGATTAGAGAAACATATACAATTGTACTGGGTACCGCTGCATATGCCATGGATATGCAACTTTCATAGTCCAGCTCTTTGCCTGGGGGTTTTCCCTGGCTTCTGGGCAGGCTATGAGGACCAAGGAGTTATCACCCTAAAGGAGCAGCCCTTAACTAATGACTGATGGGACTGAAGGATTAATAGCCCAGCTCCATCACCCCTCGGGTAAATTCTACACTCAATCCCAGATGATCTGGCAGGATTGAGTCTATTTCTCATCTGCTTATTCACCCTCTCTCTACTATTTCCCCCCCTTCCCTGTCTCATTCTCTCCTGTGCCCTTACCGATGTCTCTGTGGATCACCTCCCAGATAAACTCCTTGCACTCAGTCTCTGCTTCTCTGTGTGTGTCTTGGTTGTAAATTTTGTGTCATTTTGAATGAGGTCAGGTTTGTGCAAGTTTTGGTAAATAAAAACATTAAAAGTGAAAAAAAATCAACCCAAACTAGGACAAAACACAGCACAGAGAACATATCAGACTTGGTCAGGTGAAATCTCGGAAACCAGAGATCTTCTTGTTGCTGACATGTGAAACCTGGGCAGAGACCACATCTCCAATTGCCATGGGAAAAGAGGTGGGCACTTCTTCTCTTTCACTCTGTCTCTCCCCTTTCTCTCTTCAACTTCATTTCTGACCACTCCCTCTGGCACATGCCACAATACAACATCCACTCATTCCCCGAATTACTATAATTCTCTGCTCTTTCAAGCCTCCATTCCTTTCCACAGGTTATATCCTTTGCTAGAATGATCTTTCCTGCTTTGTCCAACCTGGAAGACTCCTATTCAGTCTTCAAAACCTAGTTCTGTCATTCTTTGAGAAGACTTTCCTTGACTCCTCACATCATCTCTGTGCTTCTTCCCTTGGTGTTATAATTGAATTTGTTTCCTGTCTCTAACAGGACATCCCCCTGACACACACACTCATACACATACACAGTGAGGTCCTTAAATGAAGAGCCTGCTAGATTTCTAGCAACTGGGACCAATAATGCTTAACACTTTTAGAAACTCAACATCAAAAGTTAGTATTGCTTAGTCCCTTTTAGTCCTGCATAATAATTTTGCAAGTCTGTATTAAAAAGGTGACCCCTTTAAAACCTAAGTCAAGAATAAAATACCTAGGAGTAAACCTACCTAAGGAGGCAAAAGACATGTACTCTGAAAACTATAGGAATTTGATGAAAGGAACCTAAGCTGACACAAACAGATGGTAAGATATACTATGTTCTTGGATTGGAAGAATCAGTGTTGTCAAAATTGACTGTACTACCCAAGGCAATCTACAGATTCAATGCAATTTCTATCGAACTACCAATGGCATTTTTCACAGAGCTAGAACAAAAAAATTTTTTAATTTGTAGGGAAACACACAATACCCTGAAGAGCCAAAGCAATCCTAAGAAAGAAAAACAGAGCTGGAGGAATCAGGCTCTATGACTTAAGAGTATACTACAAAGCTGCAGTCATCAAAACAGTATGGTACTGGCGCAAAAACAGAAATATAGATCAATGAAATAGGATAGAAAGCCCAGAAATAAGCCCATGCACCTACAGTCAATTAATCTATGACAAAGGATGCAAGAATATAAAATGGAAAAAAGACAGTCTCTTTAAATGGTGCTGGGAAAACTGGACAGCTACATGTAAAATAATAAAATTAGAACATTCTCTAATACCATACACAAAAATAAACTCAAAATGGATTAAAGACCTAAATGTAAGGTTGGATACTATACAATTCTTAGAGGAAAACATAGGCAGAACACTTTTTGACATAAATCACAGCAAGGTCTTTTTGAACACACCTTCTAGAGTAAAGAAAATAAAAACAAAAATAAACAAATGGAGCCTAATTAAGTTTAAAAGATTTTGCACAACGAAGGAAACCATAAACAAAACAAAAAGACAACCCACTCTTTTAAGGAGAAAAATTTGTAAATGAAGCAACCAGCAAGGGATTAATCTCTAAAATATACAAACAGCTTATGCAGCTCTATATCAAAAACAACAAGAACAACCCAATCAAACAAAGGTCAGATCTAAATAGACATTTTTTCCAAAGAAGACATATAGAAGGCCAAAAAGCATATTGAAAGATGCTCAACATCACTGATGATGTTGAAATGAAATGCAAAACAAAACCACACCGAGGTATTACCTCACACTGGTCAGAATGGCCATCATCAAAAAGTCTACAAAACATAAATACGGAGAGGGCATGGAGAAAAGGGAATCCCCCTACACTGTTGGTAGGAATGTAAATTGGTACAACCACTATAGAGAATGGTATGGAAGTGCCTTAAAAAACTAAAAATAGATCTACCATATGATCCAGTAATCCCACTTCTGGGCATATATCCAGAGAAAACCATAAAATTCAAAAAATTACATGCACCCCAATGTTCATTGCAGCACTATTTGCAATATCCAGGACACAGAAGCAACCTAAATGTCCATCGATAGATGAAAAGATAAAGAAGATGTGATACATATATATATATAGTGGAATATTACTCAGCAATAAAAAAGAGCAAGATATTGCCATTTGCAGCGATGTGGATGAGCCTAGAGATTATCATACTAAGTGAAGTAAGTCAGACAAAAACAAATATGATATCACTTATATGCTGAATCTAAAAAATAAATGATACAAATGAACTTATTTACAAAACAGAAATAGATTCACAGACTTCAAAACCAAACTTATGGTTACCAAAGGGGAAAGTTGAGGAGGAAGTATAAATTTGGAATTTAGGATTAACATATATACACTACTATATAAAAAATAATCAACAGGGACCTATTATATAGCACAGTGAACTCTACTAAACACTCTGCAATAACCTATAAGGGAAAAGAATCTGAAAAAGAATGGATACATGGATATGTATAACTGAATCACTTAGGTGTACACATGACACTAACACAACATTGTAAATCAAGTATACTCCAATATAAAATAAAAATTAAATTAAAAAAACAAAATAAAAAATCTAAGTCAGATGATGTCACTCCTTTGCTCAAAGCCTTACAGTGACTCCCCATTTTACTCGAAGTAAAAGCCAAGGCACTGACAGTGACCTCCTGGATCCCATAGGATACAAGAATCTGCCCCACCTCATGCACCTCTGCTCATATTTCTTTTTCTCCCCCTCCCTCTACCCTAGCCACCCTGGCCTCCTTGGTGCTCCTGGAATGTCCCAGGCCATCCTGCCTTAGGACTTTGCACTGACTGTTTTCTCTGACTGAAACACTCTTCATCCAGATAATCATCTGGCCTACTCCTTCACCTCCTTTGAGCCTTTGATCCAATGTCACCTTCTTGATGAGGCCTCCCTGACCACCCTATTCATTGCAGCCACCACCCACATCTCATCCTCCCAACTCCCCTTTTCTCCTCTCCTTTTACATTTTCCTTAGCATTTCTCTCCTTTTTGAAAGAGGCAGTCATTTCTCCTGTAACATGTTCATTGTCTTGCCCCATCCCTAGAATGTAAAATCCATGAGGGGATGGAATCTTCTGTCCATTTTGTTCACCGATACATCCCCAGCACCTAGGCCAGCTCCTAGCACCTGGCAACAGCTCACAAAATATTTGTTGAATAAAGGAACCTAGGTTATAGATCCCTCTTGGCTTCAAAAAAGTAGGCTGGCCCTCCTGGAGGTAAAAGCATAAAAGCAGCCAGAGCCCCCAATTTGTTTGCCCCCCAGGGAAGCTCAGGCCAGGGATCTCCCTCCTTCCTGGAGATTCTCCCAGGAATGCTCCTCCATGTCTCCTACGACAGCTTTCCTTTAATGAGGAAGTTCTTCCTTCACAGGAACCCAGCCACACTGCATACCCTCAACTCCCCAAGCAGGGCTGAGACCTGGTGATGGGATGAGGGTCCCAGGAGCAGGCCAGTGGAAGCCCCCATGGCCTGTGTTGGTAGCAGGGAAACCTGGCCATGGTGGCCTGTCCTGAAATGTATCCCAAAGGCTGGAAGAGACCTCGCCACCTCAGCACACACCTCCCTTAGAGTTTTGGGGCCTAGCGGCCTAAACATCCTAAGGAGAAGCCCATGGGTGACAGAGGGTCCATTTTGAGCAGTTACAACATAATCCCTCCAAGCCATATCTCAAGTCTTCAGGAAAATTCCACAAGTTCTCCACAGTAAGCACTAACTGGAACGTGTACCCTTTTCAAAAGAAAAAAAAAAATCGTCGTAATGATTTCTTCCTTCACTGGGCCAAGTTCTGGGAGACCAGGCAGGCCCTGCATCTACTTAGATAGCACAAGAAGCAGACGAGATTCACCCACCCACCACTTACAAGCATGTTGAAATTTCAGGTTTGGCAACTGAGGCGCAAAATGAGACCATTTGGGTTTGGCAGACCTGCTAGAGCGTGCTGGCTTCAGCTTCATATTGGTGATTTAGCAAACACCTAGGAGGCGGGGAACTCAGGTCGTCATCAACAGGCAAGGCTCACCGACCCGGTACTGAGTGCTGAGCCAGCATTTTGATGAGAACAGGAATGAAAGCGGAGAGAGGTTTCCTAGCAGAGAGGACTCCAGGGGTGGTGGAGATGATGTGGTGGGTGTTGAAGGCATGGCAGCAGATCAAAGGGCCCCCTCAGGCCGAACCTGTGGAAAGCATTTTGATCCCCTAATCACATCTATTTATCTTGGGTCCAGCCTGAGACCAAAGAACTGCCCAGAAGGACCAGCCTGTGACGGCAAGCCAGGCTCCTGAGGACTGCTCAGAGCTCTTGCTTCTTTGGAGATACTCGGGATTCTGTGGGTATTTCTTGGACAGTACTGGAGCCGAGACAGCTGCCAATGTGGCGGGAGCGCAGGGGTGGAGAAGCCATGGGCCGTGACCTCAGTGGCAGCCAGACGCAGAGGCAAGAGCAACAATGTCCACGGAGCTTGAAAGTGTTAGTCACTCAGTCGTGTCTGACTCTTTGGGACCCTATGGACTATAGCCTGCCAGGCTTCTCCGTCTATGGGATTCTGCAGGCAAGAATACTGGAGTGGGTTGCCATGCTCTCCTCCAGAGCATCTTCCTGACCTAGGGATCGAACCCGGGTCTCCTGCATTGCAGATGGATCCTTTACCACCTGAGGCATCAGAGAAGCCCCATGGGGCTTACTTGTCCTCAAAGACCTTCAAGTGTGGATTGTGGGGAGGTGGACCAGAGGGTGAGAGAAGCCAGTTTCAAAGTAGCCTTTCATCTGACCTCCCCACATCTAATAACAACAGCGATCACAGCACTTACTTCACATCTGGCAGTTTTCTTCAAACTCCCTTTACTAACCCATGGCCATCCTATTTTAATCCCTGTTTTACAAACGAGGGAGCTGAGACACAGCAAGGCTAAGTGACTCACAAAAGTTTACCCAATTTGCAAATGGTGGATCAGGAGACTTCCCCCTAGAGCCTCTGGCTCCACCATCCACATGTCTCACTACTAAGCCCACAGCCTCCTCACTCTGTTCCTTCCCCTCCTGCCTTCTGACTCTGAACTAGAGTCTAGCGGGCAGAACTAGACCCTCAGGGGCCCTGGTCTAACATCCAGGTTCATCATTTCAACTCCCTGAGTCCTTTGCCTCATCCATTTTCTCAAATGCTGATAACAGACGCCCACTCCATACCCACATGGAGGTGGGTGGGGGGGGGGTGTTTGAAGCTTGGGAGATGCCAGGAATGTGAACATGTTTTTTAAAAAAAAAAACTACCAAACGTCTATTGTTCTTTTCTTTCCTCCTCTCAACTCCTCTGGGCTTCCTGCGAGATCAAAGTTAAGAGAGGTGTGTGCTGAAAAGAGTTTGGTGGGTAGGGGTGCAGCACTGCCTGGCAAGAGGGGGTTGGAGTCTTTTCCTGACTTTGAACCTATTCTTCTTTTAGGGCCTACCAGCAGAGCCATTTGTCTCTAACTCCAGGAGGCGCCATTCACATAGGATATAGCGCTAATGGTGACCCTGGAATCATTCAACATGCCTACCAGGCTGAGTGGGAGAAGCTTCTCCAAAGGGCACAACGGCCTGGGGAACAACCCAGTCCTGACCACAACCCCTGGGTATGGGGAGTAGAGACTTAAAGGTCTGGGGCCTTGGGAGGGGAGGTGGTTAGAGGAAGGGCAGAGGCCAAGAAAGGGGTCTGGGGGAGGCCAGGCAGGCAAAGGAGCGGGGACAGCCAAGAGGGAGAAGCTCAGGGATGTCTGCACCCCACCCCCGCTCGGGCCGAGCTGTGGGAGGGAGACCCTGACCACATCAGGGGTGTGTGGCGAGGAAATGAGGCCTCCTCAGGAACGAGCTGCAAATGAGAACCGTATGGAGTTTCGGGATCCCCGCAGGAACACAGGGAAAGGATACAGTTGCGTCCATGGGAAAGTTATTATCATCTCCGCTGAAGTTAAACATTCAGGAGGCTCTGTTTTCCATCTCCTCTGCCTGGGAGCCTGCGAAGGGGGAGGAGGCTTGGGGGGCTTGTCAGGAGGGCCTGGTGGGTCACGTTTTCTGAGGGGAGTCAGGGACAGGGAGGCCCTGAGTCTGCTCGCTCCTTCTCCAGTGCTGGGGAAGCTGGTTTGCCGAGGGCTTGCTCTCTGTGGGGGCTGTCACGTTGCTTTGCCTCTGCAAGAACCTGGGCAGAGGGAGGGGAGGATGAGGGAGAGGCCTGGGGCCCTGAAGAGACAAACAGGTCAGGTAGAACGTCGGCTGAGCTGCAGGAAGGTGAGGGCTTCAGGCTTATGGACAGTTCTCTATTCATTCAAAATGTACTAGGAATGGAAGTGTCAGGCAGAGACGTCCGAGAAGGGATGAAGACCACCCTCCAGGTTCTGGGCCTCCATCAGCATTCACTGGTGACCTTTGGGACAATAAAGCTGCCTCAGAGAATGGTCCTCCTACTACAGCTGCCCTTAGAGACCAGGGAGAAGCTGGGTTTTCAGGCTTGGAGGGAACAAGTGTATTGGGCCGAGCAACCTCCAAGCCTAAGGAGCCTGAACACCTTGGCAGGCCCCTCCGAGGCCCCCACCTCAGAGACGGCTCCCTCCATGCTCTCCCTCTGCCCAGGGATTTTTCCTTCACTGAACTTGGAAGGCAGAAAGCTGCCTGCTACCTGCCTCACAGCAACTCCCTACCCTCTAGTTCATAGCTCCACTGAGATTTTCTGAGCTTTTCTTTCAAAAATAATAACAGGGAAAGACAGGAGATTTTTAAAGTCTCCTTTCACACACATACACACACCACTTTTCTGGGCAGACAGATGCCTGTCTGAGTGCCAGGTGCTATTGGATCTGCAAAGGCCATCCACACACTGCCCAGCCTCAGAGGACCTCCTAGGCACTGTCCCCAGAGACCCCAGTCCTGCCTGTATAGATGACAAATGTGGCGGAGATGGTGCAAGACTCAGGCCTTGCTACTAGTTCTGCCACCAATCAAGCCACATAACCTCTCAGACCAGTTTTCTCAACTGTCAAAGCGAGGAAGGTAACACCAGTCGCCAGAAAGGTTTTAAGGAATAGCTGACAAAATACATGTAGCCCATGAAAGACACATGCCAAATGGATTCCTCTTCTGGCCACATCCCTGACCCTGGAGAGATGGGCCTTGAGGACTGGAACTCAAATGAATTAGCAATCAAATTTAAATGCTAATAACAAAGACTTAACTACAGTCTTACAAATTTGAAGTTTATCCTCTCATAAAAAAAGAATCCAGCAGTGGGCAGTCTAGAGCTGGTGTGGCAGTTTTACAGTCATCAGGGTCCCAAGTTTCTTCTATGTTTCTGCTTTACTTTCTTCAGCATGGGACATCTATTCTCAAGGTCACAAGATGGCTGCTGCAGCTCCAGCCATCATCATTGCAGGCAGGAGAGGTATAGAAAGAAGGAGAAGGGCAAGGGGCCAAGAGGACTCTTCTCAGTCAAAAGAGCCCTTTGAAAACTTGCCCTTATATATATTATAAGCCATCTCTAAGCTTCAAGCAAAGCTGGGAATATAATCTTTTAGCTGCAGAGAATGCTGCCCCTAATAACGTCAAAGGAAGATGGGGAGAAGGCAGAGCTGATATTCACAAGCACAGCAGCACTGTGGTTAAAATAGTAAAATATCTCCATACTGATGATAAATGGCCCCTTTCCCAAGCCTGTCCCCAATGTCCCTTCTTGTGGCCCTGACCCCTCCTCTATCTCCCTGTCACCTAGCAACAGAAGGGTCAATGCCTAGCCAAGGAGAAGGCCTCCAGAACTTCACTTCAGCAGTGGGCAGGCATCTGCTCTGATTGCTCAGTTGCCTGTCCTAAATGGTGGTGAAATATTTCAAACATCAGCCTTGGAAGAATGGGTGCCAAGCCAGTGAATAGCCCAAATGAAGGTTCCTAGTAGCTGCACAGGAAGACAGAAAAGAAATGAGTGACAGCTCAAAGGACAAAGAGCAATTCCACCCAGCACGACTTGGTCTGTTCTCTAGGATAAGAAGTAGAACTGGGCAATCACGGCCCCTGGCCTGGGTCCCATGCTCTAGAGGGTCCTGCTCTGGCCATATCTCTGCCCATGGAGCAAGGCATCCATCAGACCAAAGGGACACCCACTTGGAGCCTCTTCTCCCCTCTAGGCATGCTCTGGGATCCTGGGACCCCAGAATTCCCCCCAGACAGTCCTAAGTTCACTACCAGGGACTGCCCAAACCTCATCCCCTCGTCAGTCCTCCCAAGGGCACACATCACTTTTTCTCCACACCCTTAGGTGGCCCAGAGGTGAATGTGTGCAGGGGGAATTTGGGGAGGGCAGAAAATGGTCAGCACTGGACCAGTGGGCTAGAGGGTGAGCATATACATATAGCAGGTCCTTTCCAGGGTGGGATGGGAATGGGCAGGGCATTGGCGGGTAGGGTGGTTAGGAGTCATCAGTGTTCCAGTGCCAGACGCTGCAGAAATCCAAGACTGAAATTCACACCTAACCTTTCCCATCACTGTGAAGTTACATTTGTCAACAAACTTTGGAAAGCTTGATTTTAATTTTTAGTTATTTAGACACAGAATGTGGGCTTTTGTGTGTATTCCTGTCCTGGCCACTAACAAAAGATAGGGGTGGGCATGTCCACAATGATCAGCCATTTGTATGTCTGGCCTCTGATACCTTGAGTAGGAACAATCAGAGCTGAGAGCAGACCCAGATGGAGTGAGCCGGGATCGAGGCCCAGGAGGTAGATCTTCCTGTCTGCTCTGGGAGCCCTGAGAGTATCATGAAGCAGGGCTGGGGCTCTGAAGTCTGGCTGTGTGTTGTTTAAGGACCACCCTGGTCCCTGCAAGGGATCTTGAATGAGCATATCTTCTGGGGCGGGTGAACCAGGCTGTGCGGATGCAGGCACCGCTAGTGGTGGAGAGGATGGAGTCATCCACCCATGTCTGCTCTCAAGTCCACAGGGAACCACATACAAGAGGCTGTGTGTGAGCTTAGTCCTAATGGACCACACGGATGCCACCACAGGCAGGACAGCCCTGTGAATAGGCAGCAGATGGAAAGACCTAGCCCCATCTCTGAAGGAACCCCCCTTCTCCAGTCACAGGGAAATAAGAGCCTTGGGGATGGTCTCAGAGCTGCCCCTTTCCCCATGGAGCCTGCTGGAAATGGCAGTTCAGGCCCATCTCTATATGCAGGGACAGACATGGAGCACTCCACAGTGGCTGTGAGGGGACCTGACCTGCTCCTCATTCTCGCCCCCAGCCGGCAAGCCAGTCCCTGTTCCCGGGGCTTTCCATGTGCAGCTCCCCTGAGTCCCCGAAGCCCTCCCTTCTCTTTCCCTGGAGAGGTCTCACTACACTTGAGCTTCATTCAATTCAGTTCAGTCGCTCAGTCGTGTCTGACTCTTTGCAACCCCATGGACTGCAGCACGCCCGGCTTCCCTGTCCATCACCAACTCCCGGAGCTTGCTCAAACACATGTCCATTGAGTCGGTGATGCCATCCAACCATCTCACTCTCTGTTGCCCTTCAAGAAAACACTACAGCTGAGAGTGGCCGCACATACCAGTCAGCCACTCTCCTAAAACTCAATGACAAATTGGATGTGTAGGCACTGTCTGGGCACTCTTTGAGGGAGAGAGTCCTAGTTTTCATGTGTCACCCAAAAAAAACAACCCCTGTGATTTTGGTTTCTTTATGAGTAAATGCTTTTTAGTGTACATGTGTTTGGCTAGCCTTTTCAGTAGGAAATCCTGTTTTGGCTAACTTTTTTTTTAAATTAAATTTTATTGGAGTATGTAATAGTTGCTTGACAATGTTGTGTCAGTTTCTGCTTTGTGGCAAAGTGAATCAGCTATATGTATCCATGTATCCCCTTTGTTTTGGATTCCCTTGCCATTTAGGTCACCACAGAGCATTGAGGAGGGTTCCCTGAGCTTTAAAATTGTATCATAAAAGCTTTCATGGCTTGGAAGAAATAAGCATCGGAGAGCAAAGGGGAGAAGGTTGGGGCTGGGAGAGAGAGATGGGAAGAGCTCACTTCCTGAGAGAGGTTTTGTCAACACCCCATATAAAATCTAAATCCCCTGTTACATTGTCTCTGCGTCAGACATTTTTCCTCCAGAGCATTTATCTCAATTTGTAATTATGTACTTACTTATAAGGCGATTTGTTTTCCAGCTGAAGTTAGGAACTGTGCCTGTTTTGTTTTCCAGAGTCTAGCCATTGCCCAGCACAGCTTAGGCCCGCAATAAATATGCATAAAATGAACTCATGAATTCTCCAAGGGAACGGGTACAAAAACAAAGTTATAAGAACTTGCAGGAGAGTGAGACCAGCTGCCATGTACCCACAAACCAATTCCAATTATTGGTTGGGATTCGCCCCAAAACAGAAGATCTGAGAGGAGGCTGATACTGCCCTGGAGCTCCAAAGATGTACCCGAATGCCTCCTGCCCCTCACCCCCAGCTGTCCCAGTTACAATACACTACAGAATGAATTTTCCCGAGACTCAGCAACATAAAAAAAAATAGTAATCGTTATGCTCACAGATACTGCAGGTCAGGAATTCAGACAGCGGGGACAACTTGTCTCTTCTCCGCGATGCCTGGACCTCAACTGGAAGGCTCAGAGACTGGAGGAGGGGGCGCTGAGGGATGATGTGGGTTACCAGCTGGGGTGTCAATTTCTCTTCCCATGAGCCTCCCCATGCAACCTCTCGCTTGGACTGGTTTGGACTTGTTTCACAGCTCGGCCACTGGGTTGGAAGAGAGAGCATCCCAGATGGGAAGCTGTATCACCTTTCATGACCCAGCCCCAGCAGACAGTGAGCATCACCTGTGACTCCTTCCATTCATGGAGTTCCATCCAGGATGGAGGAGGGGGACTCAAACTCCACCCACTGATGGGAGGGTGTCAGGGTTCTAGAAAAACCTGTAGGATCAGAAATATTGTTGTGGGCATTTTGGGGGAAAATAAAATCTGCCAAACACCTGACACCAATGTGTTAGTCCCCAGTCTCGTGCCCTCACTTTCCTCCCCACTCCTCCCCTTCCTCAGCTTGGTTTTGCTTGCGTGATTCCTGGAGTCCATGGAAGGCACTGGAAGGACACTGCAGGAGAAGAGGAAGGGACAGTTCAGGGTATTGCTTCTCCTTGCTCTCTGCTTCAGGAGCTGGAGTTCCTCTGTACCTGCAGATCCCAGAGGGTAGAACCACCGAAGCTCCAGCGTCTGCCCCCTGAGCCCACTTCTGGGCCCCATTGGTCCAAGTCTTCCTGCATCCCTCCAGTTTCAGGGCCAACAGACGCTTCCTGCATGCGCTTATCTCGGCGTTGCCCCCCCTTCTCCATTTTCCATCACATGTGTAAACAATTTTATGCATTAACTTCCAACTGCTCCAAACACCTAGAATAGTTCCTGTATCCTTGATTGGACTTTGACCAACATAACTAGCAAGAGCCAGCGAGAGCTTGCAGGAATGCAGACGAGGTCATGCTCTCGCCCTGTCACTCCGTTTGATTCTCTCTGAATGGTCTTTCTCCTGAATTCTAAAACAGCAAAATTAAGAGTCTTTGGGACCCCTGTGTTCATAGACAGAATTTCCATTTTGCTTTTCAGACATTTAGAGTAGTTGCCTGACTTTGATATTAATAGATCTTCACTGGGTTTTTTTTTTCCCAGCCATGCAGCCCGGCTTTGGAATCTTAGTTCCAAGACCAGGGATCGAACCCTGGTGCTGGCAGTGTAAGCGCAAAGTCCTAACCACTGGACCACTCTTCACTTTCCCAGCTCTTCACTTTCTCAAGCACACTTTGGACCCACAGGACCCTCATTCACAGGGCCAGGGACCAGAGAGCCAAAAATGTTGACTCACCTCCAGGATGTGGTAGCTTACCTCCAGGATGGCTTCCACAGAACCCCACCTCCCATTACTCACATCCCTGTATATTCCTTCCTTGATCAATAGGATCTTGTAGGCAACAACAGAGTGTGATTTCTGAGGCTAGATCAAAAATACAGTGGCTTGGGCTTCCCTGGAGGCACAGTGGTAAAGAGTCCACCTGCCAATGCAGGATGCTCGAGTTCAATCCCTGCTCCAGGAAGATCCCACATGCCGTGGAGCAACTAAACCTGTGTGCCACAACTACTGGGCCTGTGCTCAAGGGCCTGGGAGCCACAGCTACGGAAGCCCTCGTGCCCTAGAGCCAGTGCTCCACAACAAGAGAAGCCACTGCAATGAGAAGCCAAGCATTGCAACTAGAGAGTAGCCCTCACTCACCACAACTAGAGAAAAGCCCATGCAGCAATGAAGACCCAGCACTGCCAAAAATAAATATTAAAAAAAAAAAATACTGTGGCTTGCACCCTGCACTCTGTTGATCAACCTATCTGGGGCAAGCCAGCTACCATGTTGTGAGGGTACTTTATAGAGAGTCCTATGGAGATGTCCATACAGTGAGGAACTGAGGCCTCCTGTGAATGTCCATATAAGTGGGCCATCTTGGAAGTGGATCCCTTAGCCCCAGTCAAGCCTTCAGTTGACTGTGGCCCCAGCCAACCTCTTGACTACAACCTCATGAGAATCTTGACCCAGACCATGGAGCTAAGCTGCTCCTAAATTCTTGATCCACAGAAATGGTGAGGTAATTAAAATCTGCTGTTGTTTTAAGCCACTAAGTTTTGGTGTAATTTGTTATACAGCAATAGATAACTAATATAGCCCAGTAACCTACTCCAAGAGCAGCTCTGAGGATAGAAACCCTGCTGTTGACCCCTAGGAGGTGGGTATCTCCACATCCAAAAATGTCTTCCAGGTGGATAAGGAGAGATACATTAAACACCTATGAAATAACTAGAAGAAAACAGAAACTAATTTTTTATATGATCGGGGTAAGAAAACATTTCCTAGGCAAGCCATGAAATCCAGAAGTCATGGAGAAGATGGACAGATTTGACGAGGTAGAAGTAAAACCTTGCATATGAAAAGAAGACATCATGAACAACGTCTAAGATAAATGACACACTGGGAGAAAAAATGTGGAGAAGAAGGTGAAGGCAAACACCACAATGCCACGTGGAAAGGGTATGAAGAGCAGGTTTTATTGGGAAATTTTTCACATAAATGCTCAGCAAGATGAGGTACACAGACCCTGTGTTCTCAACAGTCCACTCTGGATGCTGCTTTTTAATTGTGTAAGCTTGAAGAGGCTTTACATACTGGGAACAGTCAAGACTTGGAGGTATGCATGGGAGGAAGGGGAGCCCTCAGCCCAAAGCAAACTTGGGTTCAGTCACAGCCACTCCCACTGGGGGAAGGGCAGAGATCCTCAGCCTGAGTAAGCAACAACGGAAGAATTCCAGGAGTCATCACTGAACCATTCTGCTTGTAACTCCACAAAATGTTTGCAGCATACCTAACTGGCAAAATGGTACTATCTCAGATAAGCAAAGAGTTTCTACAAATTAGAAAAAAATAGTCCAATTAAAAAAAGCAAAGTACAGGAACACAAATCACAGATGAAGAAGTACATAAGACCCGAAAATATATGAAAAGATGCTCAATTTCACCCAGTGATGAGTAATATACAAAATTAAAACCAAAATGAAATATTTTTTAACTATTCCCCTGGCAAAAAAAAAAAAAATGGAAACAATTGACAGTAGCTCAAGTTGGTGGGAGGGTAAATTGGTTCAGTATTTTTTGTAAAGCAATTTGACAGTATCTTCTACAACTGTAAGTGTATAAATTCTCTTTGCTCAATATCCCCTATAGAAATCAATCTTAGGGAAACACAAAAACTGAAAGAGACATGAATTCATTCATTCCAAAAATATTTATTGCATGCTGTTCCATGTACTGGGGGCTGTTCCAGGTGTTGGCACCATTCCAGGTGCTAGGGGATGGAGCAGTGAAAAACCAAGTTCCTGCTCACTTTCTAATGGAGGACACAATTAAAAACCTGTAGGCAATTAGAAATAAATCAATTTTTTAAAAGGTAAGAAACAAAAAAACCTATGGACAAATGAGGTACCATTACACTCACCAGGGATGCTACAAGTAAAAAGATTGACAATGTTGAGTGCTGATGAGAATATGGAGCAACCAGAACTCTCATACTTTGCTGGTGGGCATGTAAAACAATTTGTCAATTTCTTATAAAGTGAAATATACACTTGTCATATAAACCTGTATTAGCACTCTTAGGTATTCACCTAGAAGAAAGGAAAACGTATGATCACAAATCCTTGTAGATGAACATTCTTAGCACTTTTATTTATAACTGACCCAAATGTCCATCAATAGAATAGACAGATTGTGATATATCCACACAAAGACAGACTACTCAGCAATAAAAAGGAATTAACTATAGGTACACACAACATAGATGAACCTCTAAAACATGCTGAACAAAATATTATGTAGTCACATAAGTACAAGTCACATAAAAGGGCATCCTATATGATTACATTTATATGAAACACCAGAAAAGACAAAAATTGATCTCTATGGGCAAAGCAAATCAGTGCTTGGCTGCAAAGGGGGCACAAGAAAACCCTGGGGTGATGAAAATGTTCTAGACTTTGATTATGGGACTTCCCTGGTGGCTCAGACGGTAAAGCGTCTGCCTACAATGCAGGAGACCTGGGTTCGATTCCTGGGTCGGGAAGATCCCCTGGAGAAGGAAATGGCAACCTGCTCCAGTACTCTTGCCTGGAAAATCCCATGGATGAAGGAGCCTGGTAGGCTACAGTCCATGGGGTCGCCAAGAGTTGGACACAACTGAGCAACTTCACTTTGATTATGGTAGTGGTTACGTGGGTGGTGGTCACATGGGCTATGTTTGTCAAAGCTCATCAATCTGTATACTTAAAATGAGTGTATTGTATTATGTGTAAATTATCACTAACGTTGATGAAAAGAAAATGTGTGGGTGGACTCTTGCTATCTAATGCACAATCCCACCCACAAGACCTTCTGGAGGCAAGAGTATGGGTTCTATCTCATGGCCTGCAAATAAGGTACCAAGCACCATGCTAGAATGTGTGAGAGACACTGAACCCCACAGTCACACAGAGGAGGACACAAGGGGACACCTGGCAGGAAGTGCTCTCTCTCTCAGGAAGTACAAGACAGTGTTTTGATCAGAAGCAGCAGATGTGAACTGAAATAGTACTGCTCTGGGATGTCAGGGACTCGTTGCCCAAAAGCTGAATCCACCTCATTCTATCAGTCAAAGCAGGCACAGGACCCACCTGGGTTCCAAGCAGTAGAGAAACAGACCTCTCTACCTGATGGAGGTGTGGTGGGTCACACTGCAGAAAAACATGTGGGATAATGTTGCAGGCATCTTTTAAAAGTGCAACCCATCCCAACTATATATATAGTGAAATCTCATTTTTCTTTGCTGTTTAGTGGAGTTTTAAATTGGGCTCCAACAATACTGACAAAGGGCAAAGGTTTGAGAAAGGCAGGATTATTGGTAGTCAGCCCAGTGGTATACAGAGCTTTACTAAATATACATTAGCAATATTAGGGATTACAGAAGTTAGTGTCTCCAAATAACTGACTACTTTTCCCACTATAGCCCCTGGAGTGTTTAGTAGTGTCTCTTTTACTCCAGGATTCCCCTCTGCTATTAGCCCTCACCCCGCCCTTTGGGTCAACCTAATCCGAAATGTTTTTCTCTGGGCCATACCTGACTCTACAGACTCACCTCCCAGAAATTCAATCTCTGTTCACTTCCCTCCAGGCATTTACAAGATCTTGTAGAGCTATGCTGCAATGCCTCACTGCACCAACAGGTGGCAACCTAACATTTGACTCAGGCCTGTATTTTAGGGAAAGGGGATACGGAATAGGGCTGGGGAGAAAGGCAGCAGAGGAAATATCTAACATTACTATGTTGCAGCCTGAAATTTTCAAGTTTGACATTTTAATTGTTCTAAGATACCCATTCCATCTATGAAAGCTGTACTAAATGTACCAGAGGGGGCCTTGATAATACAAGATTTCATCCAATATCCCCGACTCATTTTGGAACCAGTCAACAAACCATAATGGATAAGCCACTCTGCCAAGGGCACTCTATTAGACTCTTAAAGTGGGTCATGAAAGGAAGAAATCCAGTTCCTACTTTCAAGGCGCCTACACAGTAACTTTCAAGGCAGCTCCAAGACTGTCTAATCAACTTGAACCTGGCAACTGAGGGCTAGGTGTGGGCCAGTGGGAGCCCATGATTGCCCTAGCAGAGGGGAAGGGGAGAGGGGTCAATGTGGAAGGCATAGAGTGGGAGGGCCAAAAGGAAACCCAGATGTTGATGTGCATAGGATACAGTTGGACAAAATGTGAGAGGAAAATGGAGGAAAAAAAAACAGTAAAGAGAATGTTGCAGAAAAAGACAGACTTGACTCGAATGAAGGGTACAGACCCTAATTTCAAATTATAAGATGTTAATGCCAACAGGAACCCCAGAGACCCTCCAGCCCCAGGCTCATTAGCTAGGAGGGCCACCATGGGTGAGCAGCGTGCCTGGACTGGAACGTGGCACCCTGACTTCCATGTGAGGTCTCGCCAAGTGTTGAGTGAGGATGATGTAACACAGGCAGAGAAACAGCTATTAGTCAGAATTTCCAAGAGGCAGTAACCTCTCCTCTTTTTCACCGAGTCCAACTCAGTTTGGCAACTCCCCAAGTGACCCTGGGGAGGTTGCTTCTCCTCTGAGCCTGATTTCCTTCTCTTATCAAATGCTTATTGGATGCTCTGTGCTCTTCCTGATGCTTTCTTTACATGTTAATCCATTTCATCCTTGCTACAATCTTCTGAGGTGGGTATGATGATCACCATCCCCATTTGACAGATGAGGAAACTGAGGCAGAGGTTAGTAAACTCATTCAAGGCCACACAGTGAGGAAGTGGTGGAGAACTAGTTCAACCCAGGGCTGTCTGGCTCTAATTCTGTGCTCTCAACTGCTAGGAAATCCTGCCCTTCAGTGGGCTGGGCTGGACCAAATAGATGCCCTCCAAGGTCTCTTCAAGGGCAGACATGGTAAACTTCTACCCATTCCTTCCTCTAACTGCTCCAGGAGAACCCAGGAGATATTCAGTAGAAAATCCTCACTGAATGGCCATGTATTCTTCTGCTTTGGGGCCCATTTTACAACTCTAGACATCGTGGAAAAGGCCAGTGGGGATGATCAGAATCCTGAGATGAGAGACAAATGTGGAGGGGAATGGAAGGACTTGCCTTTTTCAACCCGTTCGTCTTTGTTGTTGTTTCTCTCTGTGGCTGTTCTTATGCACAGAGGGTCCACTTTTCCAAATGTGATTTTTAAACTGCAGCAGAGAGAAAGCCAAATAAACACAGAATGGTCGGCCAAGGGCCCGTACTTTCTATTCCCTGGTTACAAAGTAAAATTAGCTAGCTGGTGGCCAGGGCTGGGAGATTTATTTTGGTCTGAAGTCAACCCACAGATTAACAATATTGGCAAGAACTATACAGGAGGGGAAAATATTTTGGACAAGGCTGCATATGTTTGTGGATACATCATCCCCCTCTGTACAGCGGCCAAGGTTAAAGGGAATGGGAGTCAGGAGCAGGCTGTGCGGTGTCCTTTCCGTGAATAGTTGCTTTCTCTATCACAATGCCAGCTCACACCCTCTGAAGGCAATCACACAGTACCTTGCAGGACAGAGGAAAGGTAGCCGGGAAAACACACTCACCATCTTTCAGAAGATGGGCTTGCTCATCTTTTATTCCTCCTTTCCTTCCAAGACCCACATTCCATTCTGAGGATAATTCTCAGGCAAGAGCAATTTCCGGATTCTCAAGGACTCACCGAGGGTAGTGTCAGAAAAAATTATCCAAAATTGAAAATAGGCGAAAGAGATTATTGGGTGTTCTTGCTGCACCGTGCAGGGCTGGCACCTTTGATTGATTTCCTATTGACTGGGCTATTTTACAATCCCATAGCGGCAGAGGTTGGTTAACTTTCAGATTTTTGTCTGGTAGAGATGCAAATAATTTCTAACCTAGCTGTCTCACCCTAAGATTCTTCTATTAAATTGCCTATAAATACCGAGCTCCTCACATTCTCGCTGTAACCGGATTTAACATCTTAGACGTTTCCTCATTAAGGAATGAGTTAAATTAAATCTTTGACATGTGGTCATTTTATATTTGCATGCGAGTCAAGTGTTTTCACCTTTGGAAAATTCCACTTTAACACAGGAATGCGGGTATGTATTGACGGGACATTTTTTTCCTGGCCTCTTTTGTCATCAGAACTCAAGCCCCAGGGCCAAGACCTCATACTCCTCAGGGTGGAGTCCACACAGCCCTTCTACAGCAGGTAGCTTTCCCAGCCCCCTTCGTGGCTATCGTGGCTATTGGCAGATGAGTCCCTGGCCCTGGCCTTGCTCATCTCCACCCTGGCCTAAAGCATGCTGGTCCTTCAGGGAACAGTCAAGGGTAGGAAAGTTATTTAGGACCCATAGGAGTCACCAGACCTCTTCCTAGAAGATCTTGTGGGCTTGGGCAAAGGAAGCCTTCAATTCTCAGACTCTGAGGAAGTGTTCTCATTCTCAGAATGAGAATAGTCATTTCTACGTTGCAAACTTCACAAGGAGTTTCTAAAGTGCTTCTCAAACTTCAGTGTGCATATGACTCGCCTGGGGTAATCTTAATATACAAATTCTGATTCAGCAGGTCTGGGGGAGCATCTGAGGGGGTCCTAATAGGCCCTCGGGGGAGGCTGCTTCCGGTCCCTGAGCCCTCTGAGTAGCAAGGCTCTGGGGTTGCTGGGAAAGCCTGCCCCTGGAAAACCCCAGCGCACAGCAAACATACCTGTGAGGAGTTAATGATTTATATACTTAGGGCTCCACTCCCGCAAAAGCACAGGTCTGAATCAACCCCAGGAACAGCCATCTCCTAAACCCATGCTGTGCCTGGGCCGTCACTCACCTGATCTCCCTTAATCCCCATTACCAGCCCGGAAGTCATTCCAGTTTTACTCAAGAGGAAACTGAGGTGCACACCAGTCACACAACAGCGCTGGCTTTTGGAGCCGGGTTTGCCGAGCTCTAACCACATTACCACACAGCTTCCTTCCTCCACCACAACTTCGCAGGGCTGGGCTCCTCGGCCACATCCTCAGGGGCCTTCGAAAGGGACAAGGGAGAACCTTCTTCCTTACCACGTGGCCCCCACTGCCCTCACATTCCCTGGATGATTCCTCCACCCTCTCCCCCTACAGCTGTCAGAGGGAGGGCGCGACTTCTGATTCATTCCACAGTAGACAAATGTTCCTGGAGAATCTACAGTGGGCAGAGCTTGCTTCTTCACCCTGGAGAGGAACAGGGAGAAATTCAAACAACAAAAAACAGATCTCTGCCTTCAAGGAGGTTAGAATCCAATGGAGAAGCTACTACATAGATACACTGCAATACACATTCAGATAGTCCCTGCCAGCCCTTTTGTCAGGGGAGACTGTCTCTCCTCCAGATAGGGCCCCTGTTTACCAGCAGACCTTTTGGTCTGCAAAGATAATCCTGCTGAGTTTTTTATGGACTGGGTCGGAGGGGTGGGGGGGGAGGTGGAACAAGGCAGGTGGCAGATGGGGGCGGGGGGAGGGGGCAATGTGAGCAGCAATTAGATTTCTGTTTCAGTTGACAGTGTGTGCTCCTGGGGACCCAGGGACTGGGTGCTCCTTTGCCAAATGTAAATATCAAACCAATAAATGCTAATGTAGCATGAAAAAGTGCTGATTTGGGAGAAAGTTCCAATCATTTAGAGAGCTTGTCGCAGAAAGCATTTAGGTGTTCCGGCTGCAAGAAAGCTGGGGAGGGAATTAAGGGGATGGAATTCTAGCTCCCTTCTGGGTGGTGGTACTACGCCGGCCACCCACTCCAGGGAAAGGGAACCAGCAAAGACGGACACAGCAAGGTGTTGGGAGGGGACAGTAAATAAGACAAAGCCAGGAAAGGGGGTCAAGTTCCTAAATATCTGGCATCAGTAGAGGGAGACAGCAAAGAGCCATGTTGGGCTGGTGCACTGGGATGACCCTGAAGGATGGGATGGGGAGGGAGGTGGGAGGGAGGGTCAGAATGGGGAACACATGTACACCCATGGCTGATTCATGTGAATGTATGGCAAAAACCACCACAATACTGTAATTAGCCTCCAATTAAAATAAATTAAAAAACAAAAAACAAAGAGCCCTGTTATCAAGATTTCTGTGACCTTGACACCTGCCTTGATGGGTCTTTGCCCAAGGTCATGGTCATCCTCATGGATGTCTTGAAGGTGGCCCCAGCCACACCACCCTACCTTCAGGGACCCCTTTCTGATTGAGGGCTCTGATCTCTCTGTCCCACCCTACCATACACCCACACTTTCTAGCAAGCCTGTCAGGATCCCCCCACCATAATCTGTCATACCTCCCCAACTCACAGAGGCCCTGGAGGAACTCTGTAAATCCTCATGAACTTGACTCAATACAAATGGCTGTCAAGGGAGCTGAGAAAAGAAAGCAGGGAAGTGTGTTGGAGAGAAGACTCGGCTGGGGTCCAGACCTGGCTCTGCCACCTCTTTGACCTTAGAAAAGATATCACACCTCTCCGAGCCTAGAAGCCTCAGTTGTTCCACCTGTAGAATGGGAACAACAACTTTTCCTGGACAATTAAATGAGAGTGATATATGTGTGAGGGCCTGAGAGCTCGCACATCGAGCCAGCAGGTCGCAGGGGAGATGAGCAGCAGTGGGACTCTGCAGCCAGACCTTTCCTCCCTTGCAAATGATGTCACACATGTCTCAGGCTTGCTGGGTTCTCTTTCTGGTCCCAGAACACTGAGCAAACACTTTAAGCTTCCTTACAGCACCTGCTGCTTCTGAACATGGAAAGGAAAGAACATTCAGAGGGAAAACCACTCAAGCACTGTCCCCACCTCCTCTTTTCTAACCCAACCCGGCCGTCTAATCTGGTCAAGTTTACCTCTAAATATCTCTGGAACCTGCCTCTCCCCTTTTCTTATATTCTGTTCCCAGAGCTGCTGCCTTGGTTTAGATCCTCTTGACTTTTTAAATAATTTACTTTTAAAAATATTGATTTACCTGTTTATTTATTTATTTTTGGCTGTACTGAGTCTTCCTTGCTGCACGTGGGATTCTCACTGCAGTGGCTTCTATTGTTGCAGAGCTCGGGCTCTAGAGCATGCAGGCTTCAGTAGCTGAGGTGCATGGGCTTAGTTGCTCTGCAGCATGTGGGATCTTCCTGGACCAGGGATCGAACTAGAGTCCCCTGCATTGGCAGATGGATTCTTATCCACTATGCTACCAGGGAAGTCCTCCTCTTGACTTTTGTCCAGAACCCTGCAGGCTCCCTGCTTCATTCTTCCCATCCCAGACCCCTGTTCTTCCTCGTGGCTGCCTGTGTTACCCCACTGCTCTGCTTTCACCCTGACTTCCGGCCTCCTCCGGCCCTGCCCTCACAGCCCAGCCCTCCTGCTCAGATGCCCCAGAACCAGCTTCTGTACTTCAGGGTCTTTGCATCTGCTACTTAAGCCAGACAGCAACTCTGACATTTTGGCGCAGCTGGAACCCCCAACCCCTTGGTTACTCTCAGTGGGATGTGAGCTCCTTCCCAGGCACTTTCTTCTCTCTCTCAGGGCTTGCACAGCTCTCGGCCAGGTAGAACAGTTATCTGGGTTTCCATGAATGTAAACTCCCTTAGAACGCACTCAGAAGCCCAAGGTCAAGCTCTGGGAGGACAGTTTCTGGTAAGGAGGCATAGCTGGGCCCTGAGCCTTGGCGGCTGTCTCTCCTTCATTTTTCCTTTCCACAACCTTGGGATTCTCTCTGAGACCTTGAGCCTGCTATTTAGCCAGGCGGAGGCATGCAAAGACCTTGCAGGAAAATGTCAAGGGTCTAGGGAAGAATAGCTAAGGCAGTTCTCAGTCTTTCAAACTCTCCCAGCCTGCTCTGAGCCAGGCCAAGCCCTGGAGATATAGCAAAGGCCAAGGCAGACCCAGATTCTGCCCTCCTGGAGAAACCCGCCCTAGGGGATGTCAGACAACATGGCATGAGGTCACTCTGTGGAGGGCACATGTGGAGAGAACTAAGGCCCCCAGCCTGCGGCCAGAACCAACTCGCCAGCCACGAGAGTGAACCACCTTGGAAGTAGATGCTGTGGCCCCAGCGGAGCCTTCAGACAACTGCAGCCTTGCTGCCTCTGAGGGCAACCTTCAGAGAGATGCTGGGCCACAACCACCCAGCCAAGCCTCAGATTTGATTTCTGCACCAGAGAAACCAAAAGAGTGGAAAAAAATAACTTCTGTTCTTTTAAGCTACTAAGTTTTAGGGTGATTTGTTACCTCATTATCTATAACTGATACTGGGGCACAGATGATTGAACTCAGGTGGGATAATAATATATATCATTATAACCCACCAGGCTCCTATGTCCATGGATTTCTCCAGGCAAGAATACTGGGGTGGGTAGCCATTCCCTCTGCAGGGGATCTTCCTGGCCCAGGGGTCGAACTTGGGTCTCCTGAATTGCAGGCGGATTCTTTACTGTCTGAGCCACGAGAGAAGCTATCATTATAACAGCTCCCATCTATGTGAATCCCCACTATGTGCCAGGCTCCTACTATGCACTGCACACCTTACCTAACCTGCTCCCCACAGTGATCCCAGTGCAGGGCTTATTATTCCCAATTCAGAAATAAGTCACTTATCCAAGGCCACACAATATGTGGTGGGGCTGTCTCTGGCCCCACATTCTGGGACACTGTTCTAAGGACCTGTGTGGAGAACCCCCTCTCCTGGGCTCATCTCTGCTTCCTCGTGTGTCCCACTCAGCTCAGGCTTGGATCAGTGACCTATGACCAGGAAAGAACAAGCACTATCTAACAGATATACCCCAGCCCCCACTGCTCCCACCCATCAAAGTCGAAAGCCTTGGGAAACTGATGTGCACAGCAGACTGCATTTTCCAAGAATGGCTGTAACAATCTCACCCATCCCACGTGCTCTTCTACAATGTGACACTGACTTTTCTCATTGAGAAACTGGGTCTGTGCCCCCTTCCCTTGAGTCTGGGCAGGCTGGTGATGGTTTCAATCAATACTTCCACTGGACATGGACGTGATGCCAGGTGACTCCCAAGGCTGAGTCCTAAAAGCCCAGGCAGCTTCCATCTTATTTGCTAGTTAACAATCACACTTGGAGCCCTGAGCCACTACCTAAGAAGTCCCATCATGCTGAGGCCACCATGCTGTGAGGAAGCCCAAGTTACATATACATACAGAGGCCACCTGCAGGCACTCCGTCCAGCATCCAAGCCTTTGAGCCACCCGCCCCCCCAACCCCAAGCCCAGGCCCCAGATATGTCAATGATGGAACCTGCAGATGACTCCAGCCTCCAACTCTCATGACTGGGCTTTGAGTCCTTCCTGCCGAGGCCCAACCTTGTGGAACACAGACAAGCCATCCCCCACTGTGCCCTCTCTGAATTCCTGAGCCCTAGAGTCCATGAGCATAATAAAATGCTTATTTGAAATCACTAAATTTTGGAGTTATCTGTTACATAGCGATGGTAACTGGAACATCATACCAGAAGGTGGGTGGAAGGTTGGGTCAGCCAGTGGGTTGACCTTCCCCAACATCTCCAGCCAGACCTGCTGCAGCTGTGTCTCTGCTCTGAAACTCAGGAAATTCGGCACCCTCTTGTATCAAGGCCCCCTCCCTCAACTTACCACTGAGAACTGAAACCACATCATTCCCTCTCCCTGTGAGTCTCACCCCAAATATTAACTCCCTTGCATGGTCACCTCCCATGTTGAACAAGGCTGCCCGGTCTAACCAATAGGATATCTTAGAAATGATTAAGTGAGATTTCTGAGGTTAGGTCATAAAAGACACAGTGGGTTCTGTCTGGCTGTCTTTTAGATCACTTGCTCTAGGGGAAGAAAGCTTCCACGCCACGAGGATTCTCTAGCAGCCCCACAAGAGGGGTCTACACACCAAGGAACTGAGCCCTTCTGCCAACAGCCAACCCCATTTCACCAGCCAAGCAAGAGTCACCTTGAAAGTGCATCCTCCAGCCTCGGCAAATCTTTCAGATGGTTATTGGTGACCCTGGCCAACATCCTGGCTACCACCTCATGGGCAGTCCCCAAGCCAGGATCACCCAGTTCAGCTGCTCCCAAATTCCTGATCTTCAGCGACTGTGAGATAACAAATGTTTATTGTTTTAAGTGACTACATTTAGGGGTAATTTGTTATTCTCTGTCTCTATGTTAAACAATTCTGGGACCAGGCATGCTTTCGGATCCCCATGTTTAAATCGTACTGAGAACAAGCATAAATAACAGCTCTCTGCTCTAAGAAATACTTGCTTCTGGAAGATAAGACTGAAGCAACTAAAATAGCTTGTTATCAAGACCAACAGCTAGTTCATCAAGACTTACTACAAGACCTCTGCCTTGCTCTGCTCTCTGATCCAGAACTACTTTGTCATAAACTCTCCCCAACTCCAGTCAGTTTCTTGCCTTGAAAGACCCAACTTCAAAATCACCCAGTCTGGCCTCTAAAATGCTATCAATACCCTTCCCCAATGTTCCTGCTGGGAGACATTACTAGCATTCAGTCATAGGGGTCCTTTTCCATACTGAAGTAGGTCTAATAAACCATGCTTTGCTCGATCAAAATTTTTCTGATGATTTTTCTGGGGTAGTCAATACCGTACACCTCCCCCAAACTGAGGCATCCACTCTGGGTTCTATCTGGTCATCTGTCCCTGTGCTGTCCAATACAGCTGCCATTAGCCATATGTGGCTATTTCAATAAAATGGCATGAATCGCTTTGCAGGACATCTGAAATATTGTCAATCAACTGTACTTCCATTAAAAAAATCCCCCCTAAAGTACATAAGGTTGAAAATTCACTTCCTCAGTTGCACTAGCCACATCTCGGCACAGATAGAGAATATTTTCTTTCTCACAGAAAGTTCTAGGGAAAGTGGACTATTTGCTTCAGAGGATGGCTACCCCTGAGGAAGCTCGCAGAAGCAGAGGAGTTGAAGAGTGGCTGTAAACCAGGGGCAGGCCACAGCCCAGAGCAGAGCAGGCCGCCAAACTCCTCACGGGCTGGACAAACGCCCGCCCAGGCGGCAGGCATGACTCCACCAGACACACCCCTCCGGGGGCTGCAGGAAATCACCAAGCTTTAGACCACAGAGCACATAGGCATGGGTGCGCTGATTTCTGGGAGCATGTGATCCCCGCAGAGTGGCCCTGGCTTGGCTGAAATGGAAGATAGACGATCCCTGATCCACATACAGCCTCCCTCATCAACTCACCAGCCTGTGGTGGGACTCGCGTTCTTGCTTCAGATCTGACAGCAACCTGCCAGCCTGCAGAAACTCCCAGCCAAGCTTCCTGGATCCTTGTCAGCCCTTCAGGTCTGGGGTCTGGGGAAGAGGTTGAGAGGAAACCCTGGCGTGGTATGCGGCCCTCACAGGACAGAAACTAAGTAAAGGGACACATGAGCGATGCAGCAAAACCTTGGACTTCTTTTGCCTTTTCTTTTTGGGGCTTTGAGAATTTTTATTTCTTCCATGGTAACTCTCCCCTGTCTGGGGAATGTCATTTAAAATCATTCTGTCTTTAAAACTGTGGGATGAGGGAAAAGAAAAAAAGTCACCTCCAGCCAGGTTTTCACCATGCAAATCAAGGACATTTCAAAATGCTGGCAAGCTGCTCGGGGGACTTCAAAGATGTCCAGGTCCAATTACGCTTCATTTGGGGTGTGAATTGAGGAACTCTGGGGGAGGTGGCCCGAGTGCAACGTGTCAGGGTCGATACTGTGGTAATGAACCTAGGCCTTTGTTCCTGGGAGCCCAGCTGCTGACAAGTGGGCTGTTTCCTGAAGGCGGAGAAGCACTGTGTCCCCCACCAGGTACAGGAAGCAGGCTGGAGATGTAGCTGCTGTTCAAAAAAAAAATCATTTTAGGGTGGCTTCCATTTTTCTTCATTTGTAAAAATCAAAGGTTTACAACAATATAATATCATACATCAATTATACTTTAATTAAAACCAAGTTTATGTAATTAAAAAAATTAAAAGGGGGCATCAACATCAAAATCTTGTTATGTCCTAGAAATAACCACACTAAGGGTCTCCTGCAATTTGATTGAGTTGGAGTCTGGGCAAGGACTCTAACTTACAGACATGCCACCTCCATTTCTGTGGCTGGGTTTGTTTGAATGGGCACTTGGAAAGGCCCAATGGGGGAGGATTCATCATTAAATGGTAAAACAAACAAACAAACATTTTGGGGGGAATAAGTTTGGTTTTGCTTCCTAGTTAGAATGAAACTGGCTGTTACTCATTTGGGAAGCTCAGCCTTCTGTAGGCAAACTTGATGGCTTAAGGGCATTCAAAAATGATCCATTGGTGTTCTTCTAGCCCAAAAGTCTTCTCAAAATGACAAGGCATATTCAGAAATCTCCGCCAAGACTGCTGGGTAGATTCCTAGCAGGACATGTGAGAGCAATAAATCTGCTGCAAGTGGGAGAAAGAAGATCAAAAGCTGGTCTCTCCCACTCTCTAGGATGCTTATGCAATTCATTATTTCATGTCCTTGGTTCTTTTTTCAAATGCAGATATCCTGAGAAAGGTAACACATCCAGTAACTAACACCTTAGTGCAAATGCATGCACCAGAAACATTTGGAATGGTAGAGGAATCTCGGTAAGGCTGCCTGTGAAGAGGGAATAAAAAGTACAGATGCTGAAGTCACACCCTGGAGAGTCCGTTTCCTAGGGTGGAGGCCTAACACCAATATTATTTTTTAAAGCTCCCCAGATGATGTCAATATACGACCAAGTTGGGAACCCAAATTGAGAACCTCCCGGGACAGAGCATGGAGGAGTGAGGACAGAGAGGGAGGGAGTGGAAGAGACAAAAGAGAAAAAACTAGAGCTCTTCTCATGAAAGACCTGTTTGAAGTCCTGGCACCCAACTTGCTGACTGCACGATTCTGGGCAAGTGACTTAGCCCCTCTGATCTTCATCTTCTTCATCTGTTAAATCAGAATAATTTTCTTCACAAAACAGTGGCTCTCAAACTTGAAAGGGCATCAGAATCACCTGGAAAGTGAAAGTTGCTCAGTTGTGCCTGACTCTGCAACCCCATGAACTGTAGCCTGCCAGGCTCCTCTATACATGGAATTTTCCAGGCAAGAGTACTGGAATGGGTTGCCATTCCCTTCTCCAGGGGATCTTCCCGACCTAGGGATCGAACCCAGGTCTCCCTCATTGCACACAGATTCTTTACTGTCTGAGCCACCAAGGAAGCCCATCTGGAGGACTGGTTTAAATACAGATTCCCAGGCCCCACCCTCACTCTCCCAAATCTTGACTCAGTTGGTCTGGGGTGAGCCCCCCCAAATTTGAAATCCTACCAAGTTCCCAGGTGATCCTGATACTGCCGGTCTGGGGCAGTATCCCTGATATCAGGGGCACCTGAGCTGGTTATTATTGGTTCACCAATTTTATCCATGACGAGGCTGGAAACTAAAGGTAACACCCACGGTCTCTTGAAAAGGGCTCAAGACCCAAAGAGGGGGCTGGACTGGCACACAAGTTGTGCAAACAAATTTACATCATTTTAGCAATTTCCTAAGATACGACCCACATTCAAACCTGAGGCCTGAAGCCACCAAGGAACCATCATGAAAAAGAGAGGCCACATTTTAAGCGATGCCCCTCCTCTCCACAAAAACCATCCTTGACATATGTCATCCCTGGTCTCTCTGGAGCCCGCTGGGCTGGGGCAACAGCATCGAGAGCAGGTATACCTGATTCACACTGCTCTGCTCCTTGAGGGTACAATTCACCATGAAAGCATGTTGTGTATGCGGGCAGGGGGCACATTTCCTCTTTAAAATGCTCAGTGGCTTTCAGGGGCTGGAAGAGGGGCAGGGAGGCTCCTACCTTAGCTGCCCCTTAGAGCAGGGCTGGTGAAGCCAGTCTTTGAAGTAGAGAAGACCATCATTTCTGCACTCTGTCACACCCACCCCTGTTTTCCTGTTCCAGAACCCATTATCCTCATGCTTCCAGCCTGGGTTTTTGGCTTCTCTCTGCCCCAGACTTCCCCTACCTCCTCCTATCGTATGGTTGCCAGCTCAGACTTCCCAGGTGTCAGTGACAAGATGATAAAAGAGCCCAATCTTCACATATTTGGGGGTGACAGGTTGAGGCCCTTCTCATGAATCACAGCATTTCCCCTGGGGGCTTTCAGATGGGAGACTCTCTGGCTTGGGGATTCACAGGGGACACTGCAAACCACGGGGCAGTCTCCAGGATCAAAGTTAAAGATAGAGCATGTTAAGTCAGCTCGAGATGGAGACTCTCCATTGAGGAGGAAGGAACTGAACCAAGAAACTGGAACTGTGCACTTAAGGGTCTTCTACCCTGAGTCCCACAGTCACCAATTAACTAGGCATGAAGAACCTGACATCATTCTGGTTCACCAGGGCCTCATGCCATCTGACCACAGCTGCCACACATTCCTTGCTCCCTGGACCCTCCAATCTGGACCTACCCCACCTCAGTCTCGGCCATGAATGATGTCACCCCCAAAATGGTGCCAATTTGAGAGTACCTGCTTCCCTGGGCTCCTGGCTTTGGGGGTCCAAATGATCACAACCTGACATTATTATTTTTAAATTTATCTTATTGTTAATTGCTTCATCAGTTAAAATGGTACAAACGCCATAGGGCAGTCACTAGCAATCTTGTTAAAGTGCCAGCCCTAGCCTAGCATTTTTGACTGCATGGGTTGATAGGTGAATAGGTACATGGATGCAAGGGTGGATGAATGGATGGATAGAAGAATGGATACATGAAAGGACAGATGAAAGAATGAAGGTGAATGAATGGGTAAATGGGTAGATAGAAGGATGGATGGATGGATGGATGGATAGATGGATGGGTGAATGAGCAGGTGGGTAGACTAGCCTCCATGTGTCACCAATGTACTCCTATAACACCTAGACCAGCAGTTTCCAAATGTTTAGATCTTAGGACCCTTTTGCTTTTTTATTATTGAACACTCCAAAAAGCTTTTGTTTATATTGACCCATCTATCAATATTTCCTATATTAATAATTAGAAATGGAGAAAAGTTTTAAATATTGGCTAACCGATATAAAAATAACACTAAGGAACTTATTAAATGAGTGGGATGCAGTCTTTGAGATGGTACCCAGTAATCCCTGCTTTGTCATCCACACCCTTAAGGATTTCCCACCCCTTGAATGTGGGGTGGACTTACTGACTCACTGACTTACTGACTCACTCAATGGACAGGACAGTAGTGATGGAACGTTATTTCAAAAATTAGATTATAAAAAGATTGTGGCTTCCGTCTTGTGTGTTGTCTTTCACTCTTTCTTGGGGAAGCTAGCTGCCATGTCACAAGGAGAGGCCCACATGGCAAGGAACTGAGGTCTGCCCACAGCCACGTGAGTGAGCCTAGAGGTGGATTGTTTCTTCATCTGGTTGAGCTTTGAAATGACTGCAGCCCAGGCCCATGCCTTGACTACAGCCTCATGAGAGATCCTGAGCCAGAACCAACCAGCTAAGCTGGCTGCTCCCAGATTCCTGACCTACAGACACTGACAGATAATGTGTCCTGTTTTCAGCTGCTGAGTTTTTAGGGTTATTTGTTACACAGCAATAGATAACTAATATACATGTTAACATCACTAGCATAATTTAATGAAAAAAAAACACAACTGTATTTTCTGGGGGAAAAAAAGAAAGAATTAGGGAGAAAAGTGACATTGTTATACATTTTTGCAAACCTCTTTAGTAGCCGGCTTCATAGAGGACAGCTGCTTTCTCCTAGCTGCTTTACTATCCAATCTGTTGTGATATGTGGCTTTGGTTGAAGTATATGAAGAAAATGGAGCTTGCCATTAGAAAAGACAGTCTGAAAAGGTCTGGGGTACCACAGAGATCCTTGGAACACACTTTGGGAACTGCTGACTTAGACAATCATGGCCTCAAGAGTCTCACTCTAGGGCCTTGATCCCTAACAGTTTCCTGTTTGGGACATTTGCCAGTTAAGCAGATCAGTGGCAGCCAATACTGAGAGTTAAAGAGTGGGTTTGGCTGCAAATGGGCACAAGGGAAATTTGAGAGTCCCTTGGACAGCACGATCAAACCAGCCAATCCTAAAGAAGATCAACCCCGAATATTCACTGGAAGGATTGTTTGCTGGATTGGATGCTGAAGCTCCAATACTTTGGCCACCTGATGAGAAGAGCCGACTCACTGGAAAAAGACTCTGATCTGGGAAAGACTGAAGGCAGGAGAAGGGGGTGACAGAGGATGAGATGGTTGGATGGCATCACTGACTCAATGGCCATGAGTTTGAGCAAACTCTGGGAGATGGTGATGGACAGGGAGACCTGGCGTGCTGCGGTCCATGGGGTCACAAAGAGTCAGACACGACTGAGTGACTCAACAACAACAACCAGGTGCTAGGGTGACCACGGTAATGGACACCACCCAGGAGTCTTGCTCCTTGCTGGAGGCATAAGGCTCTACGAGGCCCAACAGCAGAAGACAGTGATGAACAAATGCCTAATCTTGACTGGGTCTTGCCCAAGGTTTCACCTAGAAGGGAAAGGATGGCCCACTTCTGGCAGCCATGGTTAAGGCTGAGGCATCTGGGGTGGTGGAGGGCAGTTGGGCGGGGGTGTTTTGTGTAGTGAAGTTTTCTGGAGACTGTGCTGTATCCTCAGGGATTTCCCCCTCTTCACCCTTTTCCTGTGCACCTCCCACTCCCTGCCCCCCACCCCAAGTTTAAGGTTCGTTTCAGCAGGAACTAGTCTGATTTTTCTCTGCCTAGTTGGTCAGAGCAATGCGTGCAGCTGTAGCAAAGAATAAAAATAGCCTCCTCCGTGACCAGTTTCTTCCCACTTCCCTTTCTCTCTCCCCATGCTCGCCTCTCTCTGTCCCCACCTTCTGTGGAGGCAGGAAGGTCCCTGGAGGGTGCGAGCATCACTGAGCTCTTCCAGGCGCCCGAGTTTCCCTCCCAGGCAGCACCTGTTCCTGATTCTATTTTGCTGTGGCCCCCACAGGCTGGCACTGGCTTCCCAGGGGACGGGGCATTGTCAGATGGCTGCCTGCCAGCCCAGCGTCCATCCACCTCACCGGGCAGCCTTGCCCTGCCACACGCAAGCACTACAGACGCTGACACATGGAGTACCCCCGGCGGTGCTGGTATCTGTCGTGCCCAGCCTCTCTCCAGCCGGCCAAAGACCTGCCTGTGAGCCTTCCAAAGCTTCTGGCACCTTAGAGGTTAAATAAGAAACCTCAATCTGGAAGGAGAAAAAAAAAAAAAACCCCGACTGGGTGCTATGCGCCCAGGCTCCAGGCGGTGTCCCTAGTGTCCTGGGCTTCCCCCGTGCGCGGGGCGACTATGTGTCCTGGAGGCAGCCGTGGTGAAGATGGAATCTGAAAGTGGGCAGATTAGTGGGCTTTTTAGTTTGGAAGCAGGAGCAGAGAAGCAAACCTGTAGCAGCTCAACTCGCGAAGGTCTCGCCTGCCTCGGGCAAGGGAGTGTTTCTAAAGCCCCGAGCCACTGGCAAGAACCAGGGGTATCGCATGCCCAACCTCTCTTCCCCAAGCCTGTAGGACCCTGCGGGGACAGAGGACCAGCTACCTACATCATTTCAGGGCTGGCTTGTGGGGTCCAGGGCCATTCGCGTAACTGCACTGCAGTTTGGGAACGGAGTAATCCATTCCAGCAAAGGCGGGCGGACTTGTCCAAACCACACGAAAGTTCAAACCACACAAACGTTGGCTCCAACTGGGCTTGGAGCACGGGGCTGGCTTTATCTGTCCCTGAGGGCTTTGCCCTGCCTTGCAATTGATTAGGGCTCCTAAAAACCACTGAAACGGTTTATCTTGCCCACTCAGCCTCAAGCCCCCTGATGGGCTGGAGTGGAGCCTGGATTGTTCTGGCAGTCAAGCCCCAGCCCAGCTTCCTCCCAGCTTCACGTCCCCTAGGGCCACCTGACTGGCCCCTCACCCCACAGAGAGTCCTCATTTTGTGGCAGGAAATAGGGGCAAATGCCATGACCATGAGAATGTTATTCACCACAGAAAGGGAGATCCTTCAGACCTGATAGGAGGGGAGGGGAACGTTTTGTAAATACAGAGATTCAACTTGGAGGGGTAAGGAATTACAGTGGGCTTTAACACAAACTAGTGGGTTAATGGGGGATCCCAGGCATGGGGAGGGGGGAGTTCCGTGGTAGCTGAATTTTAGGTTCACACTAGGACACCTCCCACCTGTCCCAGCTGCTGTGGCACACAAGTCATTGCACTAACCTTGGACTGCTGCTGCTGCTGCTAAGTCGCTTCAGTCGTGTCCGACTCTGTGTGACCCCATAGACGGCAGCCCACCAGGCTCTGCCGTCCCTGGGATTCTCCAGGCAAGAACACTGGAGTGGGTTGCCATTTCCTTCTCCAATGCATGAAAGTGAAAAGTGAACGTGAAGTTGCTCAGTCATGTCTGACTCTTAGCGACCCCATGGACTGCAGCCCACCAGGCTCCTCCGTTCATGGGATGTTCCAGGCGAGAGTACTGGAGTGAGTTGCCATTGCCTTCTCCGTAACCTTGAACAGAGAGGCAGAATTCCCCTGAATCCACAGCAGAACCCTTTCAGCCTCTGAAAGCAGGTGACCCACTCAAATTACCTAAATTCTTTCAGGCTGTGTCCTGCCCCAGCAGTTCAAGGTAAAAGAACGTGTAAACAAGTGGCTGGTCACAAGGGTTTCCATCACGTTTAGTCTCCCCTGACAAAAGGGATGTGCTTGTGTGCTAAGTCGTGTTCAACTCTGTGTGACCCCATGGACTGTAGCCCGCCAGGCTCCTCTGTCCATGGGATTCTCCAGGCAAGAACACTGGAATGGGTTGCCATTTCCTCCTCCAGGGGATCTTCCCAACCCAGGGATCGAACCCAGGTCTCCTGCGTCTCCTGCACTGACGGGCAGATTGTTTTACCACTGAGCCACCTGGGAAGCCCAACAAAAGGGGTATCCTTCCTTGAAAAACACTTCACAGATGTAAAAGGCTTTACAGTTTACAAAGCTGTGTAGCAACCCCCCCACCTCATCTCATCTCATCCTAAAAACTGTGAGCAATGGGGTGTGACTCCTATAGCAGTTAGGGTTCAGTTGCAGGAAACAGAAAACCTCTCCAGCTATTTTAAGCCAGGAGAGATTTAATACAGGAAATTAGGTGATTACAAAATCATTGGAGCAGGTTCTAGACGCCCATAACACCACTGAGCTGGGCTGCCAAGACTGCTGCCATCTCCGCCATCACCAGGAAGGTGGGGAGGGAGGGGGCCAGCCACAGAGATGTTGCTTTCAAGAGGACACTGTTGTAGTTGTCTTCCAAGGTCAGGAAGCCACTGCCGCCACAACACTTCTCAATACCCACAAAGCTGGTGACTAATCAAACACTAGAATGTTCTCTCTCTCTCTCTCACACACACACACACACACACACACACTGTCTCCAGCAGCAACAGCCAGAGTAGCAGGCAAGTGGTCTCTTCCTCACCGCTGCCTTCCTAACCTCGCACAAGTGCACCTAACTGCTAGAATCAGATTCTCCTTGGCAGCCCCAGGTGCAAAGGTGTCTGGGAACTGTAGTTTTTAGCCTTCAACTGCTGCAAAACATGAATGTGCCAAAGGACCAGATTGGAAAGGAGGCTGAGTGCCTGCCACCTCATCTCCATTTTGCAGGTAAAGAAACTAAGGGTCAGAGAAGTCAAGGAACATGTACAAGATCACATGGCTAGTAAACCTTGATCTCTCTGACTCCAAAACCTGTGCTTTCATCTGATACACAGAACCAATGGCCCCATTCCATTTGGAGCTTTGGCAATCTTAGGGGCATCTTTTAGCCCAATGACCCAGACTATAGTAGAAGCTACCACATACCTCCTGCATGCTCAAAGGCTGGACAACAGGCTGTGACATGAAACGGAGGCCCGGGGACTTAGAATCGAACCCAGGGTTCCTGATTCCACATTGTGTATTGTGTTCCCATCCTTACACACACAGACACACACACCCACATCAATATCTGGAGGAAGGAAAGACAAGCCCGGGTTGTCCCTGGAGACACACGATCCTCTAGCATTCCCTGGAGACATCTGTTCTATAGTTTTCCGGGTGAGAAATACAAGGCTGACCCACATCCAACCCCCACAACCATGTTTGAGAAATTCCCCATCTTGCTAGTTGCCTCCCACCAGAGAAGTGAAAAACGCCATCCAGTCACTTTCCCAGCTATCACTGCAGTTAGTATGGGCTCCTGACTTATGCTCAGCCAATCAGATGCCCCATCAAAGACTTGGAGTCAGGAGCTGGTGATGCACAGATGCATGGAGGACAGAAGTCCATTCTGATGGAGGGTGGCAGTCACCATGGCAATGACATTCCATTCCTGGGATGACAGGTACCATATCCATGTCCAGAGGTGGCAGTGTAAGGCCGGGTGTCCTGGATTTGGCAACGGGATGGTCACTGGGTGGGCCTGACTTTGGCCATGGTCCTGACTGCTGTGCAGATGCCTTTGGCCTGCTTTCCAAACCCAGTTCTCCAGGCCTCCTGGTTATTTTGTGAACTCACCAAGACCCTTTTGATAAAGTCCTTTTCTGCTTAAATAAACCAGAATTGCTTCCTGTTGCTCAGAGCCAAGAGTTCTGGCCGTTATAGCTCAGTTGCCAGATTTTCCCTGGCTTTCCCCAGCCAGACCACACAGAACACCAAGGAGTCTAGAGCTCTCGTGCATCGCAGCCCACTTCCTGGGAGCTTGCGTCCCAGGACATCAGTCTGTTGGCCTTACACCAGGAGAGCTGGCTGGGTCTGACAGAGGGAGGGTCCCACATCCATCTGCATGATAGTTGCATGATGCAGATAGTTGCATGATGACACTCTTGGGCTCCAACTCAGACTGTCTCTCATCAAAGGCTTTCCCATTGACCATGACCTTTCCTTGGGTGCAAGTCACAGACCTCCCACACAGACACATACCTCCCCAAGGTCTCCCATTCAGCATCCAGAGAACACTTCCTCTTCTTCCAGAGGCTTTGCTTTTTGTTAGCCTTTGCCCCACACTGAGGCAGAACAGCTGTGGACCCAGTTTAGACTTCACAAATGCATGCTGGGGGGTACTGAGGCTCCTACAAGAGATGATAGCTGGACATTAAAAAGAATTTGCAGCAACATGGATTGTTGCTGTTCAGTCACCAGGTCAGTAATGTCCAACTCTTTAGGTCTCCATGGACTGCAGTATGCCAGGCTTCCCTGTTCTTCACTGTCTCTTGGTGCTGGCTCAAATTCATGTCCATTGAGTCAATAATGCCATCCAACTGTCTCATCCTCTGTTGTCTCCTTCTTCTCCTGCCCTCAATCTTTCCCAGCATCAGGGTCTTTTCCAACGAGTTGGCACTTCACATCAGGTGGCCAAAGTATTGGAGCTTCAACTTCAGCATCAGTCCCTACAATGAATATTCAGGACTGATTTCCTTTAGGAATGACTACTTTGATCTCCTTACTGTCCAAGGGACTCTCAAGAGTCTTCTCCAGAACCACAATTCGAAAGCGTTGATTCTTCAGGCTCAGTCGTTTTTATGGTCCAACTCTCACATTCGTACATGACTACTGGAAAAATCATAGCTTTGACCAGACGCATCTTTGTCACCAAAGTGATGCCTCAGCTTTTTCATACACTGTCTAGGTTGGTCAAGAGATGATGATAAGAGATTGTCATACTAAGTGAAGTAAGTCAGACAGAGAAAGAGACATATCTTATGGGCTTCCCTGGTGCCTCATACGGTAAAGAGTCTGCCCACAACAAGAGAGACCCAGGTTCGATCCCTGGGTTCGGAAGATCCCCTGGAGAAGAAAATGGCAACCCACTTCAGTATTCTTGCCTGGACAAGATTGTTATACTAAGTGAAGTAAGTCAGAGAAAGAGACATATCTTATGATACTGCTTATATGCAGAATCTAAAAAAGAAATGATACAAATGAACTTATTTACAAAAGAGAAACAGACTCACAGGCCAAGAGAAGGAACTTATGCTTACCAGGGAGAAGGACGGAGGCAAGGGATAGTTAGGGAATTTGGGATGGACAAGTACACACTGCTATATTTAAAATGGATAACCAACAAGGACCTACTGTATAGCACAGGAAACTGTGCTCAATATTATGTAACAACCTAAATGGAAGGGTGCTTCTCGCCTAGGGGTTGGGCGTTTAGGTTTCCAGTCAGTGGATGAAATTGACCAGGGCCTCACTCAGTCAAAGGCAGGCAGGAGCCAGAGAGACTGGCTTCCTGGGGTCATCACCATGGAGCCAACTCACATCAGCTGAGTGTAGACAGGGGTGGAGGGTAGGAGGCCTATCTCAGGAGATGGCCCAGCTGGTGGGTAGACTAGAAGTCCACTGGGATGACAACAATGTGCTATAAACTTGGGCTTATCTCTTTTTGTTCCCATGACCCTTGCTTTCCGAGTAAGGGTACCCTGAAAATAGAACAGAGGTCCAGGGAGAGTGTGCACCCTGTGGCCAGCAGAGTCAGGATGCCGCTGTGGTTGGAGAGTCCACAGGTGATGAGGCCACCACTGTCCTGGCTGGGACTCTGAAGGAAGCAGGTGTAGTTTTCTGTAGTTAACATGGAAGGGAGAAGAGCAGGGGGGCCCAGCAGAAAAAAAGGTGCTTTTCCCCCCTCTGTCAGGTGAGCAGGAGAGGTTCAAGGACATCATGGAGTGCTAGGGTGGGGGTGGGCTGAAGATAAGATGGAAAATCACATTGCCACTTGATTCTGGCAGGGACGGCCACAAACACCAGCCTGCCATAGAGTCAGCCTCAGCCATGCTTTGAGCGAGAAGCATGGATTTTGGAGGCAGACAGATCTGGGTTCAAATCCCAGCTATGCCATTCCACAGCCGGGATCCTAGACAAGCTCCCCACCCCCCCACTTTTTTTTTGTAGATTGTTACTTGGGCATCCCCGTTAGCCATGCTTCCCGGTATGTATGCCCTCATGTTGCCCCCTCCCACGCTGACTCTGAGTTTGGGCATGTGGCTTTCTTTGGCCAATAAGGATATAAACAAGCACGAGGTAAAGCAGAGGCTTGCAAAGTGCTTTCATGCTGGGGCTTGTCCTCTCAGAACCCTCCATCCTGGAAGTTAACTGCCATGCTTGGGGAAGCCAAAGCTAGCCTGGTGAAAATATGAGGAAGAAAACTGAGGCAGCCCAGCCAGTAGCTAGCACCAAGACTTCACACACATGAGAGGCCCTCTTTGGCCTTCCAACAGCATCTAGCTGCCAACTGACTGCATTCACATGAAAGACCCCAGCTGACACCACCTGGGGCCCGAGAACCACCCAATTAATCCACAGAATCATGAGAAATTATCATTCGTTCATTGTCATTCCATGTTGTTTTAAGCCTCTAAGCTTTGGGAGGTTGTTACATTGTAGTAAATAACTGAAATGCTGTCTAACTTTCTGAGCCTCAGCGGCCCCCTCTGTAAAATGGGGTGATAATATTCTTTGCCAAAAGTAATGAGGAGTAAATTTAAGACACAACAATGATGAGCATTTACTGAGGACCTTCTGTGTTCAGACACTAATAGATGCCAAGCCAAATGTAGGTAATTTAAAACATCCTGAATATTCATTGGAAGGACTGATGCTGAAGCTGAACCTCCAATATGAAGCGAAGAACTGACTCATTAGAAAAGGCCCTGATGATGGGAAAGATTGAAGGCAGGGGGAGAGGGGGATG
This sequence comes from Cervus canadensis, assembly GCF_019320065.1. Classification (NCBI taxonomy): domain Eukaryota; kingdom Metazoa; phylum Chordata; class Mammalia; order Artiodactyla; family Cervidae; genus Cervus; species Cervus canadensis. Next base: position 46,522,862 of record NC_057419.1, read on the forward strand.
AAGGAGAATGGAAAGGTTGGATGGCATCACCAACTCGACAGACGTGAGTTTGAGCAAGCTCCGGAAGTTGGTGATGGACAGGGAAGCCTGATGTGCTGCGGTCCATGGGGTCACAAGGAATTGGACACAACTGAGTGACTGAACTGAACTGAACTGATCTGCAGAGCATCTATCTCTGTGAAGTAAGTAGGCCCATTTTCCATTCAAGGAGACGGAACATACAGGGGTTAAGTAACTTGCCCAAGGTGGCAAGTTAAGGTCTGAGCTGGGACTCTAACCTGGGTCCCTCTCATCCTAATCATTATGACCCAGCAGAGCCTCTTTCACTGGCACCAATGAGTGAACAAACCACCTTCCAGGGAAGCATCAAACCTATGTTTCAAGAACTTTGGCAGGTGGTTGGAGGAGGGAGGCAGGGGGTGTACTCACAAGGTTGGCATCAAGTCCAAGTGCCCTCGAGGGCAGGTTAGCAGGGCTCCGTTTGGTAGCCAGCCCTGTGATCTTGGCGTTGCTTCAGAAAGCCCTGGGTCACAAGGGATGACAGAACTCAGAGCAAATGCATTTTCACTTCTAGGAAAACAGCTAATGGGGGTCATCGGCACCACGGTCACAGCCAAAAGGCAGCTTGTTTCTCAAGAGGCAAGAAGCACCTCAGCCGTGAGTGCCCTGCCCCCAGCACTGGAGAGCCTCAAGAAGCTAGAAGCCACCCCTTAGTCCCTCTGAGAGACAGCCTCCCTTGACACACACATAACACACACAAACACACACACAAAACCACAGGGAGGGGGAAGCTGTGGGGTCCTAGATTACAATGCGGTGGGGGTGGGGCAAGACCAGAGGGCCACCCCCCGCTGTTGCTAGAAGGCTCCCATCCTCCCAAAAAGGTGATGAGTGACACCGAAGAAGGATTCTTCCTTGCCCTCACCCCAAGCTAATGGTATCACTCTCCCTCCCAGAGACCCAGGAACAACCTTGTCCTGGGCAGGGGTGGGGGGGGGGAGGTGAGTAGGGAAGCCCGCAGCTGAAAAAACCCACACCTTCCTCTCTTTCCTTGATTCCACCCATCTTACCCACCCTGCCTTCACAGGGTCCTTTTCAGAAGTGTTCACACATGACACAAGGTGTGAAAAGAGATGTTCTGAAAGTATATTGCCAGAATGATCTCAATTTTGTTTCAAAACTATATACATTTGAAAATTTGAATCTATGTATATGTTCATAAATATACAAAAATGAGTGGCAGGAACCATCTGAAAGTGTTGACAATGATTTGGTGCTAAGATACAGTGTTTTTTTCTTCTTTGGATCTTTCCGTAGCTTCAACTTCTCTACAAAAGACACGATCACTTTGAGAATCAGAAAAGAAACTATATCATCTGTGCTGCTTTTTAATGAATGTGCGCGGCCTGGAAAAGTCACACCTCAAAACTCTTCCCATCCAGCACCTTCATTATTGGTTCACACCTAGAGTAGTAGTAGCATCTCTGGACACCTGAGTCTTCACCCAGGGTAGAGATGGGAAGCAAGAGGGGGTGGGGCCGTTGAGGTTAAGCAGAAAGGGGCGGGGTCAGTGAGACTGGAGCCTGTGTCCTTCACTACCTAGGACTGCTTCCAGTCCTCCTGTGGCCTGAAGACCCAGTACCCATGGCGTTGCAAGACTGGGCTGGAGAAGCTGCTGGAATGGAGGGCCACCCGTGGCCTGGCCTGGGAGGGCAGGAAGCCCTGGTCTGGAAGCAGAATTCTGAGGCCTGGCTCACGCACATTGCCTGGTTCACACTGGACTCCACCACTTATAGTAACCGCCTTCCCTTGCAGGCAGAGCAGGGACTGCAGGAGGTGAGGTGGCTCATGCACAGCACTCAGCACAATTCTAGTACACACTAGGCAAATAAACACACGCCCATCAGCGCTGCTATCCTGGATAAGCCCAGAACCTCAGTCATCTGGTGCTAGAAAAGGGAAGTGCTATCCTGTTGGTGCTTAGCCGGCAATCCCCTATTCTGTCCCTTGCTGGGTCCTGCTAAATATGCAACCGGAAAAAAACTTTTCTACCCCCAGAGTAGTTTCTTGATGTGCCATGTTGGCCAAAGCAAGCTGTTAATTAGCATGGGTGAGAAATGCCCAGATGATACCATCAAAGATGGTACCCCCAGCTGGTTGGGGGGGGGAGGGGGCGGGTATTTGTTTTGCTTCCCATCAACTCTGCTCAGAACCATGACAGTTTCTCCAGCCAGAGTGGGAGCCCCGAGGGGCAGGGTGAGTCCAGGAAAGCCAGACGCAACTGGGAATGGTGACGTTCCCTGACACAAAGGAGTGGACTCAAGACGAGCTCCTCTGTCCTCCTGTACTTTCAGGCTTGTAGTGCCTCTATCTGCTCTTTCCCTGATCTGACTTAACACACTTGCTTCCAGGAAGGGGTCTGCAGTAAGTCATTTACACATTAGTATGAATTTTGGTATTCCCAGGGGCCTCCAGTTTCATCATGAAATAAAACTCTTTATTCTCTTCCCTTGAAATCCTGGGGCAGGGGGGTAGGGGGCAGTCCTTGGCCTTAAATGAGAAAATGGGAAGGAGTGCTAATTCTGATGTTTTAGCCATTCCTGGGCCCAGTCACCCAAGGACATCCCCAAGGTCAGACCCTCCTCTACCCTCTTGAGTCCAGTAACGTAGGTATTCACCTTTATTTCTCATTAAGGAAACTGGAATTAAAAGCATGAAAAGCTTTTCTCTCTCCTTAAAAGAGAAGCATCTACAGAGTTAAAAAAAAAAAAAAAGTGTTAAACTGATAGAAAAAAAAAAATGACACAGAACTCAGAAGTTCTAAAGGAAAAGATGGGTGGATGTGACAACACCAGCCCCCTTTGCAGGGAAATACAGCATCAACCAGAGGTTGAAAGCTGGTGTCCCACTGATCCAACCCACCCCAGACACTGCTGTCTCCTCTAGTTACTTACAGCTTTTTCAATGAGTTGCCAGCATTTTAAAATTGGAAGTTTTCCCATAAAAATCCATATTTCCGGCATCTCCTGCAGAATCAGAAGACCCCGAACACTGGTTCCCAGCAGAGGCACGCATGCTCCCTGGCCTGCCCTGGCCTCAGAGCCTGCTTCACTTATCCACATGGTTTGCTTCAACTCAGCAGATGCCTGCGATGTGCCATAAACAAATCAACAAAGCAAAAGGTGCTTTAGAAGAACATGCTTGCAACACATCCGAGCAAAAGTTAATATCCATTATATATCAATAAAACCTCCACCAACAGTTAGATGGGAAAATGGGGGAAAGTATAAACAGGTAATTCATAGAGAAAGAAAGTCAAATGGCCAATAAACATGAAAGATACTCAACCTCTGGGTGATTAGGAAAATGCAAATGAAAATGAGAAGATACCTTTTTCAAAAGCCATCAAATTAGCAAACAATCAAAAAGCTGTCTAGCATTGCTGTTGACAAGGAGGTGGGGAAAGGAGAGCCTGTGCGTGGTGTTTGGTGAGCACGTAATTGGTGCAACCTTTTTGGAGGGAGATTTGGCAGTCCCAATTGGTATTTTAAATACATGTACCTTTAAAGAAATGTAGGTAAATTTTTATTGAAGTAGAGCATGCCTCCAGAAAAGGATGCAAATCCTGAGTGTGTGGCTGAGACACTGAACACACCCAGGTGACCAGTGCAGATGGGAAAATGGAATGTTATCAGTACCCAGAAGCCCCCCGCCCCCGAGCCCTCTCTCAGTAAATCTCCCCGAAGATAACCACTATCCCAGCTTCTAAAAGGATTTGCCTGTTTCTGAACATTCCATGAATGGAATTATGTAGTATATATTCTTTAGTGTCTGGCTTCTTTCACCAAATATTATATATTTATTTCATTTTTTAGCTTAGTTGAATATAAATAAAATTTATATATTTTTTAGATATTCCAGTTTAAATCAGCTAGAACATAGTTGATTTACAATGTTGTGTTAATTTCTGCTGTACAGAAAAATGACTCAGTTATACACACATATATTCTTTTCCATTACAGTTTATCCCAGGACATTGGGTATAGTTCCCTTTGCTATACAGAAGGACCTTGTTGTCCATCCCTTCTATATGTAATAGTTTGCATGTAATAACCTCAAACTCCTAGTCCATCCCTCCCCCACAAATATTTTTTAACTTCATCTGTTCTGTGAAGCAGAACATTCATTGTTGCATAGAATTCCATTGCATGGCTAAACCGAACTTTATTATTCTGTTTTATTGATGAAGGCCGTTTGGGTTGTTTCCAACTTGGAGCTATTGCAGATAGTGCTGCTAATGAACATTCTTGTATGTGATTTCTGGTGCCCATAGAATCACAGTTCTGGGACTTGTCTGGCAGTCCAGTGGTTAAGACTCTGTGCTTCCACTGCAGGGGGCACAGGTTCAACTGTGAATAACATGGGGGTTAGGGACATAGACCCTCCATACCGTTGAATCTGTGTATAACTTATAGCCAGCCTTCCAGATATACATGTGTTTCCTCCATATTCACGGTTCCAAACTCACAGATTCAACCAACCTCTGAAGCACTGTCATATTTACTATTAAAAAAAAACCCCTTATAAGTGGACCTGAGCACTTCAAACCCCTGTTGTTCAAGGGTCAATTGAATACCTCTTGATACCACTCACTTTAGGAATCCGTTTTACAGAACCACCTGAGAGAACAAGACTTTATGTCCAAGGTGTTTATTTTAACATTGAAAATAGTGTGGTCAACCTCTCCACTCACTAATAATGATATGGTTAAAAAATATGATGTCAAGCTTCCCTGTGATTTGGAATAGTATGCAGCTCATAAAAAAGAGAACAAGCTTCCTGAGTGAATGCTGATGTGGAAAGCTGCTCACTCATTGTCAAGTGAAAAAAATCCTGCAAAAAAATTGGGTATAGTATGATTCCACTTTGTAAGCTAACAGAAGATAAAATGGAACTTTATAAGTGGAGATGTGTGCTCATTATATCTGGAAGGACGTTTCACATGTGAACTAGGGAAGGGAAATGCAGTGAGGGGAGGTGAGGAAGAGGTGAGATTTTGTATATGTTTTGTATATCTAATATTCATCTACTTTTCTCCACCCTCATTGCCACTGTCCTATACTAAGCCACCATGACCTCTGGTGTTGAAAACACAATGGTCTCCTTACAGGTTCACCTTTTGTCACCTCTGCCACCTTCTTGCAGGACAGCAGTGGAAATGTCGGCCTCAAGAGTACACTACTGTAGTGGGGTCAGTAAGGCTGACCGTGATACTGCCCATCAAGTGAAAAAAGAATCTTGTGAAAAAATAGGTAGGGTATAGTCCCCCTTTTTAATAAAAAATTTAAAGTTAAAACAATACAAGTGAATATATATATATATATATATATGCATGTGTGCTAAGTCGCTTCAGTCATGTCCGACTCTTTGGGACTCCATGGGCTGTAGCCCGCCGGGCTCCTCTGTCCATGGGATTTTCCAAGCAAGAATACTGGAGTGGGTAGCCAGTTCCTTCTCCAGGAGATCTTCCTGACCCAAGGATTGAACCCACATCTCTTACCTCTCTTGAACTGGCAGGCAGGTTCTTTACCACTAGTGTCACCTGGGAAGCTCGAATATATATGTATGTGCATTAAAAGATTTGGAAGCCACGGCCAGCATAAAATCTCATTATCCACAAAGCAAGTGACAAGCCGGTGTTCCTCTAGGAACAGCTGCACCATGGCACCCTAGTGACCTTCCATATATCCACATGGGCCACAACACAGGCAAGGTTTGAACTACAGCTAATCTGCATCTTGGCAGAACAAGAGAAGATGAAGGCCACCTTCCAGTCATCTCCTGTATCAGTCAGCTGAGACCATCATACTCAGACAGAAATTTAATTGCTCGCAGTTCTGGAGGCTGGAAGTCCAAGATCAAGGTGCTGGCAAGGCTGGTTCCTTCTGAGGGCCAAGAAGGAAGGATCTGTTCCAGGCCTGTCCCCTTGGTTTATAGATGGCTGTCTTCTTCCTGAGTCTTTACATCACCTTCTCTCTGTGTCCTAATCTCCTCTTCTCATAAAGACACCAATCAGATTGGATGAGGGCCACCCATATGATCTCATTTTAATGTAATTACATCTTGACTGGCCCTGTCTCCAAATGCAGTCACATTCCACAGATACTAGGGGTTAGGATTTCAGCATATGAATTTGGGGTGTGGGGGATATAATTCAGCCAGTAACACTCCCCATCTCCCCTGGGAGGCTTTCAGGAGATGGTTTCTCATCACCTCCCGGGTTCTGATGAGTTGGGAAATTTTCATGCCACCCCCCACCCCTCAAGATAGAGCTTGTGCGAAACTGCCTAGTTTTACATGTTTATACCACCAGCCTAGAATGGGTCCATCAGCCCATTTTGTTTTGATGTCATTCTTTTGGGGATGAGACAAACACCCAGGGAGCTGGCACCTCTGATTAATCTTCCTTTCACTGTTTATGTAAGTAATAAACTGTCCAAATCTGAGAGTGGCTCACTGCATCTTTATCAGCTAAGTCAGCCAGGGCTTGGCCTTTGGCTTTCCTGGAAAGTCTTATGTGTGCCTGACAACAGACACTGGAATGTGTTGCACAAGCAAAAACAAAAATCTTGCTAACAGAGATGGGAGAAAGAAAAACAAGAAGGATGGCTTCCAATTCTGTGCTCCTCTCTCCCCCACAGCCAGCACCCAGTGCTGTTATGCTGGGGTGACCCAGGCCTCCCCACTCCAGCCTCTGGGTCACCTGTATTTGAACTGGCTTGCTATTTAGAAAATGAATTAACAAAAGATAAAGTGCGTGCATCGAAATATCTAGAAGCACTTTTTTGTATGTCAACTGATGGCATCAATAATCCTTGAGGAAGGGAGTTTGACACTCCATGCATATTTTATACAACAGGCCCCAGAGGATATTGGTGACCTGCCAGAGGTGGGAAGATTGGCTTCTGACAGGCAAAGTTGAGTCCACTCACAGTTGGCCTCCTGTACAGGCCTCATTACTCTCAACTCTTTCCCCCAACAAATAAAAGTTTAGCTACAGAAATCAAAACCATGAGGAGAGACCACTTCACACCCATCAGGATGGCTATTTTCAAAACCCAGGAAAAACAGAGAATAACAAGTGTTAATGAGGATGTGGATAAACTGGATCCCTTGTGTGCTGCTGGTGGGAATGTAAAATGGTGAAGCCACTGTGGAAAACAGTAGCCAGACACAAAAATGACAAATATTGTATGAATCCACTTATATGAGCTCCCTAGAGTGGTCGGATTCATAGACACAGAAAGTAGGATGGTGCTTGCCAGGAGGAAAGGCGGAGTTTCTTTACATTTTGTCCTAATTAGTGTATCATAATAATATTTTGTATTGAAATCAGAGATAATTTTTACAGAGAATCAAAGTGTCCTAATGGTACCTGACTTCCCCTTTACAGGCCTTCTTCCAGACTTCTGAAGGGAGGAATAGGCCACATATCTCATGGCTTCCTTCAGAGAACTAAGGAAGGGAGTTAAAAACCAAATGTCCAGCATTACAGCAGTATCACCTGCCTACCAAACAGTTTCTGGAAAGATAGTATTCAGGGAACTCCACTGCAGAGAGAAACACAAAGGCGCTGATGTCAACAACTACTTGTCAAGAAAGTGCTTGACCAAAAGGCAGTGGGCAGGACAGCCATTCCCAGTGGCCATTTTGTTTCTGTAACAGCCCAGGGCAGGTCCATGTCAGTGGCCTATGTGAACTTCCAGAGCCTGCCTGCCCCTCCAAACCTACAATGCAACAATATAAACAGGTTTAAAACTCTTCTGTATTTCCCAAGTACCCCGCCTTCACTAGACCAAGCTTAACGTACCTGCAGCAAGCAGCACTAACTAATGTAATGTTATTTTGCTGGCATTCAGGGCTCATGACCTCACAGTGCACACACACAGAAAGGAGAGGTAAATGAGTGTCTCCAGCAGGTGGTCCTGACATTGGGTTTTGAGTGGAACTTTCCCACTCTTCCTGGCTTCCAGGTGACTGAGTTTCTCAGCTTCACGCTTCACGCTTCCCTCTTTCCTTTATTATACTCCTCCAAGCTCAGCACCCTTCCCCCATACCAACTTCTGATTAGAGGCTAGAAAACAGGCCCTAGGAGGGAACTAATTACTTCAGCGAGGGACAGAGAGACCCAGGAATGGCTTGGTCACAGTCTCGTGCATCTCGAGGGCTATTACTGCAGGCCACAGTAACCAGCAGTGTCTTAGGTCAGGTTTTCCAGAAGCAGAGCCCCAGACATGGATTCTTGTGCAAGTGAATTACTGAGGCAAGGGATCTCAGGAGACCAAAGGAACAGTGTGAGGGAAGTAGAATAGGATGGGCAAAGAAGCCAAGCAAAGATGGAGATTTGGCCAAAGCCTAGCCTCAGCTTGATCCCCTGGTGGGAGGTGGGCCAGGGAAAAAGAGGGGAGGCAGAATCATAGAGTCATTCATTCCCATCCCTGACACAGGGGTTGGGCCTTTGTATCTCCCCTATCACTCAGTCACTGGCTGTAAGCCACCTCCATGGGGGCAGGAAGGCACATAAGCCCCAAGTCACTGGCTCTGGGCGAGGCTGCTACTGTAGGTCCCCCAGAGAAGGCTGAAGCTGTGAGTTGCTCAGCTGGGGTCAATGCAGAGCATCTGGCTGGACACCACCAGCAGCCACGAAAGGCTGCCCTCTAAAACAGCAGCAGGAAAGCTGTAAGGTAGAAAAGGGCTTCCCTGGTGGCTCAGAGTGGTAAACAATCTGTCTACAATGCAGGAGACCTGGTTCAATCCCTGAGCCAGGAAGATCCCCTGGAGGAGGGAATGGCAACCCACTCCAGTATTCTTGCCTGGACAATCCCATGGACAGAGGAGTCTGGCAGGCTACAGTTCATGGGGTTGCCAAAGAGTCAGACATGACTGAGCAACTAACACTTGAGGTAGAAACAAGAAAAAGCCTCTAGAGGTGGCAGGATTCTCTGGAGGTCCTTCCAGCTGCCTGTCATTAGAATGGATGGACAGGGAATGGCCTCATCTCAAAGGGATCTTTCTAGGCACACCCAAGTGGGATGTTTGTGCAGGGGCCCTCAGAAAAGACCCAACTTGAGAACATCACTGAGAATCACACGTGTAATCCCACAATCAAACAGTAGCCTGAGACCTAAGGGGCTCCCCGAAAGCTTCCAGAATAGTTTAGTTCTGACAACAGTGGCAACCTGTACAGATGTTACTCTGCCAGGTACTGTTCTAAGGACTTTATGTCTGTTACTTTCATTTAAGCTTCACAACAACCCTAGGAATGAGGTGTTAATATTGACTATTTCCATTTTACAGATGAGACTGAGGCCCAGAGAGGTTCATTAATTTGCCCAAGTTAACAGTTGGAAGTAGCACAGCCAAGATTTGAACCTAGGTAGCTTGACTCGGGAGTGCTACTCCACCACCGTATGACCCTTGGTTGTCTGTCCAGCTGGAGTAGATGATGCTAGACGGCGGGAGACCACCACCATGGACACCTTTGGAGGAGAGTGTTTATGTGTCAGTGGGTTATGGTTGTCCTCCACCATCTAAAGTCTCATCATGAACTTACTCAGGACCCAGGGCTGAGGGCCAGGTGGAAACCTATACATTTAACAAGCCCTTCAGGTGTTTTGACACAGGCGGTTCAGAGGCAACTCTTAAACCCCACAATGATTCAGAGTGAAGGAGCAGAGGCCAAGTTCAAATCCTGATTCTTCCAATTTCTACCTGTGTGACATTGGAAAAGTTCATTAACCTCTCTGAGCTTCAATTTTTCTAAAATAAAACTAATACTTCTCTCTTACAATTTTGTGACATTTAAACTGTGAGTTACTGTAAAATTACATATGTATTCTGTCTGATTCTTTGCGACCCCATGGACTATAGCCCACCAGGCTCCTCTGTCCATGGGGATTCTCCAGGCAAGAATACTGGAGTGGGTTGCCATTCCCTCCTCCAGGGGATCTTCCCAACCCAGGAATCAAACCAGGGTCTTCTGCACTGCAGGCCGATTTTTTACCAGCTGAGCTACCAGGGAAGCCCCATGTATATCTTACCGATATATAAGAATATTAGACAAAGGTCAGATAGAATAAAGTATTGATGGTGATTACCTCTCAGGAGATAAACGGGTATGACTAAAGGGGGTAGAAAGTGGAATGGAAAAGTCTTTCTCTTCTTACTCCATGTATTAAATTTTAATTTTTTTATAAAGAGAACAAGTTAAAGTATTGTATATATAAAATGTATTTAATCAAAACCCAAAAGGCTAAATAGAATCATCCAGAAAAGTGCCTGGCCCACAGTACGTGCTCAGTTAATGGTAGCTGTTAGTCTTATCATCCTGCATAAACATTTGTTGAGTGTCTGTTATGTGCAAGTCATCATATTTAAACTGCATCAGGAGGCAGAGAATTACAAAACAAAGTCTCTACACTCACATGCAGAAAAAACCCCAAACGCCCAATGGCAGTGTGTAGTTTGGGAGCAATGAGTGCCATAGAAAATAAAGCCTTGAAGATTTGAAATGAGAGAGATCATTTCCAGCTGGCCTCTTCAGGGGAGATGGGGCTTGTGCAAGGCATCAAGGAAAGGGGAAGATTTCAATAGGCAGAGAAAGGGGAAAAGAATATTCCAGTGGCAGAAAAGAGCTTGGTTCAAAGGGCAGTGGGATTTGGTGGGCATGCGCAGAAGATGCTGCATGGACATTTGGCCCCAGGCGGCCAGGCTGCGGGATGCAATCGTGCCGGATCCCAGGCAGGCCATTGTGGGCCTCCCCTCCCACAACTGAAATAACACAATCTCTGGCCCCATCCCTTCCGGTGCCTGGAATGGGGCCAAGATAGACTTTCTCAACAATTCTTGACCATTGTGGACCAAACACAGAATGGGAAGCAAAGTGGAAAACAAAAAATCAGATCTTCTCCCCTAACTTCTGGGGCCCAGGGGTCTGCAGGGCACGTGCTGGTAATGAGGGGAGCAGAGTGGAGGGTGTGCCAGACATGGGTCTGAGGGCACCGTGTGTGTGTGTGTGTGTGTGTGTGTACACGTTGCCACGTGTGGCATGTGTGGGAACTGACGCGTGAGCGTGCACGTCGTCCTGACAGGCGGCATTTCCTGTGATTGTGTGCTGTGATCTGCGAGGTAGAGTTATGAGTGCAGTGTGTGCTAACCACATTCCTGAAGGCTAATCTTTCTGAGCCTCCTCCTTCCCTCTGCCGCCGAGGAGGAGGAGGCAGAGGGAAGCTGGGAGCTGGCGAAATATCTGTCCATGGAGCATGCCCTCTGCCTTCCCAGTACTTCTGGTCAGACAAGGGTCCCGGGGTGGGTGGGCGGCCCAGGGAAGAGGCAGAGAGGAGGTGCACCCAGGGCCCAGAGCTGCCCATGCATCAGCAAATACAACTCTGCACTCGGCCACCTATAAAGCACCCTGACATCTTCCTAGATCTGGTGCCTGTGTGTCTGTATACACAGTGTGTATGTTGAAAGCCAGAGATAAACACTTTTTTAAAAAGTGAAAGCTTGATTAGCTGAACACTATGCGGCCCTGGGAAATCGAGTTTGAGAAAAAAATTTGGATAATTGGAACAGCAGACACTATCAGGCATGTTAAATACACAAGTCAGCTGAGCACCCAGAGTTTATGGCAAGCTCTGATTAAGACGAAGTTTCTGATAATCAAAGTTTTAATGGCAGAGGCTCATTTGAATTTATTCTGTCTAAAAGGGAGATTAGATATCATGTGCATGGAATATCTTGTGATATTTTCCATTCTTCCCAACCCTGGCTGAGTCACAAACGCTTTTTTTTTTTAATGTATGTGTTTTTTTCATAAAAAGTACTCTCTCCTTTGGTCTGCCCCAAACTACCCCAAACAGGACTTGCCACAGATGTGTTTATCAGATTGTACTGCAAATGCTCAGCAAAGAAAAGTCTGCCTATCGTCTAAGCGATTTCCAAATCAAAGCCATCCCAGACACATCAGAAGCCTAGAGCAGCCAAGAGATAGGCCAAGTTTATAAACTTCCATAATATGTTTATTGCACGGATGGCAATTACCCAATATCCCTGCCCTCCTGGGTCTTAGATCACAATATATCCACAAAAAGAAATCTGTGTTTGACTGCATTTAACCAGTCATAATTCCAGATGTCTGGAATATTCCAACACCAGGCATGGGGGTGGGGAGGAAGAAAGGAAGCTGTTGATCATTCTGCTACAGTCTTGTTGTCTGCGGTGTCGGGTCTAGGGGGGCAGTTTGTGTCGCCTCCTCTTCTCCCTAAAGGCCAAGGTGTCACAGGAGTGGTCATTGTATTCCAGGGAAGTGGCTGTCCCCAGTCACAGGCAGGCTTTTGTGTCCTCCTCTGGAAACCCGACGCGTGCATCACATCAGAGACATAATTTCTTAATGAAATGGCGAGTGTGTACCTAATTTATGCCAGGATGGAAAACGCTGACGGGGCAGAAAGGACACTTGTTTCTGCTGTAACAGCGAGCACATGTGGGCCACATCACTCAGGAATGAATCAGACCAGCGTTCCGGGGGCAGTCTGCTAAGAGAATTGCCTCCTTGCAAGCTCCTGTAAAGTGTTAAAGACGTTTACTGCCTGAGTACATGCCGGGCCATTCTGCCCCATTCACTGGAACGCAGACTTAGCCAAGTTCAGTCCTTTGTCCCAGACCCCTTCTTGAGCATGAGTAAGAAAAGTTGGGTTGTTCTATAGAATCAACAGTGAGATTCACTCTGCCCTTTCCTCTAGGACTCTTCTAGCAAACATGAAACATCATGAACACCCCACTCAAGTGAGGTGAAGTACTCATTTCATAGATGATAAGACTGACGCACGGGTTTTGCCTCCATGACACCTTAGAGCCGAGATAGATTCCTCTCCCCACCCCAGCAAAGTGGGTATGAGATGTGTTGATGAACTTTAAAAAAAAAAATGTCATGGAGGTATCCTTGATTTAAAATGTTGTGCTAATTTCTGCTGTAGAGCAAAGTGATTCAGTTATTCATATTTATACACGTTCTTTTTCATAGTCTTTTCTGTTATGGTTTATCACAGGATATTGAATATAGTTCCCTGTGCTATATAGTAGGACCTTGTTGTTTATGCATCCTATATATAATAGTTTACATCTGCCGATCGCAAAATCTCAATCCATCCCTCCCCCAACCCTTTCCCCCTTGGCAGAGATGTGTTGATGAACTTAAGCTAAGGCTTGGGTATGGTGTAGCCAAAGAGATCAGGGCTTCTCCTGATGGTTATGGGACTGCAGTGGGGCCTGAAAGTCTGGGGCCTTTGTCTTCTGCTCAACACTGGGCCAAGAGGTACCAGTCATGGCCAGGTGCAAGAAAACGTTCTCCACTCATCTCTATGCCAGAAAGTCTCCAAAGGGGGAGCTCACACACTTTAGTGGTACACAACACCATTCTCTGAGGGGTGGTGGTAATGGGTTGAATTGTGTCGCCCACCCCATCCCCCCGAAAATTTACATGTTGAACTCCTAATCTCCAGAACCTCTGAATGTCACCTTATTAGGAGACAGGCTCTTTAAAGAGGTAATCAAGTTAAACTGAGGTCTCTAGGGTGGGTCTGAAAAAAATATGAAGGGTCCTTCAAAAGAGGGGAAATTTGGACACAGATACACAGAGAAGGAAGATGATGTGAAGAGGCACAGGAGAAAGACAAAACAAGGGGATTGGCCTGGCACAGATCCTTCCCTCGCAGCCTTTAGAAGGAACCAGCCCTGCCCACACCTTGATCTTGGACCTCTAGCCTCCAGAACTACTCGTAATACATCTCTGTTGTTTAAGCTCCCGTGTCTATGGTACCTTGTTATGGCAGCCCAAGCAAACACACACAGATAGGAAGAAGATACCAGAACTTGAGAATTTCTGTTTATATCACTGTGGTGCTTTGATTCTAATTCATTACTTGTGTGGAATAGCATTAATAATATTTGCCATTGTCACACTGCAGTGCCTTCCACTGTGGGAGAGAATATATTCCCTCCCCCACGCCAGTGATGTTGGATTTGACCAAAGGCATATTAGTGGACGTGGCTTGTGAGAAGGACTCTAAATGTGTCCTGTGCTGTGTGGTTCGCCCTCTTGAGCTTCTGCTATCACTTAAAAGAACAGGTCCTAGGTGGCTGCGGTCACATCAGCCTGGGCTCCAGATTAGCACAAAATCTGCAGGCCCGAACCAAGCCTGGCCAACCTGCAGCCTGAAAACACCCAGCCCAAGTCAAGATCCATCAAACCCCCACAGCCCCACTGGACCAGGAGCAAGAAAAAAACAGAAATGCCTATCGTTATCAGCCACTGAGTTTTGGAGTGTTTGTTCTGTAGCAGAATTGGAGCAAGACTTGACTGTTATACTAAACATTATGCAATGTGCAGATTGATCACCGGGCCTTACTAGAGCTGAATGTCACTGTTCAGCCTCCAGTGTGACAGGCTAGGAATGCCGAGGGAAGAGTGACAGTCCCCAAACTTGGCCGGAGTGCTTTTTCACCTCAGTTAAGTGGCCTGTTATGAATGCCATGTCGAATGGATTTACAGATTCTATGATCTCACTCTAACTGAGCTAATCATCACAAAATGGGCAAGGGGCTTGAAATGGCTCCTCTGAAGAAACTGTGACTTGCCGATAAAACTGTGAAAGCAGGAATCAGCTAGGAAGGAACTAGCCAGCCGCTGGTTCCAGAGCGCTGCCAGCCCCATTTGGAGGAAACACCAGGATCTCCATCAGAGTTGACAAGGAGTGTGTGTTAAGTCACTTCAGTCATGTCCAAGTATGTGCAACCCTATGGACTGTAGCCTGCCAGGCTCCTCTGTCCATGGGATTCTCCAGGCAAGAATACTGGAGTGGGTTGCCGTGCCCTTCTCCAGGGGATCTTCCTGACCTAGGGATCGAACCCGTGTCTCTTAGGTCACCTGCATTGGCAGGTGGGTTATTTAGCACTAGCACCACTGGAGTACATTTTAAAAATTTCAACCTTCAGGGACTTTCCTGGCAGTCCAGTAATTAAGACTCTGTGCTTCCACTGCAGGAGGTGGGGGTTCTATCCCTGATCGGGGAACTAAGATCCCACATGCCAATTGATGTGGTCAAATTTTTTTTTTAAATTCTAGCTTCAGAAGAGCATTTGAGATGCAGATTTTCAACCTCTATTGTTAAGAGTGGGTCTCATACACATATACACGGCTTTATGCTCTTAGCAGAAAACATTAGCACATGAATGTCATTTGTAAGTAAATATAGTCCAAATGTGCAAAAAATGTTTCACCACTCAGCTTGAGACCACTTGAAAGTCACTTGAGGACTTCCCTGCTGTTATAGTGGTTAAGAATCTGCCTGCCAATGCAGGAGACACAGGTTCAATCCCTGATCCAGAAACATCCCACATGCCACAGGGCAACTAAGCCCATGTGCCACAACTACCGAGCCTGTGCTCTAGAGCCCAGGAGCCACAACTACTGAAGCCTGAGAGCCCTAGAACCTGTGCTCAATAACAAGAGAAGCCCCTGCAATGAGAAACCCATGCGCCGCAAGAGAGTAGCTCCCGCTCACCACAACTAGAGAAACCCCTCGCATAGCAACGAAGACCCAGCACAACCAAAAATAAAGAAATAAGTAAATAAAATAAATAAATGTTTTTTAAACAAAGAAAGTCACTTCAATGTGAGTCTGGCCTATCAAACTGATTTATTAACTTGTTGGGCAAGTTCTTTGTTTTTAGTGTTGAGGAATTATTAGGGTATTGTCTGTGAACACAGTAAAGACCCATCCCCTCAAAGTGTGGGACTTCCCAGTTGGCGCTAGTGGTAAAGAACCCATCTACCAAGGCAGGAGACATAAGAGACATGAGTTCGATCCCTGGGTCAGGAAGATCCCCATGAGGAGGGCATGGCAACCCACTCCAGTATTCTTACCTGGAGAACTCCACTCCATGGACAGAGGAGTCTGGTGGGCTACAGTCCATGGGGTCACAAAGAGTTAGATGCAACTAAAGCGACTCAGCACACTTGTACTTGAAGTACAGTGTGAAGAACCCCCGGGCTCTCCCCGTGTTCACCCTGTTTCTAAAGCCTGGGGTAGAAACTGAGGTCACAGGAAAAGTGAGAACATACCTCCAGAGCGAGGAGCTGACGCACTAGGCAGAGATTTTTCGGCAGAGATGGTGCCCAGGGGAGCCCTGCTTTGGGCCCAAAGGCTTCTCCCAGCTTCACAAAGTCCTGAAAGGGCCCAGCTCTGCTGCCCCATCCTGATGCCAACAGTACCAATCTGGGAGTGGAAACAAGGAAACACACCTCACTCCCAACCAGAATCTCACTCTGGGCCCAGTCCAGCCAGACTTCATGCCCAACTCTGATTAAACTCCAGAGTTATCAAATAAAGCTGATCACTCCTTCCACTCCAGAAAATCTCTTCCTCCCTGGAACCCCTGTGTTGCATTGTTTTCTGTCTCCCCCATGAGGCTGACCCCATTGTGTCTTCAAGTGCTGTCAGCTACACTTCTGCATGGGTGTGTCCCATCTCAAAGATGTGCGCCAGGCAGCCCGAGCAGATCATAGAGCCACCACAGTATTGCCCACCCCACGGCCTCTTCTTCAAGGTGACAATGACACTCCAGAGACCACACTTCCAGTGGTGGGGTTGATACTCTTTTCCCTTAAACTTGACCCAAAATTCGTGACTTGTCCCAAACACCAGAATGCAGCAGACGTGAAGCCGTGTGACTTCTGAGACTAGGTCCTAAAAATGCATGCCCTCCTAACCTGTTCCCTCAGGATACTCACCCTTAGAACCCTGCCACCACGCTATGAGGAAGCCAAGAAGCCACAGGGATAGGCCACACGAAGAGGCCAACAATCCAAGCTGAGGTCCCGAACGCAGTCAGCATCAACACTAGCTGTGAGATCGAGTGAGGTTTTGGGTGATTCCAGTCCCCTAGCCGTCAAGTCACCCCTATCCTTTGAGCCACCCCAGAGGACACTGTGTCGAGCAGAGACAAGCTGTCCCCCCTGGCTTTGCCCAGACTGTGGATATGTGAGCAAAATAAATGATGTGTCATTGTTTCAAGCCACTGATCTTGGGGTGGTTCATTATGCAGTAGTAGATGGAACAGCGCTGCACAGAACAAATGCATCCAGGAGACTGCCTGGGAGGAAATGGAGCCAAGTCAATATATAGGCTTGACCTGTTTGGGGGATTACTGCAGTGATTTCAGACAATCAAAGCAATGCAAACCTCTGGCATCAATGCAGCAAAACGAGCTGCCAGATGCGAGGTTCTCCAGAGATCACACCCACTTGACGATGCCTATTCATTTTCAGGCGCTCTTCCCAAGGAGAGATTTTTATTCACGTTGATCAAGCTCCGGACAGAGTTTAAAGAAGGCCTACGTACAGAAAGAAAGTGGTGGAATCAGGAGGTTGAGCTGGAGGCTAGAATAATTAAAGGTTAAACTCCAGGTTTGCATTTGGTATTTATAGAATTTTCCATGCTTGGTGTGAGGGTTTTAAAACCAGGCTGAGCAGGGAAGCGCCTTTCAGCTCTTAAAGGAGGAAAAGGATTTTAACACAAGGAATCCAACCAGCCTCGTTCAAAGTTTTAAAAGGCAGCATGCTTAAGCTGCTTTGTGGCTTCAAGGGATGCTGTTAAGGTGAACGGGGCTGGGAAAGGAGGCTCTGTGAACAAAACACAAAGGCAAACAAAACATTTTCTTGCCCTACCAGGCACCCAGGGCTGTCAAGCAGTGGGTCCCTGGGTCCTCGAAAGCTCGTTCTGCCTGTGTTGCTCTCTGCTGCAGAAGCGTGAACGCGGCTTATAACATTTGGCATGAGTCAAGGGGAGGTACGGGACAGCGGTGTTCCAGGGCACTGTGGGGGTTACCAGAGGATGCGTGCCAAGGATACAGGTGGGGGACCAGCACCTGGCCTGCGTGGGCTCACTCACAGCTGCGCTCTGAGGCTGAACGCGAACTCCCCAGAACACACTTCTGCTTTGCTTCAAGCTTCTTCTCACCCTTTGTCCCCCTCCCATGTTCAGGATAGAACTTCAGAGAAATTCCTCTCTTTGTCTTTCAGCTTGTTGTTATCTGTGTGCAGGACATGGTTGTCTCTTTTCGTTTCCTGAAGCTTTGATGGGGCCTGGGTATGAAAGGTCAGAGGAGGCGAGGCCAGGGGTGTCTGTGCTACAGGTTCAAACTGCTTCTCCCAAGAGAATTTTCCAAATGTGTCCTGCTCCAGACCTTCAAAGGATGTGGGATGTGAAGGCTTGTGAGAACTTGTTTAAGCTGGCACTGCATTTCTTTAGACTCTAAAGCAGCTATTGAGAAGGATGATTATAAAGACCATGTAGCAACATGGAAAAAGGCAGGCGTGATATACCATTACACAAAATAGTAGAACTCTAAACTCGGCCCGAGGTACTGTCACGACTATGCCAAAAGTGAATTAGGAGCAGGGACAAGGAACAGATGTGATTTACCCAGGTTCGTGGAAGCATTATCCACAATAGGTAAAAGGTGGATACAACCCGTGTCCATCAATGGATAAATGGATAAACAAATAGGGACTTCCCGCTGGTCCAGTGGTTAAGAATTCACCATGCAATGCAGGGGATGTGGGTTCTATCCCTGGTCAAGGAACTAACATCTCACATGCCACATGGCATGGCCAAAAAACAAAAATGAATCAGAATTTATACAGGATTAATATATACACCTAGCTCAGTGGTAAAGAATCCCTCAGCTAATGCAGGAGACGCGGGTTCAATCCATGTGTGGGGAAGATGTCCTGGAGGTGCGCATGGCAACCCACTCCAGTAATCTTGCCTGGAGAATCCCATAGACAGAGGAGCCTGGTGGGCTACAGTTCATGAGGTCAAGAAAGAGTCAGGCATGATTTAGTGACTAAACAACAATATCATATACACACTATTATATATAAAATATATAACCAACAAAGACCTACTGTATACAGAGAATTATACTCAATATTTTGTAATAACCTATAAGAGAAAAGAATCTGAAAAATCTGAAAAAGAATATATATATATATACACACACACACATACATACATGAATCATTTTGCTATATACCTGAAACTAACATGATATTGTAAATCAACTATACTTCAATAAAAACAAAACAGGGGAATTCCCTGGTGGTCCAGTGGTTAGGACTCCATGCTTTCAGGGCTGAGGGCCTAGGTTCAGTCCCAGGATGGGGAGCTAAGATCTCACAAGCTGTGTGGTGTAGCCCAAACAAACAAACAGAAAAAAAATAGACTGTTAATCAACTAAAGCTTCTTACTTTTTCTTAAGACTTATAGGGCAAGATTGCACAGAGAAAAACCATAGGAAAGAGAAGTTGAGGAATGGCCTAAGACAGTGCTTGTTGCTTTTATGTGTCATGAATGAATATGTTAATAATAAAGAAGATATTAATGTAAATTAATAATAAAGAATATAAAAAATGAGCACAGCATGTCCTTGACAATCAATCACATATACACGTTTAATGTGCAGTGTCCGCAGCATGACGCTGGGCCCTGCGGGAGGCCTAGAAGATGAGGTAGTGTCCTTTTGGAGTTCGCACCATTGGACTAATGTGTATGATGCTGGTGACGAGTGCGTGAGGTCGGAAAGAGGCTGAAGCACACAGAGAGGCCGAAGGAAGTGAGGGTGCCTCAGCTGGACTTGGAGGGACGGTGGGACATGCACAGGCCAAGGGGAGAGAGAGGTCCTTCTAGGTGAGTTGAAGGAGGCATAGTTAAAACACTCCCCTTGAGGGAACTTCCCCAGTGGTCCAGTGGTTAAGACTCAACGCTCCCAATGCAGGATGCCCAGGTTCGATGCCTGGTCAGGGAACTAGATCCCACATGCCACAACTTAAGATCTCACATGCCACAGTGAAGATTGAAGATCCCGCGTGATGCAACTAAGACCTGATGCAATCAAATAAATAAATATTTCAAAAATCACACCTCTTGAGGGATAAACACTGCAGACGGTGGAGAGCCATGGTTGGCTCCTGAGCAACGGACAGAAGCCATGTTTTCAGGTGGTGATTCTGCCAGGATGACAGCAGGCCTTGGATCCTCTTTTCCTTTCACTCAGGGGGCCCAGAGAGGCCAAAACACAGCCAGACTCCCAGCCCTGACATAGCAGGGCTGCAATTTTGGAAACTCTGTTCTCTCATTGATGGTTTCTAGTTCCTTGTCCCCAAAGGGAACACTTTTAAAGGAAAACGGTGAAAAGTGAAAAAGTGAATGGTATTCGCTCAGTCATGTCACTCTTTTGCAACCCAATGAACTGCAGCCCACCAGGCTCCACTGTCTATGGAATTCTCCAGGCAAGAATACTGGAGTGGGTTGTCATTCCCTTCTCCAGGGGATCTTCCCCACCCAGGGATCGAACCTTGGGCTCCTGCATTACAGGCAGATTCTTTACCGTCTGAGCTGCCAAAAATAGTATGTCTGATTAATGGGGTTTTCAAAAGGCATTCACCTGTGAGTATAAAATGGGAAAGGAGAAAATAGCCAAGAGTTCTCGATGCTGAAAAGCAGGAGGTTGTTTGGTTATTAACTCAGAGCAGGACTGAGAAAGCAGACTCTCAAACTGGTCATGGGGAAAGTTGTGGCCTGAATGGTATAGCAGAACATCCCCCCCTCCAATCCAAAGACTCACAAGTGCCAATGTTAGGTGCTTCTGGAAGAGGAGGTGAAAAGTGGGACTAAGAATAGGATGATCCACTGAAAGTCCATTTAAGAACTTAGATGTTCAGATGCCTTTCCTTGCTCTGTGAACCTAAGTGACTCTCCCTTTGCTTCCTCACTCCCCCATCTCAGACAGAAGACTGCCTTTTACTTATTATCTGGAGAGGGTTTCAAAAAGTGTCTTTGCAAAGAAAACAAATTTATGGTTACCAAAGGTGAGAGTGGGGCAAGGGGATAAATTAGGAGTCTGAGATTAACAGATACACATTACTATATATAAAATAGACACACAACAAGGGAATTGTATTCAATATCTTGAGATAACATATTATGGGAAAGAATCACAATATATATAAAACTGAATTACTTAGCTGTATACATGAAAATAAAACAACACTGTAAACCAATTATACTTTAATAAAAAACTAAAAACATCTTTGGTAGAGATACAAAGCGTAGTTAAAAGTAGGATGCCCACTTGAAAATAGGAAGATTTGATTTTTTTTATAATGAACATTGTACCCCCAGCCAAACTCCCCTGTGTGCTCAACTCCCAGACACTTGACATGAGATTTGCCAATTAAAAGGCTTACCCAGATCACCATAGAATGGTGGCTCTCAAATGTTAGCCTGTATCAGAATCCCCCGGAGGGTTTGTTAAAACACAAACTGCCAGGGTTTCAAATCCAGTAAATCTGGAGTGGCGCCTAAGAAATGTACACTTCTTAGAAGTTCCCAGGTGATGCTGCTGCTGAAGGTCCAGGAACCACACTTGGAAAACTGCTGCTCTAGAGCAGCAGCATTGGAATATAAAGTTGGGAACATTTCCAGAAAATAAAGATGAGAAATATAAAAAGTTTTTAAAATGATTACTCCAAGAGTCCAAACAAAAGGAGATTTAGAAAGAATAGAGAGACAGAGGGGAAGAAAACACCAAATAAATAATTCAAGAAAATTTTCCATACCTAAGGGACACAAGCTTATAGATGGAAGGAATCACAGAAAGTATCTAACACAATGGGTGAAAATAAACTCACACAAATACATATCATCATGAATTTCAGGACCTTGGGGACAAAGACCCTTAAAACTTCTAAAGAGAAAATAAATATTATATACAAAGCATTGAGAATCCTTCTGGCTATGGATTTCTTAATAGCAACTCTGAAATCTGCAAGAAAACAGAAAAATGCCTTTCAAAATTCTAAAGGAAAATAATACAACTTAGAATTCTATATCCAGCGACTTCCCTGGTGATCCAGCAGTTAAGAATCCATCTCACAGTGCGGGGGATGCAGGTTCCATCCTTGACTGAGGAACTAAGATCCCACCTACTGTGAAGCAACTAAGCCCTTGCACCACAACTAGAGAGTCTGAGAGCCGAAACAAAAGATCCTGCATGATGCAATGAAGATCCCACGTGCTTCAACTAAGACCTGATGCAGCCAAATACATACATTTTTTGAAAAGAATTTTATATCCAGTCAAACTATCAGTTTGTGTGAGCACAGGCAAAAAACTTCTGTGACATACAAGGTCACATAAAATTGCTGCCTGTGCATTCTTGCTCAGAAAGCAGCTGGAGGAGATGGTCTACCAAACTGTTGGAAAACATCAAGAAAGGGGAAAACGCAGAATCTAGGAAACTGGAGATGCAACCCGAGATGCAGTCAGAGGGAATTTCTGTGATGATGAAGGCAACCTCAGGGTGATGGCTGCTGCTGCCAAGTCGCTTCAGTTGTGTCCGACTCTGTGCGACCCCATAGACGGCAGCCCACCAGGCTCCCCCATCCCTGGGATTCTCCAGGCAAGAACACTGGAGTGGGTTGCCATTGCCTTCTCCGAGGGTGACGGCTGAGCCCCAAGCATAAGAAGCAACCAGCCTACACAGAAGCTGCTCAGAAGCCTCCTGATGAACCAAGAAGAGGGACTTGAGGTGTTTGGACACAGTGAGAAATCTAGTAAGTTAAGAAAGAGCTGGGTTGCAGTAGCCTTCTTAGAGCAGAGGCAGCCAGGAGGTGCTAATAAGGCCCAATGATACAGCCTGACCTAAATTCCAATTTTCCATACAATGATGAAAAGTCCCTTCCTCCACCGACAGCCACATCCCCATGCATATTCGGGGAGGCAGAAATATCTAGGCTGATTTTATCATACTAAAGAGGGAAAAGAATCATCAAAGTTCAACCTCTCCATCATCAGACGACCTCAGAGTCTCCCCAGTATGAAATTTCCAAATGTCTAGGTCCAGGCATGCTCATACATAGAAGGGAAACTGGTGATTGGAAATGTGCATTGTTTTTATTGAACAAGAACTTGCTTGCTGGGGTATAATTACATGACACAGGTTCCTTTTTCATTTTTTTATAGGGAAGCATTTTGCCGTTAGCTCAGAGTGCGGCATGATATGTTTTATGGCCAGGGATTTTTTTCACTGTGTAATATTCCTCTCAGTGGTTTCTTTAAAGTCAAAATGACACCAAAATGGAGAGCAGTTTGTCTCCTCACCCCAGCCCCACCCCAGAGCTGTAGTGCTTATGCCTGAACAAATATCTCTTCGAGCAACAGAATGCAAAAAAAAAAAAAAACTATAAAGGACTAAAAATAACTGCATGCATGCTCAGTTGGGGCAAATTAGGAACAAGATACAAAAAGAGCAAAAACCCCCTGCACACAACATCACCAAGGGGGTGGGCAGACCACCCAAGCCGCCCCTCCAGCAGACCCTTGGACCCATCCCTACCCTCACCCCATTTGAGGGACCAGTTCACCCCTGCCTCAAGGAGGCAGCAAGGACACTTGTTACTTGCTTTCGCTCCTTCGTGTGGCAGCATGAGTCCCAATAATTCAGCCTCACCTGAATTCCTCGTCTGGCCTCTTCTCAATTTCTGTTGATTTAAAGAGCCCGAGAACCTAGGTCCGGAGAAGGCAATGGCACCCCACTCCAGTACTCTTGCCTGGAAAATCCCACGGACGGAGGAGTCTGGTAGGCTGCAGTCCATGGGGTCGAGAAGAGTCAGACAGGACTGAGCGACTTCACTTTCACTTTTCACTTTCATGCATTGGAGAAGGAAATGGCAACCCACTCCAGTATTCTTGCCTGGAGAATCCCAGGGACGGGGGAGCCTGGTGGGCTGCCGTCTATGGGGTCGCACAGAGTCAGACACGACTGAAGTGACTTAGCAGCAGTAGCAGCAGCAGCAGAGAACCTAGGTCAGTCACGACCTTACACATTTCACTTCAGTGGAACTGGTCACCTTTAGTGATTCGCATTAGGTATCACAGTCCCATTCTACGACTTTCATGGCATAAAATGTAGGACTAATCGGGATGGGGAAATACCTCAACAGGTTGAAATAAATAACAAGTCCTCTACCTATGGCCTAAGAAAAGGCACCAAAACCACCTGTCCCATCATTCCATGATACAACCAAGAGTACTCCAAAGGAGACAAGACCCTGTGGACCAGGCTTTGGCCCTGCCCTGCTGCGTGTCACTCACCCATGCATCCACCCACCATGATGAACAACTGCCCCAGCACCCACTGTGAGCTCCTTTTGGGAGTCTGGCAGACCCTCTCCAAATTCCCCACTCCACCACCCCCACATCTCCTCTATCCAGACCAGGGGTCCCTTGCAGACTTGAGTCCATCACAAGCCAGCAGCACCCCTACCTGGTCCCAGTACCCCCTACCCCCTACCCACTTATGCAGGCACCTTTCTCCCAGTACCCCAGGACTGGCCACTGCCCACCTCCCCTGGCACTGTGGCCAAGGGAGGGTGAAAAATATAAATTATTCATCTTTGAATCTGAGCACCTAGCACAATGTGGCATGAAACCATGCTTAATAAATACTTGTTGAACGAATGGGTGAA
This sequence comes from Cervus canadensis, assembly GCF_019320065.1. Classification (NCBI taxonomy): domain Eukaryota; kingdom Metazoa; phylum Chordata; class Mammalia; order Artiodactyla; family Cervidae; genus Cervus; species Cervus canadensis. The sequence continues at coordinate 46,547,514 of NC_057419.1, forward strand.
TATGACTTAAGGGGCTTTGATAAATGCCACATGAGCACTTCCCTGGTGGTCCAGTGGCGAAGACTCCGAGCTTCCAATTTAAGGCGGGGGGAGGCCCAGATTCAATCCCTGCTCAGGGAATTAGATCCCATGTGCCACACACAACTAAGAGTTCGCATGCCACATCTAAAAAGATCCCATGTGCTGCAGCTAAGACCCAGTGCAGCCAAATAAATAAATAAAATATTTAAATGAGAAAAAAAGATGCAAACGCCAGATGAATTTCTTGTGTCATATGACTGCCCCCAAAATGCTAATACTAAAGGCTTAATGCTGTAGAGTTGAGGTCTTTGACACTCCATTGGGGTGCACTGATGGCTTTAATTTCTCTCATTTGTGTAGGATAAAGAAAATCTACAGAAAGTCATAATGTAAATATTAATGGAGATTAACTTCTTTTTATTTGTAGATTCAAATCAATGTGACTAGTCCCTACCTTTACTGTGCAGACCGCCACTTAAGAATGCCCTTACCTGGCCAGTAGGACTGTGAATTGCGGTCACAGGTAGCATATTTTGACGCACTGCAGCTTACAGGTGCCTAGCGATGTGGATTTACTGATCATATGACCTAGTTTTAGCTTAACTCCCAAATGAGCCATCGGGCTTAAAAAGATTCCTGCGAAGAAACCATGTGTTAAAAATAATACTCATAATACGAGCATGCTGGAACAAGATGGAGGCTGAGCAGATGTTTCTTCTAGTATGAGCTCTTTGTCAGCCACATCATGTGGCAAAGACAGCCATAATCTAATCAGATCTGAGCTGAAGTCGGCCCTCAAATTGAAATTATCAAGAGACAATTTGAAACATGAGTTTCCAATCACTGCCGTCTTAATGACAAGCCTGGCCTTGAGTGTCTATGGTATGTTGGGACTATCTGGTGACCGTCAGAAGCCTCCAGAACAGAGGTCTTTAACCATAAATAAATACATCGGATTACAAAGGAAACCAATGAGACTGAAATCATTATCAAATTATTAAAACAAATTTGTGCTATAGATATGTACATATACATACAGGCTTCTTTAGTAAATCATTAAGTAACAAGATCTGCGGCAGATCTAATGACTCTCATCATTTCACAGCGTTGATGAGCATATGTGATATCTTAAGATATCTGCTAATACTACTGAGATTTGTTGCCTACGTATATAATTGAAGGAAATGCTAAATTGCAGTCAGAGGCTAGTAAAAATGGAGATGTCATTTCTTTCCCGTCCAATTCAAGAACCCTGTGAATTCTATCCTTGAACCTCAGGTCAAGAGCCACAGTCTAGAGCAAATTAAAGGCTATTGGCCCCATCTCGCACAACCTCGTTACCAGGTGTTCTGTTAACAACCGTTTAAAGAAAAAAATCATAGCCAGCCTCCATCTGAATCAGAAATCACACATCAAAATGTTTATTACAAGCAGGCATCAAAACCAGTTATACAATCTGCTCTTATAACTCAGTGAAGTGCCATGTCTCTGGCCTGAAGCATACCAACAAGAACTTTGGTGAAAAGATACGCTGAATTAGAGAAATGACAATATTTAAGTGGCAGGATTCAACTAACCCCCGGTTACAACAGGCACAATGTCCTCTTTTAGGTGGCAGGCCACAGGAGTAAACGGAGTCTGTGGTCTGGGAGGCCACATCCCAGGGTCTTCCCCTCAGGGCTTCTCAGATTCACAGATCCCATTCAGCAGCAGCAGAGGTCCTAGTGCAATATTTCTAGCCGTTCCCCATATCTGGCTTTTTCCTTTGAAGTACAGTGTTGATTTACAATGTTGTGTTAGTTTCAGGTGTATAGCACAGTGAATACGTATACAAACATTTTTTCTTTTTCAGATTCTTTTCCCTTATTACAAACACTGAATACAGTTCCCTGTGCTATACAGTAGGTCCCTGTTGGTTATCTGTTTTATTTATAGTAGTGTAGCCAATCCCCAAGTCTTGAAAACCACTTATTTTGTCAATAAAAATTTTCTTCTAACATTTAAAAATGCTCATTGGTGGACCCTCTGGTATAGATCTAGACAGCCAATGTGTTTGTAATAGGTATCGTTGGAGTGTGGATTTCTGATGCAGGTTTTTCAAATGCTAAGTAACCATCCCTGAGATATGTACCTCTCACTAGTATCTTTCAGATGTAAAGCCACTTCTTCCTCAGTACAGATTAAAAACAAGCTATCTATACTGAAGTACTGTGTTATGGACTAAACTGTGTCCACCCCCCTCCCCAAATCTGTAGGTTGAAACACCCGATGTGACTGTATTTAGAGATAAGGCCTTGAGGGAGATAAGCAAAGTTAGAGGTTGTAAGGGTGGGGCCTTAATCCTATAGGACTGGTGTTCTCATAAGGAAAGGAAAGTTTGGACACACACACACACACACACACACACGCAGAGAAAGGGGAATACATGTGAAGACACAGGGAGAATGCCATGTGAAGACAATTTCTGACTATTTATTACATCTCTTGATTCCTGGGGGTCAGGAATTCAGAAAAGTCACAGTGGGGACAGCTTGGCTCTGCTCCATGATGTCTGGGGCTTTGGCTAAAAGATGTGAAGTGAGGGGCCTGGAAGATACACTTCCACGGTAGAGCAGTATCATGGCCGGCAAGGTGGTGGCAGGCTAGTTGACGTCTCACCATGTGAACCTCCCCACAATGCTTCTTGAATGTTCTTAAAACATGGCAGCTAGCGTCCCCCAGAGCAAGTACACAAGAAAGCAAGGTGAAAGCTGCAATGTCCAGCATAGTGATTACAGATGACAATACTACTGTATGATAAGTTTCAAAGTTGCTAAGAGACTAGGTCTTAAGTGATCCCACCATAAAAAAATTAAATGATTAGGGGTTCCCTGGTAGCTCAGTGGTGAAGAGTCCGTCTGCCAATATAGGGGACATGGGTTCAATCCCTGAATCAAGTGACTCCTACATGCCACGGAGCAAATGAGTCCAGGCACCACAACTATTGAGCCAATGCTCTAGAGTCCAGGAGCCACAACTACTGAAGCCCACACACACTAGAGCCCCTGCTCCACAACAAGAGAAGTCACTGCAATGAGCAGCCTGAACACCGCGACTAGAGAGTAACCTCTGCTTGCTGCAACTAGAGAAAGCCCACTCACAGCAATGAAGACCAAGAATGGCCAAAAATGAATAACTAAAATTATTTAAAAAGTGAAATGATAGTTATGGGATGTGATAGAGGTGTTAGCTAACGCTATGATGGCAATCATATTGCAATATATACATGTATTGTTGGCCAAAAAGTTCATTAAGCCAAATGAACTTTTTGAACAACCCAACATAAAACCAACATGCTGTACACCTTAAACGTACACAGAGTTACATGTCAATTATTTCTCAATATAAATGAATTCTTTTTTTTCCTTTGGCCACAACGCATGGCTTGCAGGATCTTAGTTTCCCGACCAAGGACTGACCCTAGACCACAGCAGTGAAAGTGCTGAATCCTAACCACTGGACCACCAGGGAGTTCCTAAATGAATTGTTTTTTTAAAGAAAGTTGCAATGCCTTTTATAAACAACCTCAAAAGTCACATGCCAGCACATCCACAGAAGTCTACTGGTCACAATAGATTCTGAACAGATTCACCCTGATTCAGTGTAGCAGGGGATTGTGCAAGGACAGGAATATTAGGTGTGGCTCACTGGGCCCATCTTGGAGACTGGCTACCACATCCCCCATCATCTCTACATGTGGATAATGATGCATACTAATGACAAGGAAAGTAGGTCAGACATGGCTTCCCTATTCATGGTTTTTGAGAAAGATGCCAGTCAAGAAACACAATCTTAAAAGATTCAGGATGTCTTCCCTTCTCATATTCATCCACTGGGGATCTGGTCTCATCATCATAACCATAAGAACGATCATCATCTTTTTCACTGTTATCAGTTACTGAGCATTTAACTATGTGCCAGGCACTGTGTTAGGTGTTCTACAAGCATGATCTTGAGACAAGACTAATCTTGCTGATCTCCTTTAGTCTTGTCTAAAATCTTGGAAAAGAAGGCATGATTGGCCCCACTTTACAAATGAAGAAAAGTGAGATTCAAAATGTTAAGAAACTTCACACCTAGCTAGTCATGGAACCAGAATTTGAATACGGGGCTCTCTTGGTCTTTGTTTTCTGTCACACTGCCTCCCTATCTGTATTAGTCAGAGAAACAGAACCATGTGTGTGTGTGTGTGTGTGTGTGTGTGTGTGTGTGTGTGTGTGTGTGTTTAGGGAGAGAGACAGAGATTTATTTTAAGGAATTGGCTCACTTGATTAAGGAGACTGACAAGACCCAAGATCTTTAATCAGCAAGCTGGAGACCCATGACAGCCAATGGTATAGTTCCAGTCTGAATGCCTTCAGGTTCAAAACCCAGGGAGAGCCAGTGTTTCACTCTGAGTTCACAAACAGGAAAAAACAGATGTCCCAGTTGGAAGGCAGTCAGACAGGAGTTTCCCCTTACCCCCAGGACGGTTAGCTTTTTGTTCTATTGGAACCTTCAACTGATTGGATAAGGCCCACCTGCTTTAGAGAGGGCAATCTGCTTTACTCAGTCCATTGATTCAAATGTTAATCTCATCCAAAAACACTCTCAAAGATCTACCCCAAATAATGTTTGCCCAAATATTTGGGTCCCCATGGCCCAGTCAAGCTCACATCTGCAATTAGCTTTCACACTGTCCTCCATGAACCCGACCTGTTTATCCTTGGACATTCTTAGCTTATGGGATCATTTTTGCTCTTTCTTGGCCTAAATCTTATGCTTTAAGGAGTCCTGCCCTCACCCATACATAATTCATGTATTTTCATAATTTTATTCATAATTTCTCCTCTTGATAATATCTCCTCTTACATTAGGTGGGGAAAATAGAAGAAAGACAAAAGGGGTATTTAGGTTATCCTAGTTCTAAACACTTTTTCTTAATAGGTTTGGGGAAAATCAATTGAAAATACCTTAATAGGAAAATAATAGTTTAGGACAGTTCTTAAATTATAAAATACATCAGAATCATTCAAGGGCCTGTTAAAACACAGATGGCTGGACCCCACCTCCAGAATTTCTGATTCAGTAGGTCTAGGATAGGGCCTAGAAATTTGCATTTCTAACAAGTTTCCATGATCCTGATTCTACTGGTCTAAGACTACATTTTGAGTAGGAAAATGCTAGGGGGGAAAGCCTGTCCATGATGTGCCCAGAACTGATATGGCATTCAAGGACCTGTGTTTCTGCTATCTTGGTACACTTGACCATTTCAGACTACCTCACAGTCTCAGATGGCTGCCTGATCTCCAGCCATCAGGACTAGATTCTAAATAAATGTTAGAAGGAACAGAGAAAGACCACTCCTCTTAAGGATACTTCCCAGAAGTTCCATGCAAGACTTCTACTTACATTCCACTGACCAGGACTTAGTGATATGCCACAACTCGCTGCAAAGGAAGCTGGAAAAATGATTTTTTTTTTCTCCAGGAGGCTATGTGCCCAGCTAAAATTCTATTACTTATAAATAGTGGGGAATGGGACTTCTCTGATGGTCCAGTGGTTGATAATCTGCCTCCCAATGGAGGGGACACAGGTTTGATCCCTGGTTGGGGAACTTAGCCTGCACACCACAACTAGAGATCCATGTGCTACAAAGAAAACTCAGCGCAGCCAAAGAAAAAAACATATATATACAGCGAGGGGAGGGGGGCAGAGCGAGAGCTGGTTAGGGACAATGAATGGCCTCTGCCATGGGGATCCTTCAGCTTACTTGGAACACAAAATTATTCTTTCCTTATGTCAGCATGTAACCTGGGCCTACCTTCCCTTCTGGGTCAGAGGCACAGTCCATGCAGCTCAATAAATAGGATTTAGAACCTTGCAAAGCCTAGTGATTCAGGAATTATCAGTCTGGCCAATGTCACACGTGCTCCTTGCTAACTGCTGGAAGAATGAAGATGGAACTCCAAAGCTAGATATGGGCATTCCCGTGTTCCCTCTCACTGGTTTGGTTAATTGGTTATCCTGTTAACTGGCAGAGGTTTTGGCTTCCTCTGGTTCACTTGCCTTCTGAAATCCAGGAAGAATCAGACGTCAGCAACTTTAGGGGGGAATGTCCTCCAGAGGAAAGACCTGGAACTCCAGCAATGCACATAATTAAACTTGCTCACTCTGTTCTAGAAAGGACAAAGAATAAACAAGCTTTTCACAATCCCCGTAGCTGTGCCAGACGACAGAGGTTTTTTCTAAGACCCCTCCCCCCACCAAGTTCTGGGCCCCAAGGTGGAGGATGGGCCTGTGAGATCTCGGCTGCTAAGAGAAAAGGAGGCGTGGGAAAAAATGCCACCAGAGTCAAAGCTCAAACAGACATTTTCTTCAATGCTTGACTCAGTGGTTTAATTTTTAATGCGGCTCTGGTTGATGAAACCGAGATGCAAAAAAGAAACTACTGTTCCCTGATTAACCCTTCTAGCCACTGGGGGCCACTATTGATTTGTTTGGTTAACCAAACTGCCAAAAAAAAAAAACTTTACTATGGGGGGACGCGGGGGAGGCAGAATTCTCAGTATAGATTACTTTGGTAAAGCAGGAAGTGAAAACTGGACCCAAAAAAAAATCTGTATGTATGTGTATATATATCCCCTTAGATGTATGTGTTTTTTTTTCTTCTGACTTCCTCTCACCAGACAACATATTTTTATTACTTTTATTTCTCTGTAGTATCTCCTCCTTGATCTCATAATGAATTTCAGAGTAACGCTTTGAAGAACTGCTTCAAAAATTACATTATGTTTCCTAAAGTCCCTTACTGCTCTCAAAAAAAAAAAAAAAAACCCACAAATATGTACAAACTCTACTGTTTCATGACATTTTCAATCATTTATACATGTCATCATCATCAACAACAAATGTTTATAAAGTGCCTACTATGAGCCTGGGGCTGGTGAATAGAGAAATGAACAGGTTCCTGCCAGCAAAGGGTTATATTCTCACTTTATTGTTGGAAATATGACATATAGTCAAGAATATAAAGGTAGGGATTTCCCTGGTGGTCTAATGGTGAAGACTCTGCACTTCCACTGCAGGGAGCCTGTGTTTGATCCCTTCTCTCCTTCTATATCCTCAAGTACACTTCATCTTCTTCCATGGCCAAGCCCCAATTTTTTTCTGATGTGCACCCTGTTGTGTGGTCAGGGAAGGGAATTTTTAAGGAGGTGAATTATGCTTGATCCAAGCCAACCATGATGGCCTAATATTCCTTACCAAAAATTGGTGGAGTACAGCCTTGTGACCCAGTCCTAGACAACGGGTGGTTGTTGTTTAGTCACTAAGTCGTGTCCAACTCTCTGAGACCCCATGGACTGTAGCCCACCAGGCTCCTCTGTCCATGGGATTTCCCAGGCAAGAATACTGGAGTGGGTTGCATTTCCTTCTCCAGGGGATCTTCCCAAACCAGGGATCAAACCCACATCTCCTGCTTGGCAGGTGGATTTTTTACCACTGAGTCACCTGGGAAGACCAATCTAGACAAAGGGACTGGAAGTAAAACCCACCACTCACAGAGAAGGAGGTGTCAGTTTCTTTAAACTGAACCTGCGATGTCTGGGATTGCTTTGGTCATCTTTAGACCAGGAGAGTCGTCACCTCCAACAAGCCGAGGATAGTGGAACAGAGATGATAGCCCCTACCCTCTCCTCAAATGAACCTGCCTCAGGAGTTCTCTTGTGAGACGCATTCCCATTTTGTGAAGTCATTTCCCTGTAGTTGAAGGCACCCCGTCTGGAGCAATGGCCATGGATGCTGGCTGTGTTGCATAGTTCACTGGGGTCCATCTGCCTGTGAGGAAGACATTATCAAGCCCGTGTCAGGGGTGAAGCAATGAAATCTGAGAGGTTAATACCACATCCCACGTCACCCTGGTGGAACCCTATTTTAAACACAATCAGTTCCCAATAAAGGTTTGATGGGGTTCCCTTATGGCTCAGCTGGTGAAGAATCCACCTGCAATGTGGGAGACCTGGGTTCAATCCCTGGGTTGGGAAGATTCTCTGGAGAAGGGAAAGGCTATCCACTCCAGTATTCTGACCTGGAGAATTTCATGGACTGTATAGTCCATGGGGTCACAAAGAGTCGGACATGACTGAGCAACTTTCACCAGTGGCCCAGCATGGGATGCACAACCCTGTGGGGGACGCACCCTGTCCCAAACTTCAGACAATTCCTCCACCCTCCAGCCTAAGCATCTTCCAATTCATCTCAAACAACAGTGTTCTGGGTTTCACTGAAAAGCCTCTAACCAAGTTCTTGGGTGAAGACTATCGCTCGGACTGGGAAGTCCTTCCTGAGATCTGGCCTCAGTCTCCCCCATGGGAGTGCAGTTCGGGGATCCCCAGCTCCAGCACTAGACGGCCCTGTCCCCCTCCATCTCTTTAGCAGGAAGGAGAGACTGTGGCCTTGGATTCAGCACCCCGCCCTCCAGGCAGAGCCGTGACTGTGAAAAGAAATCTCTTTGGAGACAAAGACTGCCCCGCTCCCGGTGGCCGTCAGCAGCGCAAGTCCCGGAATCCCGGAGCTCCCTTTCCAGCGTCCTTCACGCTCCTTAGCCAAATGGAAAGCCCGCTCGGCAAAGCGATGCTTCTGCCCTCCCTTCTTTTGTTCGGCGTCCATTACAGGACGGTGATGCTGGTTCAGCGCACGCATTTCTCTCTGGCTAGCCACCCAGCTCCGAAGCTGGGACTTGAGGGCTGAGGGCTGTCCTTCACCTGGCGCCACACTGCAGCCCATCCCCGCCAGCTTCCTGAGGGCGGGGTTCCAGGCAAGGAGAACTGCTCTCGAGATTGCTTAAGGCCCCTGGGGAAATGACAAGGAGAAATTAATCTTCCATTGCTAATCTTCCTACGCGGCTGGATCAGAACTGTTGCCTGCAGGAGATCGTCGCCTGGCTCCCAGGAGCGCCCAGGGTCCCCCCACGCTGCCAACAGGCAGGGGGCCAGGCAGACCGAGGTCAGGAGGCGGCATGGGGTGTGATTCTCACACACCTTGCCCTGGATCCCGTGGCAGAATTCCCCACCAGTTAGGACCCAGTCACTGATATGTGACCTTGATTGTCCGCCTACACTTATCCCTCCAGATGCACAGTGTCTGGACCCCTTTTCAGCCTCCACTTACGTGTGCTCCTTCTGGGTTTCAGACATTCACCCTCTTCCCACCCCAAGACCTGGATGTGGGCTGGGTCCTCTGCCTGGAGTTCTTATTTGTCACAGGTGTAATGACTTTCATGGCGTGTCCCCGGCAGACCATGAGGGCAGGTACTTTATCTGTCTAGTTTGCCTCGGGTACCTAGCACAGTGTCCAGTGTGAACTGAATACTCAGAAATAGGTGTTGGATGAAGGCAAACATTCTTGGAGCTTCAGATGTACAAAGCATGGTCTTGGGCACTGCAGAGATGCAGAATGAACACATCATCATCACCATCACAGCTAATTCACTTCATCTGCACCAATGACCCCAAGGATTGCAAGTGTGCTTAGTCACTTCAGTCGTGTCCGACTCTGTGCGACCCCATGGACCGTAACCCACCAGGCTCCTCCGTCCATGGGATTCTCCAGGCAAGAATACTGGAGTGGGTTGCCGCGCTCTCCTCCAGGGGATCTTCCTGACCCAGGGATCGAACCCACATCTCTCACGTCTCCTGCATTGCCAGGTGGGTTCTTTACCACTAGCGCCACCTGGGAAGCCCCAGACCCCAAGGATTAGGTATAATTTAGTCTCTCCATTTACAGAGGAAGAAACTGAGGCACAGACATGTTAAGAAACTTGCTCAATGCAGGTCATCCATTCCAGAACACACGCTTGTGACCCCTATGCTATCATGCCTTCCAAACTATATGCCCTCTTGGGTGGCTCCACATGCCTCCCTAAGTAGACCGTTCCCTGTTTTAGGACAGGACAGGCCTTTCATCTCGTTGGTATTTTCCCCTAGCCGGGAGCCATCCAGGCTCTCAGTAAATACCAGTTAACAATCGTACCTGATTCAGCCAAAAGAAATCACAAGCTTAGTTTTCACGGGCTTGCTTTCTAAGACAAAACGAGATAGGAAGTGAAAAAGGAAAATATGTTACAGGGGAATCGGGGATTTGCCCCCCGCATTGGATAGATTCTTATCCTTTTCCTTCAGAGCTTGCTGCTTTTGTAAAACTGAAGCGAGAAAGAAGGAACTAGAGGTTGGAACGTTAGTGAAGCAGGTCAGAGATTTGCCTGTGATCTCCAAGGCTGCGTGTGTTCCTTGATCTATACGTCTGAGAATTCCCAGGAGGGGCCTTGTTCATCCCACGTGGAATTTGGAGAGGGGCAAGAACAGGACGGGAAGTTGGCAGGGCAGGGGCAGAGTGCTGCTCCTAGATTTGCCAGTCTGCTGCAGAGCAGCCTGACTCACTGTCTCTGCGACTGGGAAATTAGGATGCAGCCACTACTGACCTTGGCACTCTGAGCAACAATATCTGTTAAGACTGAATTAGGGTACAAGTAACTGAGCACTTTGTGAATGGCATCCTCAACAAACCTGGGGGTTATTTTCCTCACAAAAGAAGTCTAGAATTCGACGTCTATAGATATGAGCTCAGTGCCTTAATACATCAGGGACAGCGTTTCTGTGATCCTCCTGGCCTTCTCTTCTGGCCTCAAGACAGCTGCTGCAGCTCTAAGAGCATGTTCATGGTCAAGGCAGGAAGGCGGGGGAGGTGTGCCAGCAGCAAAAATATCTGTTCCTTTTATAAAGAAGTGAAAGCTTTCCAAGAAACCTTCCAAAAGGCTTTGGCTTCTGAGCCAATACCTGGCAGTGGGTCACGTGGCCACCCATAATTGTGAAGGGAGCCGGAAGAGAGAGCTTTCAGGCCTTTCACCTTATACATCGGGGAAGCGGGTTGGGAATGGGGACTTGGCTATGGTTCTTCCCAAAGCAGAGCCTGAGCTGAGGATTTGGGTGCAGGTTGCTTGTTTGGAAGGTGACCAGCAGAAGCGTGGTGAGGGCGTGGGGAGATGAGATGAAGAGGGAAGCCCATTCTGGGGGTGTTGGAGCAAGTTACCCTGAGGGTGGCAGCTCCCTCCCACCCAAGACCCCGAGAGGCCATGTGGGACACATGTCAGAACACATCCCCCACTCCAAACACCCAACTTGGGGTTAGCTGGATTGAGCATTTCCCGGTTGCATGCTTCTAGCAAGATCCCTAGTGCCAAAGAAGTCCACAGGCCAAGAAGGAAAGAGAAGCAAGCCCTGTAAGCTCTCTAGAAACAGCTCAGTGCAACTGCAGGCGAACTCAGAGGTGGGCCGAGGGGATCCAGAGATGAGTATCCATAGTGTCTGCTCTGGCCCCTGACACCACCTGAGTGACTCACTGGTAACCCCTGCTGTCCCTCCCAACTCCACCCCTCAGGGCCCAGTGCTTGGGGAACCCCCAGGGCCCCTCCCTTCAGCCCTTTTCCTCCTAGGTTCTTCTCTACATCCATCCTATCCCCTCCCCCACCTACCCTCAGATAGGCCCTTGGGTACTCCAGAAAGAGTGTAATAAACTTACACATTAATATTATATTAATATATCAATAACATGCTCAGTCACTCAGTCATGTCTGACTCTGCAACCCCATGGACAGGAGCCTACCAGGCTTCTCGGTCCATGGGATTCTCCAAGCAAGAATACTGGAGTGGGTTGCCATGCCCTCCTCCAGGGTTCTTCCTGACCCAGGGATCAAACTCTCTTATGTCTCCTGCATTGCAGGTGAATTCTTTACCCACTGAGCCACAGAGGAAGCCCCATATCAATAACAATAGTGACTACAAGGCCCCTTGAGTGACTACAAGGCCCCTTGAGTTCACCATGAAACTTTATATGCATTATTTTGTTTAAAACTCACAAGTGCTCAGGGCTGGTGCACTGGGATGACCCAGAGGGATGGGATGGGGAGGGAGGTGGGAGGGAGGTTCAGGATGGGGAACACATGTAAATCCACGGCTGATTCATGTCAATGTATGGCAAAAAAACACTACAATATTGTAAAGTAATTAGCCTCCAACTAATAAAAATAAATGAAAAAAATGTTGAATGAAAAAAATAAATAGTAAAGCCCCCCCACAAAAAAAAGAACAAACAGAAAAAACTCACAATGTTGCCTAGCGATGAATCTGAGGCTCAGAGAAGTTAGAGATACTAACCCAGAGATACTAGCCCAGAGATACTCAGCTAATATCAATACATTGACCAAACTGGGTATCTTCTAAATGCTAATACTCCAAACATCAAGCTATTCCTACCCACGCCCCCACCCCACGATGCCTTCTATTTTCCTGTCATGAGTAGGCCCTCCCTAAAAACAAATAAATATTTGTTTTTAAAGGACTTTTGCACCCCTCCAAAAAAATTGCTAATTGTGGGAACTGTAGACGTGGGAGAGCCTGCTGTGCTGTGCTTAGTCACTCAGTTGTGTCCAACTCTTTGTGATCCCATGGATTGTAGCCTTCCAGACTCCTCTGTCCTTGGGGATTGTCCAGGCAAGAGTACTGGACTGGGTTGCCACGCTCTCCTCCAGGGGATCTTCCCAACTCAAGGACCGAACCCAGGTCTCACACATTGCAGGTGGATTCTTTACCATCTGAGCCACGAGGCAAACCCAAGAATACTGGAGTGGGTAGCCTATCCCTTCTCCACAGCATCTTCCCGACCCAGGAATCTGTGTCTCCTGCATTGCAGGTGGATTCTTTACCAGCTGAGCTACCAGGGAAGTGGTAGGAGAGTCTGCTAGGAAACACGTTCTAGAATAAAATCCAAACTAGCCAATATGGCCCTGCACTGTCTAATAGTTACCCACCTTTCCTTTCATCTCATCTTTCTCCTTCCGACTACCTGCCTTCACTTCCCCAAGTCACATCCTTCACTAATTATACTCCTATTCCTTGAATAAGCCATGCTCTTTCCTGCTTCTGTTTTTGCTGTTCCTTCTGCCTAAAATACTCTTCCCCTAGTTCTATTATTACTGACTCTGACTCATCCTGAAGCTCTCAGGTTAAATGGTACCTCTGTTGTTAAGATAGGAGTTCTCCCCCCGCCCCCCAAAAAACCATTCTTTTCTCCCTTGATTTAAAAAAAAAAAAAACTTTAAATTTTTCACTGAACCCATGACTTGCCATAATAAGGTGTACATTTCCCAGTTAGATGTGACCACGTGACAAAGTTCTGGCCAATAAGGGGTAAGATGAAACAGTGGATACAATCTACAGAAAGTGTCTTTAATGTGGAGTCTGCCCTCAGAAGACTGCCTCTTCGCTGCCAGCTGGAATGGGCCCCAGAAGGCCGGGGCTCAAGCAGAGGAGACTAGGGATGTTGCAAGCTACACAGAGAAGCCTTACATCCAACGTGGTGTCAGAACCATAGGATAGCTATAGCCCAGGAGGCCTGGAGGCCAACAGCATTCTCAAGCATGAGGAAACAGCTGTGTAAATGTCTCCATTCCCAAGATGGACACAGAAATGGCTGTGAGGCTGGAAAACCAAAAGGCCTCTGGGTAGCAGTGAGGGGACTAGAGTGGACCACATGAACCAGAGACCGTGGCAGCTCTAAAATGATCAGCAGCCAATGCAGGAAGAAAGAGAGGGTGTAGCTGACTGTATTTGGAAAGCAGCCTATACAACACTGATGAATTCACATGCTCTTCTAGAATGTGCCATTACCCACCCCACCCCCCCCACTTCAAGAGGTGGAGTCTTCCTCTCCAGCTCTTGAAGTTCGGCAGGCTTTTGTGACCACCTTGACAAACGGAATGTGATGACGTGATACCACACGATTTTTAAGGACTAGGTCATGAAAGGCCAAGTGGCGCACTCCATCCCCCTCCTCTTCGTTTACCCTTGGAGCCCAGTTACCATGCTGTGAGGAAGCCCAGACCACAGGCAGAGGTCATGTATAGGTGTTCCAGCTGACAGCCCCAGATGAGGTCTCAGACCCTGCAACCACTGTCTGAGGGGGCCGTGGAGTGATGCCAACCCCCAGTCCTCAGGCCACCCCAGCTGACACCAAAGAGCTGTCCCTGCCAAGCCCTGCTCAAATCACAGATTTTATTGGAAAAATAAATACTGTGCTTATTTTGAGTTTTGGAGAGGTTTGGTATGCATCTAGAGGTGAATAATCCAATTGGGCAGAAGTCAGGGAGTACCAGCTGTGGCCTGTAGGACCAGGGGTCAGCCCTTGATTACCCCTGGGAGAAGGGAAAGGAGGCGGTGAGGATGAGGGAGGGCCGCATTTACCCTGATAGGGACTACCTCTAAACAAGAAGTGCTGAGCTGGATTGAACTGGCATGCTGACAGTTTCCACCATCAGTGGAAATAAGAGCTCGAGAGCCAAGGTAATTCTAGTTAATTCTGGAGCTTTATAACCAGTGGAGCGGAATTCCTTCCCCCTGCCCTGCCCTCCACTCCTCTCCCACCCTCACTGCCCCCCCCGCACTAGTGGATGCTTGTTTTTAAAAACTCATGTTAAAAGAAACTTAGAGACTGCAAAAAAAGAAGAAGAAGAAGAAAAAGTAAGTAAAAAGGAAAAGAAAAATAAAGGGCATTAGTCTCTGTACACCAGACTTTGTCCCCGAGCAGAAATTCCTACCCACTTTACAATTTGGGGCTGGATGCTCCCGAGCACAGCTCTGCTTCTAGCCCTGGAGCAGTCACTAAGTTGACACATACAAAGACTGGGGTTGCCCCATCCCTTCCAGCAGGCAGTTGTGATTCAGCTGGGCAAAGTCATGGCTTCTGGAACCACGTGGGTCTCTACTGAGCTCATCTCTCTACCATCCCAGCTCACCTGAGGCTTCTGGCCTCGGGAGAGATGGGGAAAGATCCATGCTGGGTGGAGAGTGCATTCCAGCTCCATTCTCGGTGGGCATAGGGGGCATCCAAGGCCGAGCAGTCACTCCACCTGTTTGCATCCCCTCTCCTTGGCCTCTGCACAGAGGGCCACATGCTGGCCCGGTGGTTTTGTGGATGATCTAGGCAGAAGGCGGCGGGAAGGACCACATGTGCCTCCAGGCATCCCAGCCTTCCAGTTCTGAGACTGATGTTTCAAGACTCGATAGTTTGAGGAAGGCAATCTTGCTGCAAGAATGCCTGTGGTTATCTACATCTTTTGTTTTTACGAAATATATCTTTTTTCACTTCAAGACACCTGAAACAGCTCTCTGTCCCCAAACACGCCTTTGGAACTCTTTGGCTTCCTCTGCGTACAAGCCGAGCAGCGCCGGATTTTTTTTCTCGCTCCCACAGAGTTAGAGCATATTCTCCAGAATAACACATGGTTGCCATTAACGCTCGTGATGTTTGGGGTTTGGTGTAAACCCACATTTTATCCATTGAACTATTTCTTTTTTTCCAAAATAGTGAAAAGAAGTACAAAACACAAAAGCAATTACATGACTTAACTTTCCATCTCTGTCAAGCCGTGATTAAAAGTGGAAAATAATACTAGCACTTAGGTTTCTTTTTGGAAAGGCAAGAAGAAAAGGCAATTTGTTGTGATGGTAGTTTTTTAAATGCCATAAACTACCAGCGAAGAAAAGTGGAGAGAATGATGGGGGTGCCTGAGAGCACAGGAGCTAAAATGAAAGGCCTTTTTCGTAAGGGATAAGAGTTTGGTGAGCACTCAGGTCCTAGAGAAATGGGAGATGTTTCCTATTGTGAAGCTTGGGGTTGTCATTTAGCCTCTGATGGCTCACTCTTCTCTGGCAGCGTCCAAGAAAGAATGCTGTGATTGCGTGATTGACAATAAGAAATATAGATTTGGTCTTCATCCCTTTCTGGCACAGAGCTCCTAAAACCCTTGGACTTTCTTAAGTGCTCAAAGTGATAAAGGTGTCTTTTATTCTGTTAATGAGATGACTTTTGGACACCTCATTAAGGATAGGAGCAGGTCACCAGAGGAACCAACCCTGTGATTAGAAGCTTGGAACTTTCATTTCTATCCCCTGATCTCCTGGGAGGGAAGAGGGGCTGGAAGCTGAATCACTCGTTAATGACCAATGATTTAATCAATCGTGCCTGCGTAATGAAGCCCCATAACCCAAAAGGACAGGGTTTAGGAGAGCCTCCTGGTTGGTGAACACATGGAGAAGTGGGGAGAGTGGTAAGCCCAGGGAGGGCATGGACACTCCTCATCCTTTCCACACACCTGTCCAATGCATTTCTTCCCTCTGCCTGTTCCTTTTTATAATAAACCGGTTATCTAGTAAGTAAAAGGTTTCTCTGAGTCCTGTGAGCTGCTCTAGCAAATTAATCGAACCTGGGGAGGAGGCTGAGGGAACTTCTGACTTAGAGCTAGTAGGTTAGAAGCACAGGTGACAACTTGGATTTGCAGGTGGAGGGCTGTCTTGCGGGACTGAGCCCTTAACCTGTGGGATCTGTTTCTATCTCCAGGTAGACGGGGTCAGAATTGAGTTGAATTGTAGGACACCCAGCTGGTGTCCCAGGCACTGCTTGTTGTTGTTGCAGCGGTGGGGGGCACCCCTCTCCCTCAATGCATTGGAATTGAGATCTGGGCACTTCTCACTTGCTGAGTCTATACCAATGAGAGGGATGAACGAGCCTCTCATTCACCAGCCAACCCTGAATGATCTACTCTGGATTCCCAGAAGACTTTTAAAAGTAAGCTTGCCGAAGTCCTCCCATGGCCATTCAGCTCTGCTCTACCCACTTTCATGTGTTCTGATTTGGATCTGTTGCCCTGGCCACACTTTAGGCCTTCTGAGGTCTCCTACATGCCTGTGATCCTTGGGAAGGTGGTAAAGGAATATCCCAGTGAAAATAAAGAGGCAGAGGCTTCCATAATTCTGCATCACACAGGACTGCATTCAGCTGCCCATAAGAGAAACTCAACAACTGTGGTTGTTAGCTTAATGGCAAAGGCCCTGACTTACCTCAGGCAATAAGGAGTCAGGGTAATAGAGTCCAGGTCTAGGAGGGTGGCCCACAAAGGCCAAGAAGAAGCCAGGGCCTGTCTGTCTCCCCAGCCCTTCACTCCAGCCAAAGGAAATGCAACAGAAGATGCAATGCCAGCTAACTTCTGACTGTGTCCCCCTGGCTAGAATGGAATCACATGGCCATCTCTCATGCACAGATGTACAGGAAAGTGGGTTATTGGAGGTAGAGCCTTGCTCTAAAGGACTGTCAGAGGAGAGTTGAAACCCAACAACCTACCATACCTGCCCTGGTCTCTTTTGGATTGAGGGTTTCTTTCTTTTTTGAATGAGATGTGGTTGACATATAACATTGTATTAGTTTCAAGTATACAACACAATGATTCCGTATTTGTATATACTGAAAATGATTGGTACAATGTAAGTCTAGGTAACATTCATTACCATTCATAGTTACACAATCTTTTCCTGGTGATGAGAAATTTTAAGAGCCATTCTCTTAGCAACTTTCAAGTCCTGCAATGCAGTATTATTAATAAGCACTACCATGCTGTAGTTACATCCCATGACTTATTTTTTAGCTGGAAGTCTGTACCTTTTGACCTCCTTCAACTCATTTTGCCTTCCCCCTCATCCCCTGCCTCTGGCAACCACCAATCTGTTCTCTATGCGTTTTGTTTTGTCTTGTTTTTTAGACTCCACATATGTGACATCATACAGTATTTGTCTTTCTCTGTCAGGCTTATCTTACTTGGCACAGTGCCCTTAAAGTCCATCCACACTGCCACAAATGTCGAGATTTCCTTCTTTTTTAATAGCTGAATAGTATTCCAGCATATGTGTGTGTGTGTGTATCACACCTTCTTTAATGATGGTATGGTTTCTGTTTACACTTTGCTTCAGCCAATAGGTTGGACCACATGCAATTCAGAAATAGATCCTGCCCAAACTCCTCAGAATGCTTCTTAAGTCTTATTTTACTACTGATATAGAATTGGAGGGGGAAAAAAGTTGTGCTTGTTTCGTTGATTGAGGGGCTAGAATGGGAGGGCAGTTTCCTATCAAATAAAGGGGGGCTGAGAAACACTTAAATGAGAAACTTCACACCTATGCCAATCTCAATTCTTACAGTAAGACTATTCAGCATCCAAAGAATCTCTGAGTTAATTAGCCTGTTTCTAGAGTAGTAAAAACTGCTTTCCATTACAAGACATAGAAACCCCACGTGAAAACCGGCTTACATACTGATTGGGGGATGTATTGGTTCACATAACCTTAAAGTCCAGAGTTAAGATCTGGCTGGCTTCAGGAAAGCTTTGATCCAGCAGCACTGTGATATCTCCAATGCCCTAGTACCCTCTCCCACATTTCACTATTCTACCATCCTAGGCACAGACTTCTTCCTTAGGTTTGCTCCCCAAGGCAGACACTGTTGATGCCCCATTCCTCAGCCCTTTGGCCTGCTTGAGTTCATGGGCAGCTATGGGAGACAGTTCACTGTACTCTGACAACTTCCTTTCTGCAGTATTCATGTATTTTGATGCTCTGCCTGGATACCTTCTCTTGCAACAACGGAGCTGGTGCTACTGCAGGTTGGGAATTGAAACTAGGGAGACATCCCCTCTTTCTGTAGCTACATATGTGGCTAGCATTATATTTCTATTGGACAGTGTTGATATAGATTCTATAGCAAACTACAGCCTGTACACCAAATCTGGCCCACCACCTATTTTTGTCAATAAAGTTTTATTGGAACCTAGCCACACCCATTCACTTATATATTGTTTGTGGCTGCTTTGTCTCCAAGGGCAGAGTTTAGTAGTCACAACACAAACCATGTGGCCCACAAAGCCTAAAATTTTTCTTCTCTGGCCCGTTATAGAAAAAGTTTGCTGATCCTAGGAAAATTTCTAGGCTGCAAAAATATTACTGGCTTTCAGAAAAGAAGAAAGGTTTGGTTATGCGGGGAATATATGAAAAATACATATTTAAAACATGTATGTGGGCTTCCCAGGTGGCTCAGTGGTAAAGAATCTGCCTGCAATGCAGGAGATGCAAGTTCGACCCCTGGATCGGGAAGATCCCCTGGAGAAGGAAATGGCAAGCCACTCCAGTATTCTTGCATGGGAAATCCCATGGAGAGAGGAATCCAGCGGGCTATAGTCCATGGGGTCACAAAGAGTCAGACATGACTTAGTGACTAAACAACAGCAACAATGTGTGTGCACGCACATCATATGCAACTGGTGAGTATGTGTGTGTATTTGGGGATGGAAAAGAGAAGATGCCAGTCATGTGGAAATGAATGCAGGCTGCAATGTGGACACCTCAGCAGGACATTGAAGTCCTGCTTCCAAGTGATGACTGATGACATAAATTTTGACTAAAATGAAAAGTGCTTCTAACACACTCTTAACAACTTGCCAGAGAAGTAGAAAAAATATTCTTATTAGGTTCAGGGCGGCAAAGTAACTCGCTCAAAGTCACACCATTTGTGAGTAATAGAGCCTGATCTCTGATCTTCTTTTTTTTCCAATTAAAAAAATATATATTTTTCTGACCACACTGCATGGCATGTGGGAGATCTTAGTTCCCTGACAAGGGATCCAATCTATGCCCCCTTCATTGGAAGTTCAGAATCTTAACCACTAGACTGCAAGGGAAGTTCCTCCCATCTTCTTTTAAAGAAGAAGCCATCTACCTTAGATGGCCAAAAAGCACTTGAAAAGATGCTCAACATCACTAATTATCAGAGAAATGCAAATCAAAACTACAATGAGTATCATGTCACATGGGTCAGATGACCATCAACAAAACATCTACAAATAATAAATGCTGGCGAGACTGTGGAGAAAAGAGAATCTAACTGCATTGTTGGTAGGAATATAAATTGGTGCAGCCACTATGGAGAACAGTAAGGAGGTTCCTTAAAAAAACTAAAAATAGAGCTGCCATATGATCCAGCAATCCCACTTCTGGGCATATGTCCAGAGAAAATCATAATTCAAAAACATACATGCACTCAATAGTCACTGCTGTACAAAAAAGGTCTTAATGGCCGGGATAACCATGATGGTGTCATCACTCACCTAGAACCAGACATCCTGAAGTGTAAAGTCAAGGGGGCCTTAAGAAGCATCACTATGAACAAAGCTAGTGGAGGTGATGGAATTCCAGTTGAGCTATTTCAAATCCTAAAAGATGACGCGGTTAAAGAGCTGCATTCAATATGCCAGCAAATTTGGAAAACTCAGCAGTGGCCACAGGACAGGAAAAGGTCAGTTTTCATTCCAGTCCCAAAGAAAGGCAATGCCAAAGAATGTTCAAACTATTGCACAATTGCACTCAATTCATATGGTAGCAAGGTAATGCTCAAAATCCTCCAAGCCAGGCTTCAACAGTATGTGAACCGAGAACTTCCAGATGTACAAGCTGGATTGAGAAAAGGCAGACGAACAAGGGATCAAATTGCCAACATCCCTTGGATCATAGGAAAAGCAAAGCAATTCCAGAAAAACATCTACTTCTGCTTCACTGACTACACTAAAGTCTTTGACTGCGTGGATCACAACAAACAGTGGAAAATTCTTCAGGAAATGGAAATACTAGACCACCTTAACTGCCGCCTGCAAAACGTGTATGCAGGTCAAGAAGCAACAGTCAGAACCGGACAGGGAACTGACTGGTTCAAAACTGGGAGAGGAGTACATCAAGGCTGTGTATTGTCACCCTATTTATATGCAGAGTACATCATGTGCAATGCCAGGCTGGATGAAGCTCAAACTGGAATCAAGACTACTGGGAGAAATATCAATAACCTCAGATATGCAGATGACACCACCCTTATGGCAGAAAGCAAAGAGGAATTAAAGAGCCTCTTGAGGGTGAAAGAGGAGAGTGAAAAAGCTAGCTTAAAACTCAACATTCAGAAAACTAAGATCATGGCATCCAGTCCCATTACTTCATGGCAAATAATTGGGGAAAAAATGGAAACAGTGACAGACCTTATTTTCTTGGGCTCCATAATCACTGCAGACGAGGACTGCAGCCATGAAATTAAAAGATGCTCCTTAAAAAAATAGCTATGACAAACCTAAACAGCATACTAAAAAGCAGAGACATCACCTTGCTGACAAAGGTCCATATAGTCAAAGAAAGTGAAAGTGTAGTCACTCAGTTGTGTCCAACTCTTTTCGACTCCATGAACTATAGCCCTCCAGGCTTCTCTGTCCATGGAATTCTCCAGGCAAGAATACTAGAATGGGTTGCCATTCCCTTCTCCAGGGGGATCTTCCCAACCCAGGGATCGAACTCTGGTCTCCGGCATTGCAGGTAGATTCTTTACCATCTGAATCGTCAGGGAAGCCCTCAGAGTTTTTCCAGTAGTCATGTACAGATGTGAGAATTGGACCATAAAGAAGGCTGAGGGCCAAAGTATTGATGCTTTCAAACTGTGGTGCTGGAGAAGACTCTTGAGTCCCTTGGACAGCAAGGGGTCAAACCAGTCAATCCTAAAAGAAATCAACCCTGAATATTCATTGGAAGGACTGATGCTGAAGCTGAAGCTCCACTATTTTGGCCACCTGATGTGAAGAGCCGACTCACTGGAAAAGACCCTGATGCTGGGAAAGATTGACGGCAGGAGGAGAAGGGGACAACAAAGGGTGAGATGGTTGGATGGCATCATCGACTCAACGGGCATGAGTTTGAGCAAACTCCAAGAGACAGTGAAGTACAGGGAAGCCTGGCGTGCTGCAGCCCATGAGGTAGCAATGAATCACACATGACTGAGCAACTGAACATTATTCACTGCAGCACTATTTACAATAGCCAAGACATGGAAGCAACATAAATGTCCATCAACAGAGGAATGGATAAAGGAGATACGATACATATATACAATGGAAAGTTACTTAGCCATAAAGATGAACAAAACCTTTTGCAGCAACATGGATGGACCTAGATTGTCATATTGAGCAAAGTAACTCAGACAGAAAAGGACAAACATCGTATGATATCACTTATAAGTGAAATCTAAAAAATGGTACAAATGAACTTATTTAGAAAACAAATAGAGTTATAGATGAAAACAAACTTATGGTTACCAGGGGTAAGGGGGGATAGGGATAAATTTGGGAGATTAGGATTGTCATATACACACTGTGTGTGCTTAGTCACTCAGCTGTGTCTGACTCTTTTCAACCCTATGGACTGTAGCTCACCAGGCTCCTCTGTCCATGGGATTCTCCAGGAAAGAATATGGAAGTGGGTAACCATTCCCTCTCCAGGGGATCTTCTCAATCCAGAGATTGAACCCGAGTTTCCTGCATTGCAGGTGGATTATTTACCATCTAGGCCACCAGAGAAGCTCCATATATACACTACTATATATATAAAACAGATAACAAATAAGGACCTACTGTATTGTACAGGGAATTCCACTCAATACTCTGTAATGACCTATATAGGGAAAAAAATCCAAAAAAGAGCGGATATATGTATAATTGAATCACTTTGCTATATAGCAGAAAGTTACATAACATTGTAAATCAACTATACTCTAATGAAAAAATTTTAAAACATAAAAGAAACCATCTTAAACCTCATCCTCCCTCCAAAAACAGATTACCAATTAAAGATGATACAGTGTAAAAAAAAAAAAAGATGATACAGTGTAGCTCTTATTTCACTCTGCCCAGAACAGTCTCATACTCCTTCTTCTGATACCATCCCTACGGTCTTCCGTGAATAACTCTAGCCTTGGGTGTCTGGTGTGTGGCCATAACAACCCCTCAGGAGTTCACACATAAACTGCTGCTGCTGCTAAGTCGCTTCAGTTGTGTCCGACTCTGTGCGACCCCGTAGACGGCAGCCCACCATGCTCCCCCGTCCCTGGGATTCTCCAGGCAAGAACACTGGAGTGGGTTGCCATTGCCTTCTCCAATGCATGAAAGTGAAAAGTGAAAGTGAAGTCGCTCAGTCGTGTCTGACTCTTCGCGACCCCATGGACTGCAGCCTACCAGGCTCCTCCGTCCATGGGATTTTCCAGGCAAGAGTACTGGAGTGGGTTGCCATTGCCTTCTCCGCACACATAAACTAGGTTAGAGCTAATCAACTTCCTCCTGGATGGAGCAGTTGGTTCAAGGGGTAGGCATGTGACTCAAGCCTGGCCAATTGGAGACCTTTCTCAGAATTTTCTAAGTGGCTGTTAAGAGTGTAAACCTGGCCTTTTTATTCCACTTACTATTGTTATGGGACAAATTATGTCAAAGCACAGCAGCATAAAACAACCATTTATTGTGTTCGCAGGTTCTGTGGGTCAGGAATTCTGATGGGGCACAGTGGGGGGGACTTGGCCCTATTCCCCAACACCTGGGGCCTCAACAGGGAGGACTCAATGGCTGGGGGCCAGAGTCATGTGGAGGCAGCATTACTCCTATGTGGTGGTTGATGCTGGCTGTTAGATGGGACTTTAGCTGGGATTCTTGGCCAGAATACTTTCGTGTGTTCTCTCCATGTAGCGTGGGCTTCCTGACAGCATGGCAGCCTTGGACTTCTGCCATTGCAGCTCAGGACACCAAAGGCAATTTTTCCAGCAAACAAGGCAGAAACTGTACTGTCCTTTATGACCATAGTCACATGGCGTCACTTTCATTGTGGTCACAGGCCCACCCAGATTCAAAGGCAGAAAAACACAGACCCTACCTCTCAATGGGAGGAATGTCAAAGTCACATTGTTAGATGAGTGGCTGGGATGGGACATACTGTTGTCATCACCTTTGGAAAATATACTCCGGCATTCTCTTGGTAGTCATTTTCTCTATAAAAACAAGGCCAAGTGCCTCAGTGAGAGACTATGGAGAGAGGATCTGGCAGGTGAGGCCCTGGTTCCTAGAATCAATCTGTAGATGTTACAAGCTGCCCCAGTCATCTAACCCCCAAAAATTTCCATTGTGCTTAAAACAACTTTAAACAGGTTTCTAACCATGAGTCTGGCTGATAAAATTAATAATTATTGATATCAAAACTGAAAGAAGACTTCATTCATTCACCAAATATACATAAATATGTACACATGGTAATGTGCTAAGTACTGTGGGAGAGACAACACAGTGAGTAAGGCACATCCCTGAGTCACCCACACGGGGTTTACATGCTGTGTTAGCTCAGGTTGTCAAAACAGAATACCACAGACTGGGTGGCTTAAACAAGAGAAATTTATTGTCTCACGGTTCTGGAGGCTGGTAGCCCACGATCAAGGTGTTGACAGGTTTGGTTTCTTCTGAGGCCTCTCTCCTTGGCTTGCAGACCGCCGCCTTCTCGGTGTGTCCTCTCTCAGCCTTTCCCCCGTGTATCTAAATGTCCTTTTCTTATAAGGATACCAGCCAGTTTGTACTAGGGCTCCCTTAATGGCCTCATTTCAACTTAATCACCTCATTAACAGCCGCACTTCCTAATGCAGTCATAATCTGAGGGGTTGGGGGTCAGGCTGCAACATTATGAATTTTGGGGGGATACAATTCAGTCCATGGGCTTCCCTGGTGGCTCAGATGGTAAAGAATCTGCCTGCAATGCGGGAGACCTGGGTTCGATCCCTGGGCTGGGAAGATCCCCTGGAGGAGGGCATGGCAACCCACTCCAGTATTCTTGCCTGGAGAGTCCCATAGACAGAGGAGCCTGGTGGGCTACAGTCCATGAGGTCGCAAAGAGTCAGACACGACTGAGCGACTAATGCTTTCACACACTTCACACAATTCAGTCCATAACACAGGCTTTTAGGGATGATAATTGTGAGAGACTGGAGTATTATTCAGTAAATATTTACTCCCGTTCCCCCTCCCTCTTGGGCTGTTGTCCTCCCCTGCTCCACTGACCTTGGACTTGAGTCTGTGACTTGCTGTAACCAATGGAGAGTGAGCAGGTGTGATGCCAGCAAAGACTTTAAAGGTGCTTGCATTGTTTGGCTTGCTTTTTGCTCTCTGGTGATCTACCTTTAAGATGAGGATGCACCCAGGAAGCTGCTGGGCCAAAGAAAATGAAGAGACACGTGGAGCAGACCTGGACCCAAGCTACAGCATGCAGCCAAACTCAGCTGAGATCAACAGAACCCCCACCCCATGAGCAGGAAATAAACATTTAAAGCTGCTGAGTTCGGGTGTGCTTAAAACTTTTGTTACACAGCATGATTGCAACAATAGCTGACTAATGTGATAAGTAATAAAGTAAATTACTATGTCATGTAGACAAAAAGCTTTTCCTCTGTGCTGAACTTTATTTTACCAAAGATTTCAAATAGATAGAACTCCTTTTTTTCCTAATGGTTAAACAGATGAGCCATAAATTATTTTGATTACCTAATATACTTGACAGGGAGGAGAAGATTTTTCCAAACACATTGCATATGTTTTTACTTTCAGGAGGATTATTAGTATTTTGTGAGTGTCAGCAAGGCACTAAGTACTGACCTGGGATTCCAGGAAGCGTAGTTCATGCCCAGAAACCTCAATACTGGAGTCACCTAAGGACCATCAGACAGATGAGGTCATAAGCTAAGAATGTCTTAAATATGTGAAAGGATTGTGAGTAATTATGTAATTTTGCTGGTGATTAAAAGCCCAGGCTCACATACCTTCAGTCTCAGGTATGGCTCCCTACATAGTTCCAAATTGAAATTTCTCAAAGCTTTGATAGCTCTGGTATGTCCAGTTTCTTATTTCTAATCCTAGGAATCTGTTCCCAAGGTTAGAGGGACATCTTCCACCCTATGGGGTCCAAACATCGGTAGTGCCATTTATTCATTCTTACTTTCCTGATAACCTGCCAGGATCCAAGATTTATAATCAACTGCATGGGATTTTGAACATTTGTTGAAATTACACGTTATATGGCCTGCAGATGATCTGTTTTATTTCATTTAGGCTCACCCGTTTCCACTGCATCTCTAAGCAAAGGTCACGACCTCTTTTGAAAAGGGCTCAACGGAAGGGAAAATAGCAAGTCTACGTGTTGAAGTAAAAGAATTTGGTTCATAAAATAAAACTAAGGCGACAGAAGGCAAAGGGAGTTTCCGCTGTTTGAAAAGGGGCTTTCTCAGCACAAGCTTGGAAAAAAATGTTGATGATTTATGCAAATTAGAGAGGAAATGTGCCCCGAGGGATCTTGGCACAAAAGCTCAAGTCGGAATTCTGGATTCGAGGCTGGCAGTGTCTCTGATTCACTCTGTGACTGGGGCTGAGCCATTGAACTTCTCTGTTTCTAAATACCCTCATCTATAAAGGCGGGCTAACAACGCTGCTCTTCCTGCCCCTGAAGGGGAGGCAGTAAAAATGAATGAAATGTCGGGGAATTACTTCTAAAAGCCATCGATTAGAAATACAGCATATGGTCTTAATGAGAGCTTGTTTCTGCCACAAATTTTTCCCTGCTCCCTACGATCACTCCAGCTAGAGTGCCACAGAAATCAACTTCTCTCTTCAGCTATCTTCACATGCCGCTTTTCCAATCACAGAGGTCTTTAAAACAGCACTCCTGCCTGCTCTGGGTGGGCATGACGAGGCCGTGGCTCCTGGCTCCTTTCTACATGGAGCCACACAGTCCAGATTTTCTGAGACGGCGGTGATTTAAAATATTCTGTCCCATTGTCAGACCATGTGTTGGAACATGTGTCAGATCACGTGTCCTGATCATTGCCTTAGAAAATATGGTCGCTCACACCTTCATGGGAAAAGAAGCACCTGCTTGTTGCCTAAAGCCCTTTTTGGAAAAGGATGGGAATAAGCCATAAAGCTGTAGAGACCAACTGATTGATTGAGCAGTGGATATATAAACAGGGAAGGGGGAATGGGGGAGAGTGTTAATTTGACTCAATCATTATTATGTGCTAGGGTGGGGTGGGGAAAGTCACCTGTTTCTTAAGTAGCTAAGTTTGCGCTGGGCACTGGGCTAACCACTGTGGTTACAGAAACAGACAGACAACATCCCTGGGCCTGGGCAGCTTGCAGTGCAGTGAAGGACAAAGGCAGGTAGCAATTAACAAGCTAAGGGGCTCTTCCAGGCTGTCATGAGAGCAAGGACAGTTTGTGGGAAATCAGCAAGGGCTTCACAGAGGTGGTGACACCATAGCTGAGTATTTAAGGATGAGCAGAAGCTCAGCAGTGGGGGGCTAAGAAGGAACAGGCATTCCCATTCCAAGCAGGGAGCAAGAGCCCAGCAAAGACCTAACTGCAAGTTCGGTTGGTGTCCCACCCATGTCCTTCCACCCAACCCAGAAGGCACCTGGAAAGATTTCCCAAATACATGAGGACTTCCTGAAACTCCATCTGAGGGAGTTCTCAGGCCTCTGAAGCAAGCTCAGCTGGCCACCATATGTGCAGGCAGATCCTAAGTGCTTAGCTTCTCAGAAATCATCCTCAACTCATGAGAGCTGGGGTGTGCTGGAGCCGTGGTATGAGCTCTGGAGCCTGACGGTTAACATTTTCAGAAAATTTGCAAGCCAATTGTTAAAACACTGGTAGCTTCCAATCAGCCACAGTGGGAATATTTATACCCTGGCAATTGGTGAACACCATAAATTGGGACTTTCTTTGTTCTCCAAGAAATCTGGTTTACTAGCACACCACTGGATGGGAGTTGGTGGATAGATACTCTGAGTGGTGTGCTACACAGGATCCCACAGAGGCACCAGCAGAATTGAGCCCCAGTTGCTCATGTTGATAACCTGCTCATGAACGGACCCTATATTGGTCTTCCTCCCTTCCCCGTCTTGATTTATAATCCCTCATGTGCTTCCTGGGATCACCTCTCTTATGCCCCCAGATCCTTGGCTCAGAGTCAGCTTTGGGAGGTACCCAAATTAAAACAGTCACGAAAGCAAGAGTTGTGATCATGGAGGGCTGTTATACCAGGCAGAGGATGTTGAATTTAACCAAGGTGTCTGCAGTCTTGAAAGAATTTAAAGAGGGAAAAGATGGCAAGATCAAGTTTGCATTTCTTAAGGTCACCCCCAAGGCCTGTGGAACAGATGAAAACAGAGGGAGCAAGACTGAGGTAGGAGGATGGTGGTGATGGTTTCGAAACGTGAATGCCACTGAACTGTACATGTACAATGGTTAAGATAGTCAATTTCATGCCCATTTTACCACAATAAAAATAATGGGGGGGGGGGCGGAAACCGGAGGCGGGAGAATCAAGAACTAAGTCAGTGGAAGAATGCAGGGAAGAAATAATAAGGGTGTCAGACAACCATGGGGGGTGCCATCCATATAGAACATGATGGAGTTGTGCTTGCCATAGCACTGTTCATGGATAGAACTCTGAGCACAGCTGGCTTTGAAGAAGCAGACACCAGAAGAGGAGGATGAGACACAAAAGAAGACTGTATTAAGGAAGACAGAGTAAAGGGAACGTCAAGAGGGAAGTGTCACCGGGGCCAGAGACCAAAATGAAGTGGTTATCAGGATTAAATAGGTGGGTTTAGTAATAGCTGAAATAAACTTCTCATTGACTCCTCACCAGAGCCCTACATTAAATTCAGTGACCTTGCTGAATTCCCTTATTAATTCTAATAGATGAATTGTATGTTTTGTTGGATGTTCTCTGTGCACAACCATGTCATCTGCGAATAATGATAGTTTCACTTCTTCCTTTCCAATCTTGATGAGTTTTCTTTCTTTTTCCTGCTTTATTGCACTAGCTATATGGTCTCCAGAGTAATAACGAACAGAAAGAGTGATAGCAAGCATCCTGCCTAGGTCCTGATCTCAGGAGGGAATTTTTCAATATTTTGCCATTAAATACAATGTTTGTTGGGGTTTCCCTGGGGGCTCAGTGGTAAAGAATCTGCCTGCAATGCAGGAGACACAGGTTTGACCCCTGGGTCAGGAAGATCCCCTGGAAAAGGAAATGGCAACCCACTCCAGTATTCTTGCCTGGGAAATCCATGGACAGAGGAGACTTGCAGGCTACAGTCCACAGGAGTCACAAGAGTTGGACACAACTTAGCGACTAAACAACAATGTTTGTTGTTAAGTTTTGCTTGTACATACTTTTTATCAAATGAAGGAATTTCCATTCTCTTCTAAGTTTGCTAAATGATTTTACCATGAATGGGTGCTGAATTGTATTTCTGTATTTCTCTGGTTGACCCTGGGAAAGTTCCTTAAATTGTAAACCATAAAATGACCTACCGCTTTGGCATTAGATATATCTGGGTTCAAATTCCAGCTGTACCATTTTCTCGCTGTGATTCTGGGCAATTTAGTTAAGTTTCCTCATATAGAAAATGGAAACAATAATAGTAACTCCCTCATAGGAACCAGAGATTTTTTTTTTGTAAGTTCAAGAGCCCAAGAGGCTGGTTTTGAAGCAGGACTAGGGTTTAACACCCAAATCCTGGAGCCAAAGCCTATGGAATTAGCTCTCTGCAGGGGCCGATGTTCCCAAGAGCCTTTCCATCTCCTGCTCCTTGCTCAGGATTTCCCAGAACCCTTCTGATGATGAATGGGGATGGAGCTGAGCTCTTCCATCCATGTCACTGCACTCTGCCCCCTCAGGACTAAGGGAACAAATATATGAGTAGTTGGTCCACTGTGATGGCCCCACCCATGGCCCACGCATCCTGGTATTCATGCCCTCATGCAGTCCCCTGCTTTTGAATCTGGGCGAGCTTCTAACTCTCTTCTAATTAGGTGAATTGGCATAAGTGATACTGCATGACATCCAAGGCTAGGTCAGAAAATGATTTCTAGATTATATCTTGGTCTTTCAGAACTTGGGCCACCATGAAAAAAGTGCTACTATCCTAAGGCCATCATGCTGGAGATAGGAACCGCATTCCACAGTCCCAGCTGAGCCCAGATTTCCAGCCATCCCCATCAAAGCATCACACTTGTGCACGAAGCCAACTTGGACACTCCAGGCCAACTCATCCACCACTGGAGTGTCACTGAGAGTCCCTAGTTGACTCCACATGAAGCAGAAGAATCACCCATCTTAGTCCTGGGCCAATTCCTGGCCCACAAGATAATAGGATACAGTAACATGGTTGTTACATACATTTGGGAGCTGTTCATTGTACAGTGATAAATAACTGAAATATCTACCTTATGGGTTGAGTCTTTAGTCATGGAAAAACACTAAGCAAACCTGTCTAGTGCTCAAACCTATAACATTCATCTTGTTTGACCTTATTCTAACCACTTCAGCTAACCAGATTCAAATATGCAGTATTTAAGAACTGCAAAAACAGAGAAGGAAGTTGTTTCACTCAAAATTCTCTGCATGCCTTTGTGTCTTAAATCCTTCTATTAACAAGAAGGGGTATAAACAGATAATCCTCAGAGCAACTTACAACATTGGTACCATTAAGTCCAGCTGATTTTTTAAGGTTGAAGAAATGAAGGTTCAGAGAGAATAACTAACTCGCGCAATATCACACAGCTAGTTAAACGGCAAAATTGGGACAGAAACCCAATACTATAAACTGTAAATCAGGCTTTTTTTTTTTTTTGGTCTGGGTTGGGGCACTTAGACTTGGTGATCAGGGGGATCCACTCATAGTAGCACAAGGAACAGAAGAGAACTGATGAGAAGAACTCAGGAGCAAAAGTACAACCAGGCTTGCCCCCTCCCCTGGGGGGGGGGGGCAGGACCCCCTCACTGGACCCCTATCTTTGAGAAACCCATCTTTGCCCTCTCTGGGGCCCTGTGTTTCTGAAGGCACTCTGTTTTTTTACTGTATGTCTTTATTATTCTCTGCCTTTCTGCAGACTAGTTTTCCCTGGCCTGGGATCCACAGGCTTGAACACCATGGTCCCACAATCAGGCAGGGTTGACTATATAATCTGTGGGGCCCAGAACAAAACTAAAATTCAGGGCCCCAGCCAGGGGCTGGGAAGTCAGTCTCTCTTTCCCACATGTCCACTGCCTCAACCCAAGGTACGCGGTGGCCTCCAAGGGATCACAGCCTCCAAGCAGGAGGGGCTGGGATCCTCCATGGAGGAGAAGTCCCTGCCAAGTGTCAGACCCAAAGTGCTACTACCTTGCCCCACCCCCAAGATGCTATGAGGCTCTCTGGACCCCAACCTTGACCTTCCCAAAGTTAGTACCCAGGCTCGTGCCAGGGGCAGAGGGTGGCAGCAGCCCCAAGGCCAGGGTGGTGTGCAGGAGGCCAAGTAGGGCCAGGGGCACCAGTAGGTGGGGAGCCAGCATCTGAGAACCCATCACAGGAAGGTCAACTGGGGGTGGAGGGCAGGAGGGGAGACCATGCATGAACTGGGGCTCCATGCCCCTGGGTCATGCTCCACTGTCCCATCGGACCTCACCTACCAAACCCAGATTTGAAATAATATTATTCAGAATGCCAAGATGGCAACTGCAGAGCAGCAAACCCCAAGCGTGGGGCCCTTCTGAGCACAGGACCCTGGGATTGCACTGATCAGATGCCACATAGCCAGCCCTGCCCTGCCTAACCAGCTTTTTTTTTCTCCCTGGCTCCCTTGTTCCTGGGGTGGTGGGACAGACTCCACCTGCACCTAAAGCAACATAGAGACTGCTAGCATTCCAACCCCATAGAGGACACAGAGGTCCCAGACAACCAGGCGGGATGTGAACCAGGAAGAGACCCCAAAAGCTCCCTCGTGAATGCTCTCCTACCACCTCCTAAGTGATGTCATACTGTCTATCACATACTCTGCAGGTATATGAGCCAAGGGGGCTGGTTGCCCACCCCAGCATCCATCCCCCCTCAATGCCTTAGTAACTGGAGGCCGCAATGGCCTCAAGCTAAGCAGTAGCATTACTCGGCCTCCCTTGCAGCAAGAGGTGGCCAATTGGCCAATGAGACGTGAGCAGAAATCACAGGGTGGGACTTCTGAGAAATCTTTATAAAAGAGGCTGACTCAGTTGCATGGGGGTGTCCTTTTCTCCCCTTGTCTCTCCTCTCCTTGCTGCTTGAAGGATTCAAGGCAGTGGGTGGCATGATCAGATAGAGGAGGCGAGTTTGGGGAGGGTGGGTTCCATTGTTCCAAGAGGAGCCCTCAAGGATCTGAATTAAGAGGGTCAGATGGGGAACAGCCCAGGAGAAAGGTTAAGGAGGTAGGACCTACAGGATTTGATGGTCGAGACCACAGTCAGTACCTTTCTGTGTGCCAAGCAAAGTAGAATGTAAGCTCCATGACACAGGGACTGTATCTCTGTGGCTTACCACTGCATACCCTGGCCCAGCACAGTGCCAGGCACAAAGTGGGTAATCTCTAAGTGTGGTCCAATAAATGAAGGAAGAATGAATGAAAGTGCTCTAGAAGTCCTTTGAGGGCTTGACTCCTAATTGATCAGAAACATCCATCCCCAGGGAGCCCCTTGTACCCAGGGAATGATTCCCGAGTATGACTTCTCTTGCTTTGCGCTACCTGTGAACTCCTGCCATCCCCATGCTCAGACCCAGGTTGGGTTTTGTGGGGGACCTGGAGTACAAAAGCCATTGGAATGCCACCCTGCTCCAAGCTTTTCCCAACTCTGGCTCTGATGTGGTTTGCAGGCCAAGTTAATGCCACTGTTTCCACAACATCACTTCCTCTGCAGCGTGAGAAAAGAGGAAGAAAACTCGCTCTATGACTCTCCTCTTCCCCCAGGGAAAGCACAAAGCTGTTGGAAACAATAAAAGCAGCCCTGTGTAAAGGGGAGACTTTTGTCTGTGCAGTCAGGGGTTGCTGCGCCCGCGACTTCCTGCAGGGACATTCGGCAGTTTTGCAGATAAATAAATGCTCACATTCAGAATGACCAGCCTAGAACACTTTTATGAGCCTTTTCTCCTCCCCAGGCTGTACACAGATAATAAATCAAATTAGCATCCTGAACCTCCGGTTCAGCATCACTTGTCACCAGTTCCCCCTGCACGAAGGGTAAGTGAGTTTCAGCAAGGCTGTGCTCAGCTATGATCTGGCCACGTGGGATTGAGGCCTGTGGCCTCCTCGGAAATCTTTTGATGTTTCAGGCTGAGGTCACAGGGTCCTGTTGGTCACTCCAGACCAGACTGTAAAAGACGTGGCTGAAGCCCCAGCCTTCTAATCAAGATTGGGTTGTTACTTAGAAAATAAACACTTTCATTTCTTGGTTAATAATCGTAGGAACATGAGCCAAAATAGACAACTGTCAGAAAGACAGACAAAGAAGGAAGGGGAGGGAGGGAGGCAGGGAGGTGGAGGGAGGGAGGGAGGGAGGACAGACTATATCCATAATCAGAAACAGAGGCTAGCCATTTTCCTCCTCCATGTTCTGCCTAAGAGAGTGACTTACACCACAGAGGCATTCAACAGATGCTGGAGGAATGGAGTTGGAAAGGAGAGAGTTTACTTTCAGGTAACTGGAAATGAAATTGGTCCTCATTTCAGGCTGCCCAATTAGTGACACAGAATGGACAACTGGTTAGGTTTAGAAAATGAGGGTGCGGGGAATAACAATATGGCATAAAAGTACGTTCTACTGGATTACCTGAATATATGCATTTTTAAAAATCGCATCCTCTCTTGGACCACTGGAAGGAGCCGGACGGCCCAGAGCACCAGTGGTAGGCTGTTCTAAATGGCAGATGTGGTCCTACTGCCCAGCCGTCTCCAAGCTGTTGGTTGAAGTAGATGACTGCCTTCCAAGAGATGTGACCTCACAGCTGGTGAGGGCTGGGACTCTGGAACAAGCTGCACAGATGCACGATCATGGTGTTCCTTATGTGGTCTGTGAATTGAAAAATAAGCGCTAACTGCAAGTCATGCTCCCCCCACGCCGCTGCCACCACGGGCGTGTGGAAGGGAAACCAATGAGCCATGTTTGGTGGGTGTACCCTCCTTTCCTGTGATATGTTCAGAATCACCTCAAATGCAGTTCCAGGCTGCCTGACCCTGAGCAGAAGCCTGCAGAGAAGGAAGGGTGGGGAGAAATGGCTGAGATCAAGTAAAAGCTGCTTTGGGTACATGCCCCAGCAAGTTCAAATGCTGCCAGGCTGATTGGTTGGGGGGAGGGGAGGAGTGGGAAGTTAATGTATTTTTGAATAAGAGTTTCCTGTTATCTGCGAACAGTCACAAAACAGCTAGAGATTTTATTAAAATAGTCCTCTCAGAAGGAGCAGTGGTTGGGGCCGTTTTCTCTAAAATCCCTTGCCATGGGTGGTTCTGTTAATCGTTTCTTCAGATACCCATTCATTTCACCATTATTTATTAAGTGCCTACTGTGTGTCGGTCACAAGGCAACGTGGAAAATACACAGTCCTCAAACACACACCAAGTTTTGTAGATGGGTCTGGACTTCTGATTTCAAGGTGACCACTAACATAACGTTTAACCACTCAGACTCAGGGATACCTGGCTTCAAATTCCCACCAAATCATTTTAACTCGCTGGGTGACTTGATAAACTCCTGTAACTGACCTGTAAAGTTTGAGGGCTCGTAAAGTACTCAGCACAGCGCGGAAGTGGGAGTACTATTATTATTTAGCGCGATCCCTCCACCCCACCCCAGCTCAGATCCCTGCCGCCCTCCATCGCTTGGTGGTATTTCCGAGGCGGACCAGGCCTTCTGCCGCTGGGCCGTGACCCTGGAAATCGGGTCAGGCTCTCGTCAAGACGTGAGTGTGTGTGTGTGTGTGTGTGTGTGTGTGTTGGGGTGGGAGTGGGGGGGGGGGGCGGCTTTCTTTGCGCGCGGCTTTCCCCAGGGTCTGCCGACAGTCTAAAAAACTCACTTGAGAGGAGAAGAATGAGCGCGAAGTGGCTCTTTCGATCTGAGACACCCCCTCCCGGAGAAATCACCCCCTCCCCCCAGCCCAGCGCGGAGTGAAATCTTAGAAGCCGCGGCTGCCGGGTTTGAACGGAATGCCGGAGTCGGTGGAAGCCGGAGCTGGTCGGCCCGAAGGTCAGCGAGTTGTTTTGAGTTCTCGTACCCGGAAGGGGGGGAAGCAGGGAGGCGAGGACGCCGGGGCCCGAGAGACCCCGCGTCAGAGCAGAAATTGTTTGTGCTCCGGAACAGGCAGCTCAGCGGAAGCCGCGACGGGGGCGGGTCACGTGCGGCGGTGGCGGCGCAGCTGGCGGGGAAGCCGGGCTGGGACAAGGGCCGGGCCGGGCGGGGGTGGCACGGGGCGGCGGCTTTCGCAGCCGACGATGGAACCGGCGTACTCGGGGCCGCTGAGCGAGTGGCGTCCCGAGCCTGGGGCGAGGGAGGCGCGCGAGTTATGGAGGGACTGGGGTTGGAGCCAGCGTGCTCGGAGCTCCGCGTGGTGCCGCACGGGCGGGACGGGAGATCGCTGTGGGGGAGGGGTGGTGGCGTGGGGGGTACGGGAGCGGGCCCCCCGCCCCCAGGCAAGAGTGGCGATAGCGGGACCCACGCGGAGACTACGCGGTCGTCTGAACCCCGAGAATGGAGGCACCGCTCCTGTAGTCGCCGGCCTTGTTTTCGTCTTTGCACGCAAATCCCGGAACGACCGGAACCGCCATCCCAGTCTGCGTCCCAGGGGTGCCCCATTACGCGCGGGGGAGGCTGCATCCCGCAGGGCGACTCCGGGCGGGGAGGGCTGCCGCGGTGGCTCCGCGGAGGCCGCCGGCTGGAGTCGTGGTGCACAAGACCTACACACCTCCCTCTCCCCCGGAAGGAAAGGCTCGGGCCATCTCTGGGGACGCCCCGGGGCTGTGTGAGCTGTGCGGGGGGCCGCGGAGCGGGAGAGGGTGCTGTAGGGAGACCATCGGCCCTACCTTAAAGACAGGGGTGGCCTCGTGGCCGGGGATGAGGAGTTTCACGCTTCCCCGAAGTAGCGAGCGCTACTCCGGCGTGGGATGGAAAGAACACGAACTTGGTCAGCAGCCAGAGTGCTTGAGGACGCCTGACTTCGGTGCCCCCCTCCCGGAGTGGCCTGAAGTGTTACCCTCTGCTCCGTAGTCCACGCGGTTGAGGTCCGAGGCCTAGATAAGTGGGAGGGTGTGGTCAGGCCTCTGATGGGAAACCCACCCATGTTCCTCTCGGACGCCACGCGAAAGAGGGGCGGCATGGTCCTTGCACAAAGTTTCCCACCCCACCCCTCATCGGGGAAGGGCAGTTCTTCCGGTGGTGGGGGCAGGGGAATAATGGCTTGGGCACGGGGAGTGGGGCTAGTTCGTTTTCCAGAGGGGCGCGGGCGGCCAGCGTTTTCGCGTCCCCCGAGTGGCGGCGCTTGGCCCCGCTGCGGAGTCTGCTGGGAGTTGAGGCAGCGGGAGCCGTGCAGAGTGTGGGGCGACGCGAGACGCCATTTGCATCCCCCTCCTCCCCCCAACCTCCGCCTGCAGGTTGGCGGGGGCCGAGGTGTCGCCCGCCGCGGAAGCGTGTTCCTCGCAGTGACACTGATTAGATGCTGTGTCGGTACGTGCCCGGAATTGGGTGGGCCTTCACCTCTCCTGTGCGCATACACTTTCTGTTGGAAAACTTGCGGGTTATTCCAACCCCCCTCCCCCACCCCCCTTGCCGCACAGCTGCAGTCTTCAGGGCGGAATTAGGCGAGCACGTTTGCTCAGCCCCAGGGAAAGAGGATCGTGCTGGCGCTGGGAGGCCGCCGGGCCCGGGCCGCGAAAATCCAGCCCTGGCTTTGCGTCGAGCTGCCGAATGCGGCGCTTACGCGCGCCCGGCCAGCCGAGGCCTGGTTTCCATCTGCCCCTTTTGCCTCCGTGTTAAGTTCGCCGGGGAAAACCCAGTGATCCGTGCACAGCCCCTCGGAGAACACCCCCCACCCCAGCCCGATTCTGACCGATGGAAAAAATGACAGTATAGGTCGGAGTAGGCTGCCCGCGAGTATTAATGCGGCCGCCTCCGTTCCCGGTGCATGGGGAGGATGGGCGCCAAGCCAGGAAACCGCCGAAGGAGGAGCCAGGAGGGCCGCCTGCCCCTTCCCGGGCTAGAAAACGTGGATTCTTAGAGAGACCAGACAACCGTGGGCAGACAGCTGCGGGAACTTACCCCACTAAATACAGGTTGTCCATGTATCTTTCAAGCAAGATCGATCTTTTTGTTTTAATCAAGTACACATTGAGTCAGTTACAAATACTGTGAGAACTGGTTGATCTGTAGCTGAAACGCCGCTCTCCGCCTGCTATGAAAAGTCTGGGCAGGAGGTACCGGGCTGAGCATGATGTATCTTGGCGCAGGCCGTGTGTGTCCTGAGAAACCGCAGTCCCCTTTGCACTCCACCTTCGAGGACTCTTACTATAACTCTCAACGGGGATTTCTTTTCGTTGTAGTTTCTATTGGGGGCTTGCTTGTTCCTTGCAAAATCCTGCCTGGGGTTGTTAGTACTTCCCAGTGGATGGTCCTGGGTTTTGGCTTTTATAAGCCCACGATTTTCTCTTGCCTTTTTCTTTTCCTGCGTTCGTGCGGCTGGGTGCTGTGGAGTACCTTCCCGCGCCCCGGCCCCGGCCCCAAACGTCTGCTGCCGCCGCCCTCGGACTCTCTCGCTCGCGCACCACGCGGCCTCGGAGGGGGAAAGTGAACTCTCCGGGTGGCGCTCGAGAACTGGAGTTCTGACTTTGGGCTGCGGGTTTGCCCCGGAGGCTGGCCGGCAGCTGCTCGGGAGCCAGAGGCTGTGAAGGGGAAGCCCCGGAGGTGACCCGGAGGCTTCGGGAGCAAACCCGGAGGCGCCCGCGTCTTTGTCTTTCGCGGGGCTGGCCGCCTGGCACGCACAGCTCCGATAAGGATCAACTGTGAGAGCGAGAGCGCACTGCCAGCACATTTCAGTGACTAGGCGAACGCCGGCAGCCACGTAAGGAAAAGGCCATTTGCGTTGTCTTTGAAAAGGAAAAGGCTGTCCCACTTAATGAATTATGAGTGACCTGGGAGAGGCCAGGCGCGGAGTTTGTGGCGCCGAGGCCTCCTCGGGGTGCTTCTTCGCCCCAGCCCCGCCCCATCGTGCCAAGAGACCCCATTTCAAAGGAGATGGGAAGCTTTTGGAAATTAGATCTCTGACCCATTCTATTTACGTAAATCGTGGTGCATTTGTGTGTCCCTAAAATGAGACTCAGCAGCAGCCCAGGGACTGAGGCCTGCTGCCTGCCAGCTCTGGACCTGCGTTAAACTCTGGCTAACTTACATCCCCAGAGGATGTGGCTTTTGCCCAGCGTCTCTAAGAACTGATTTATAGGAGGTGGCCTTGAGCCATCAGAAAGGGTGGCCTGCAAGAGTCTACCGGACGTCCTCTAAACCAGGGCTGTTCGCCCAAGGCCTCAGGGAGAGGGTGGGTAATGGTGCCTGAGCCCTGGCAGAAGCTTCCCATTAATCCAGTCTAAATGAGCACCATTAAAGCAAAGTTTCCCCTTCCATCCTTACCACACACATGGGTCTTTAAGGGAAAGTCTAGTCGAGACAGTCTGAGCCCATTTTGCCTTCTTAACTTTTTTATGGGCAGTAGTGCTCTTTCTGGGCTTCCCAGGTGGGTCAGTAGGTAAAGAATCTGCAGTGCAGGAGATCTGGGTTCAATCCCTGGGTCAGGAAGATCCCCTGGAGGAGGGCATGGCAACCCACTCCAGTATTCTTACCTGGGAAATCCCAGACAGAGGAGTGTGGTGGGCTACAGTCCATGGGGTCGCAGAGTCCAACAGGATTCAGCACAGCACAGCACCAGCACCCTTTCTTCCCTGTCCAAACTCTGCCTTCAACAGTTTCAGCCTGGTAAACTGAAACTGAAGTCTCTCAGTCGTGTCCGACTCTTTGCGACCCCATGGACTGTAGCCTACCAGGCTCCTTCATCCATAGGATTTCCCAGGCAAGAGTACTGGTGTGGGTTGCCATTTCCTTCTCCAGGGGACCTTCCCAACCCAGGAATCTAACCCGGGTCTCCTGCATTGCAGGCACACACTTTTACTGTCTGAGCCACCAGGGAAACCTGGTAAGAAAGTATCAAATCCTAACATTGTAGTATTGTATGCCAGGCAGAATCCTATGCACTTTATGTATGAATTCATATCATTCTGAACACAATCCTGTTACACAGTTACTGGTATCATGTTACAAATGAGGACACTGAGGCCCTGAACGGTTAGGAGGCTCCATGGCACATTTCGGGCTATCGCCAGGATGGTCCCCAATTGAGGAATGTAGGGCTGTGCTGCCTCCCCGGTGTTGTGTAGTGAAAGTGAGCGCGGGGGGAGGGGGGGCGTTGGACCTTCCACCTTCCAAAGGGTTATGGGAAGAGATGGGGAAGCCCGACATTTGGCCCTTATCTTGCAAAGGGAAGTCCCGAAGCCTCTTAGAGAAGCACGTTACTGTGGCGGCAGAAGGGACCAGGGAAGGCAGTGCAAAGGCCCCTCGCCCCACGTCGCCACATAGCATCCGGCGGTCACGTCCGCCGGAGGTGACTGGGGGCTGGGGACAGCCGATTGCGGAGGAACTCCTTATCGCCGAGAGTCAGTGGTCTCAGGAGGCGGAGCTAAACGACCGCCTTCGGGGTGGGGGTGCGAGCTAGGTCGGGCCGGTCCCTGGGCCCCGGGTGTGCCCCCGGACTCCTTTCGCGGAGCCGGCCGGATGCCTGGCAGCGCCTTCCGCACCTCCGGGCTCCCCTCCGCTTGAGCCGCCAGCCCAGGGCACGGAGCCTCAGGACCGGAGCTGGAGAGGCCAGCTAGACGAGTCTCGATTGGAATGGCTGGTTCCGGGTTGCTCGCACACTCACCCTGCCTCCCCCATACACTCATCCCCCTTTCCGGGTGCACGCGCGTGCGCGTGTGCGCACACACACACACACACACACACGGATCTCCAGCGCGCAGCCCGCCTCCCGGCCTCCGCCTTCCCTTCCTCCTCCCAGCTCCGGCGCTTCCGAAGCCCGTGGCGGTTCTGTGTTGCACTCCGGAAGAGTCGGGGTTAGAGGAGCCTTGCCACCCCGCCCCTCCCCAGGGTCCGTGCACACGCTGGCGCCCCGGGGGCGAGCAGCCAGGCCTGGGGATCCCCAACTCCCACGGGAAGTGGTGGCGGCTGCCAGGGACGTATGCACTGTGTTTTGTGTTTCATGATGGCCCGGGGGTCAAAGGCGGGGGCCAAACAGTGGGGCCTACGCGTGAATGGGGGTGGTGATAAATCCCCTCTCCGGGAAAGCTGGCCGTCTCGACCACGGCTACTTTGAGTCTGCCCTGCATGGCTTGTATTGGCCACAGTTGGACACTATGCATGCCCGGGCCGGAGTGTGGCCCTGTGTGCCTTGGGGTGGGGGGTGCGGGGTGTTGTGGTCAGAGGCGGTGCTGGAAAATCAGCCCCCATCTCACATCATTCTGGAGCCTTTACTTCTAGCTCGGAAGACCCTTGGGCCCGGCTGCCCTAGCCACCGCCAGAGCCCGAGGAGGGACTGGCAGACCGGCCTAGCCGCACTTGCGGGCTTTGAGAGGCTTCGGCCGGCCGCCGAGCCGAGGGAGGGAGCGCAGCAGCCCGCGCGCCTCAAGGCAGAACACACGCCTTTCCCGGAACCTTGAAACCCTGGGGAGCCGCTGCCATCTTCGCGTGACGAGCAGCGAGACGCCGGTGATTAAGTGTTTCTTTCCGGCTCTCTCCCCGGGTTGCGGCTCTCCTTGGCAGAGAGGGAAGAATAAAACCGGGGCGGGGGTGGGGGCAGGTAGCACACAATTGCGCTCTCCACTCACCCTCCGTGTCCGCACTGGTCTCTCAGGATGCGTCTACGCAGGGCGCCCTCTGCCCCTTTACACAATGCCTCGGCGAGGATTGAGGCTCTGGGGGTATCGACATGCCTCAGTTTCCATCCGCCTCGAGCCCCAATCGCGAAGTTTAATGCGGGGGGGGGGCACACATTGCCGAAGCCACCCGACCCCCATCTCTTCTCCTCCCATGGGAATTAAACCTTAATACAGGAATCCCCCACCCATGCCAGGGACTAATCCTGCCGCCCCTCCTGGGATTAACTCGGCTCACAGGTCCATAAAACACTTCCGGCGCGGCTGGAGGGTCTGTCTGCAGAAACACTTTAAAATTGTCCTCCCGGGTTTGGAGTGGGAATTGACCCGGTGGAGGGAAGTGAGTAAACCAGAGGGTTGTAAGAGGTGATCCGTGCGGTTTGCAGGCTGTCGAAAGAGGTGCCTAAAATGTGGGCTGTCGGGGCTGCTTCAACCCAGAGGGTGACCTGGGTCCCAGTAGACGCATCTCGGAAAGGTATGCAACATTTGCTAAATGACATTGATCTGGAGGAGAGTGGAGAGCTGGTAGGTTTCAGCTGACTTCTGGCCCCTTTTCAGTTAGGCCAGAAACTTAACTGTTCCTGAAACTATTTGGGGTTGGGGGCAGAGAATCAGTCTCCTGCCCCTCGTAGGTGGGATTCTGAAGACCAAAATCTTAAAGCATTTGGTAAACAGGACCTGACCCCCCTCCACATCTCTGTGACTAATGTTCGATCTCTCTTACCCTAGAAAACACAGTGGTTTGCTGATAAAAAAGTAAAAACCAACCCTTGCTCAAATCCACGCAGGAATGTACAGATAAACAGAATCCAAAAGCCATTTAAGATTTTGAACATCTTCTTCTTTTACATCACTTCAAATTAACTTTCTGAGGTAATAGAACATTCTTTGGAATGTTCTGAGAAACATTCCTGTCCAAAGTGGGGGTAAAATGAAAAGAAAAAAAGACCTCGAAACCGGGTCAAATCACACTTTAAGAAGAAGAAAACCGGATGAAGAATATAAATTCTAAGTAGCTTTCTGGCTCCCTATCCTTCTGTTAGTCTGGAGAGCAGATGCTATAGATAGCAGGCCACCCCCATAGGACCCCGGAAATAGGTCCTGACTCGGACTTGATCCACTAAGGGCGAGGTGACTTGGCCTTTGGGGGGTGGGGGGAAGACAGTGAGGAAGGGCAATCATTTGCTTTAAATGAACATCAGAAAAAAGACCTAGGCCTGCCTCTGCGTCCTGAGGACCCAGAGCTGCTAAAACTATGTGTGGGAGGCGGCGCCCGACGACCTCCTTCCCCGCAGATGGACTCACGCAGCGTGACCGGCCCCAGGTGGCGCCCAGGCACACTGGGGATAGAAGCCCGGGCCGCGCATTCACTCTGCCTCGCAGATTGCAAGCGGGGGCCTCTAGCCGGACCGCCCACCGACCTTTCTCTCCCCTCCCTTGCCCGAGGCCTCCG
This sequence comes from Cervus canadensis, assembly GCF_019320065.1. Lineage (NCBI taxonomy): Eukaryota > Metazoa > Chordata > Mammalia > Artiodactyla > Cervidae > Cervus > Cervus canadensis. The sequence goes on from NC_057419.1 coordinate 46,589,630, forward strand.
GGCAGGGTCTACTCGCCTCTACCCCACTGCCCCTCGGGCTGCGCCCTCCCCTCCCTGGCACCCAGCCCGGATCTGGAGGCCTCCCCTGCCCGCCCGCAGCCCCCGTTCTTCCCCTCGTGATTCATTTAGCAACGGTGCAGAAAGCCTGTTTACCTCTGCAGCCCAGGGCGACTCGATCTGCGTAAAAAGCCCTAACGCCAGCGCCGACCAGTAGGGGGGGATTGTCCTATAGATTATTTCTCCTCCTGGGTTTTTTTTTTTTTTTTTTTACGAGAAGGCTGGGTTGGAGAGGGGGTGGGGTGGCGTGTTGCTGCTGGTTTTTAAAACACCGTATTTGAAAGAGAAACAAAAGCCACACAAAAGCCGTTTAGGAGGTACCAAGGCTGTTTTTACATATAAAAAGTACAGCGAATACCAAGGGGCCCCCAGCAGTGATAAACTAAATGGTTGGCCGATTTCGACAATTAGCAGTTAATCTGTTATCTGCGATCTGCAAACAAGTTTTGAGGCTCGAAGGACAGCGAATTTATGTTCCAGTCGACAGCGTTGTACTCTGTTGGGCACCTTCGTTGCTCTGGGTTTCTCAGAGTGCGAATCCAGCTTCGGCAAACATGGGTTTCCCGAATTGGAGGATAGACTTAGGTCACAGAAAATTCAGTCGGGCAGCCAAGAGGCCTCGGCCTGTATCGCCCCTCCGGCCCGAGCTTGTATCTTTGGTTCCAATTTCTCCAAGTTTTGTTTTTTTTTTTCGTCCTCTAATTTCGCACGTAGTAGGCCTCCAGCAAATGTGGAATGAGTGTTGAAACCAAAGTGAGGCCCTCGGCCTGTAAAGCAGGCTGATGCGCGGCCTCGCCCTCGGAACTCCCTTAGGGTGCCCAGAGCCCTCTGGCCGCCGCAGTCTGCGCGCAGCTTCGCCCTGAGCAGGCCGGGGCGGGCGGGGGAGGCCGGGAGGCATGAAGCGCCTGGAGCCTGCACGATGATAAATATTGCGCAGACAGCCCATAAATAATTTGCATTATGTTCAGCTGACAACGCAGGGCGATTAATTTTAATAGCTACATATTTGCCTGGGCTGCTGCTTTCGTAGGCCCGGTAATGAAAAGCGAGAGGCCGCCCTGGCTCTGTGCTCGCGATCCCGGAAGGCAGCCGGGAGGTGCGGGAGGGCCCGACGAGGCGTCTCCTCCAGGCAGCCCCCCGGGGAGTCCCAGCCACTGAGCCCCCCTCTCGCTCTCCAGGCCGTGTAGACGCGGGGTGCGTGCGCGCCCGCCGCGAGGGCACCCCCGGGGCCTGGAGCAACAGGAACTACCATAATGACACTGCAGATTTGTCTGTCTGGGGAGAGCCACTTGTGACCACGGGACACTCCCCGGTGCGATGCGCCCCACCCGGATCAAGTCCGGAGTGCACTCCGAAGGGGATTTCACGTTACAGTTTGGGTGGGGGTTGGGAAGGGCTGGTGCTACCCCGCCGATTCATCGGTGGGCCCCCGCGCAGCAGAGGCTTTTACGCCCCGGGGACCCAGGCAAGGGGCAGAACAAAGCCCAGCTGCCCTCGCGTCCTCTCCGCGCGCGTCCCCAGTCCTGCGGTCCTGCGCCCCGCGGGAGGCCCCTCTAAAACGCTTTCCGAGCTCCTCGATTAAAAGGACCGCACACATAAAAGACAGAAGAAAGGATTTGGAGCCGCTCTTAAAAAAGAGGGGGCGGGGAGGGGAGCGCAGCGAAGAAGGACGCGGCGCGGTGGCTGCCGCGGTCCCGTAGCGACCGGGTGCGCGCGTGTGCGTGTCTGTGTGTGCGTTCCGATGACAAAGCCCCGGCGGCGGCGGCGGGCTCCCGGCTGCTTGAGCACTGGTGGGGGAGGGGGGGAGCCCGCGCTCGCGTAGGTAGCGGGGAGTCGAAGCTTCCCGGGAGAAAGAGTTCATTCATAAGCTGGAGGAGGCCTCCTGGCCGGGCCAGGTGGAGCCTCCCGAAGCCAACACCTGTGTGTTTGCCTGTTTGAAAAGGGGCGAACGCATCCAACATTACCATATTTTAATTGCCTTTCGCAAAGGTCATCTCTAATTACGGGTTGCGAGGAGGGTTGGCCAGGGGTCTGTAGCCCTCGATTGTGTGCATGAGTGTGTGTGCCGCCGCTGAGACAATGCGCCCGACTCTTCTCGAAATGCCAATCCGAGGGTGTCCGTGCGCGCCTGCGAGGCGGTCACGACGTGCTGAATCCACGCAGACAGACCGGGCTGCGAGCACAATAAAAGCCGAGCAGGCGGCGAAGGGCAGCGCAGACCCACGGGTTTTCTTTTTAGAAACGGTGGTGCGAAGAGACTTGACAATAATAACACGCAGCAGGATTAAATCAGGGTGGGAATAAGAAAATGCATTTTCGTTCCTAAAACCGCGTCCTGCGTTTAACCCATCCGATCCCCCAAGAGCTTTTTGTGCCCACGTGGAGTCCCGCACGGGGACAGGTGCGGGGCACAGAGCGGCTTTGGGGGTGCTTGGTGATCGTCCAGGACAGGCACCTTCTTTTAATACCGATCTCTTCCTTTAATGCACTGTAGTCAGCTATAGTGAAGTGGAATCCTTAACGACGTCTGTTTTATGGGGAATGATAACTGGCTAGTTGAAAAGGAGAAAGAGAGAACATTAAGGGTTTTTTAACTTTTAAAAGTCTGCATTTCCTTAGTTTTCATCACTTGCGGAAGCCCTTGAGGCAGAAGCCTATTGTAACTTCTTCTGAGGGAGCAGCCAGGCGGGAAGGTTGTTGGAGGGTCAGGGGTTCTTAGGAGGATATTGTGGAGATGAGGGGGTGGAAATCAGTGAAGAGCAGTTGGTCAGGGGTGGCCAGCAGCGACTCTAAACTTGACTTTATCAAAGGAGCCTGACGTCTCTTAGCCACCATGCTGTTTCTGGGAGTCAAGAGACTTGGAGAGTTGGAGGGTTTTGTACTGGCTCTGCTTCCTGCCTGCCCCCCACACCTGGCCTCCTGGCCTCACCAGCAGCCTGCTTTGCCCGGAGGAAGGCAGAGCCAGATGACTGGTCCAACCCCCGAGAGACCGCCTGGCTTTCTCCTCCCCTGTAATCAAAACCAGATGCACTTAAGCGCCTTTCATCAGAGGAAGCCCAAAGCCCTTTAACAGGCTTCAATAAAAGCGTTGCTGGGGCCTACCAGCCTGCTCGGTGTCCAGGCCTCTGTACCCGTGTCCCACTGGAGGAATCCTGGGTCGACCAACAGCGCCTAGCTCCTCCCAGAGGGATCCCAGAAGCCAAAGACATCTCCATAGCCAAGGCAGCCTTTCTAGACAAGTAGGATGCCAGGATCCCTGCCAGGTGTGTAAGCACAGACTCCGTTGATAGGAGAAAAGAAACCAGCAAGGAAGAGAAGCCAGCAGCTAGCGCTGAAGGAAGGATAGGAAGAAACCAGAGGGACTAAGAAAGTAGCAGAGAGGTGAAAGGGTGATAATGATCAAGATATTCAGAAGCACTCCAAGGTACTTGGACCACCCCCACTTTCAGAGCCCTTATCCTATCCTATTGCAGTGTTTCTGTCTCCCACACTACAGACTACAAACTCCCTAAGGGCAGAGACTGTCTTATTTATCTTTGCAAACCTGGTGCAGGTTGGCACTAAATATGTGGTCAAAATGTTTGGAGGATCACAGGTGTGGTGGAAAGCTCTGGAACAAGACACATGTGGGCTTAACATGGGAGCTCTGCCTAGTGACTCAGCAGTAATTTGCCTGCAATGCAGGAGGCCCAGGTTCGATCCTTGGGTTGGGAAGATCCCCGGAGGAGGGCATGGCAATCTACTCCAATATCCTTGCCTGGAGAATCCCATGGACAGAAGAACCTGGCTACAGTCCGTAGGATCACACAGATTTGGACACGACTGAGCAACTAACGCTCTGTCTCCAGTGGTTATGTAACTTTTTGGAGTCTCAGTTTCCTTATCTGTGAAATGGGCATGAGACTGCCTGCATCACCAGATGGGGGAAAGATGTGGTGAAGTAATTGCATGTAAAGCAATAATAAGGTTTTAGTCAACAACAATAATAATGTTTTGATAACTGTTGTGCCCTTGTTCTTGAAGTAGTGACAGAGGGTTGGGGCTGATACTGTTTGAAGCATAAGAAGAAAGGTCCTAGCTGGGCAGAGACCTCATGGGACTGGGATCTGGGTCAGCAGGGAATAGTTTCTAAAATGTGTGTTCCATAGCCCTGGGAATTGAGCACTAGGACCCCACTCTTCAGTGGGCAGGCAGCCCCAAGGCTGTGAGCTGGGGAAGGGAGGGCATGTCAGCCTTTGAACTCAGGCTCTGGGGCAGGGCCCAGGCCCCTGTGTGCGCCTCTGCAAGACTTCTTATAGCCAAGCCACCTGAGATGAGTGGTAGCAAATAACCCCAGTTGGTGCTGGCTTTCTGTGAAATCTGGGGGAGAACTGGCCCATGGGCTTCATTCACCTCAGCTCCTGTTTCATGATTCTGCTGATCCGCTCAGTGCCAAGTCATGTCCAACTCTTCAACCCCGTGGATTGTAGCCCACCAGACCCTTCTGTCCATGGGATTTCCCAGTCAGGAATACTGGAGTGGGTTGCTATGTTTTCCAGGGGATCTTCCCAACACAGGGATCGAACCTGCATCTCCTGCATTGCAGGCAGATTCTTTACCTGCTGAGCCATCAAGGATGGCTGTATTTTATCTTTGACACGTTCACCCCTTGGCATTTGGCGGGGCAGGGAGGAATAGTGCCTACTTCTCTTTGCTTCTTGGCCCATTCTGGCCTGTTCAGTAGCTCCTCACCTCTCATCCCCCACCCCCCACACAATTTGGCCAATTTGTCTCTACATTGCAGGCGGCTTGTTCTTTTCTCCTGCCCCTTGGCTGCCATGCTTTTTGGGTGTGTGTGGTGAGGGCAGGAGGATTAGGACCTGGCCCCCCCACCTCCCCCTCCTCAGTCTTCCACGTTCCAGATGTCTGGCAGCCCCTCCTTCAGCACTTTCCCAGGAGGGTAGGCTGTGAATTAGGGTCAGTGGGCTGCCTGGGCAGCAGGGACTCTGAGTACCTGTCTCAGGGAAGGAGAAAGAGGGGGATGGGAGGGAGGGAGAGGCCCAGGGGCTGCTGGGTGAATCTGCAGGTGTGGCCAAGCCAATGTGACCCTGAGTATCAGGAATGGAAATGTGTTTGTCTGGACTGTAACACAATGGGGTAGTTGGGGGTCAGGGAATGAGAAGATGTGGGGTTTGTGGAGGAATTGGGAAGAAAATGAGGCAAGCTGACTCCCCTTCTGCATACCATCCCACTCCCTCCCTGACAGGAGAACCTTCCAGAAGAGGCAAGAAAAATGTGGGGAGGGAGGAGGAAATGTTTGGTCCTGCTCTCCTGCCCCATGAACTGGCTCCCTTGTACAGCCAGCGTAGGTTAGAAGGTAACAACTGGGGTCCTTTCAACCAGATCCTTTAGGACAGCAGTCCCCAACATTTTTGGCATCAGGGACCAGTTTCATGGAAGTCAATTTTCTCACGGACCCCCGGAGGTGTGTGTGGGATGATTCAAGCACCTTACATTTTTTGTGCACTTTGTTTCCATTATTATTAAATCAGCTCCACTTCAGATCATCAGGCATTAGATCCCGGAGGTTGAGGACCCTTGCTTTTGGGGAAATGTGAGTTCAGATCTGAGGGGGAGACAGGTCACTGTCTGTCCTCCAGGGATCCCATAAAGAACAAGACGTTGTGCCACCCAAGGTCGAGGATTTTGGTTGTGATGAAATATGTCCTGCCCTCCACACTTCTGATTTTAATCCAGCTCGCCTTCTAGCAGGTATGTTATAAAACTGACTTCCCCTTCTTACTATCAGAAGTGAGGGTCAGAGCTTGTCAGCTGCAAGGGAGCTAGTGTGAAAGCAACTGAATTCTCCTCATGGACTCAGTGGGTCCAGAATTCAGTGGAGATTCTGGGGGCTAGAATCATCTGGAGGCTACCTCACCCACCTGTCAGGCTGCTGGCTGGGACTGCCGCTGTGTTCAGAGGCACCAGCACCGGGCTCTGCGTGTGGCTTGGGCTTCCTCACAGTATGGCAGCTTAAGGGCAGTAAGACTTGAAGTTACATAGCAGCAGCTCAGGGCTCCAAAAACAAGCCTTCCAGCATCACCTTTTCCAACCCACCCTCAGAAACCATGTGGCATCATTTCTACTATATTCTGTTGCCTACAATGAGTCATGGGCCCACTCAGATTCAAGGGGAAGGGACATAGACCTACCCCTCATTGGGAGGAGTGTGAAAGAACTTATGGTCACTGGGGAAAAAAGAAAGAAGAAAGCAAGCCATGCCAGGCACTCTTGAGAGCTAAGCTTAATTAGCACTGGCTCTAAACAGAATAGTCTACATTATAATAGGAGCTTGTACCCTCAAGAGGCTGCATAAATTATATGGGGGGTGAGGGGGAGACAGAGAGCTAAAATTAGGCCAGGGTAAAAGAAATAGAGCCATAAAGCAAATATGGGTTTTATGGAAAATAGATATCAAAGGATAGCTCTCTCTGTGAGCTTGTGATGTGTGGGAAGGACTAAGGAAGAATTGGTTGGTGGGATCAGCTGGGTTGTAGGCCCTTCAGCATTGAAAGGGAAAGCAGGTAAAGGACAGGACTGTGGAATCTGGCTGCCACCATCCTTCACCCGCCATCTTAGGGGGATCTGTGGTAACCCTTCATCGCCTCAGGCAACATTATTTTCATGATTTGCTTGCAAATCACCTTTTTTTTTTCTTTCAACATACAGATACCTTTCTGTGGTACAGAGCTGGAACTGTAGTCAGTGTATTTGCTAAAGTGTGGAAAAAATAATACATTGCTCTAATAATAAATGACTCTAATACTTACTATTTGTCCCCTACCCCCAGGTGTGGTTTTAAATATCCAGCATGGATAGTGTTGTGACTGAAAGGGGCTGGGTACATCTCTAGGGCCCCAGGTTCCCATTATCCTTGTCTCTAACCCCTGAATGGAGAGTTTGACTTCTAATTTCATGCTAGGGGTTTCACAGGCAACATAATTGTATTTGCCTCTGCCTTTGATCTGCTATTTGATCTGCTATTTCATTGTGGCTCGACTAGGAGACAGAGATAGAAACGCAGTGGAAAAACACGATTTTGTTTTGCTTCGGAATTGGCAGTTATTATTTTCTCTGGCTCCCTTAATGTGACACGCCTTCCCTAAATCTGAAATCTCATCATTTTCCCGTTTTTGAAATTCCAAAAGGCATGTGCACCCTCTGGCTGGCTTTCCTTTTTTGCTCATGAAGATTTCATTTTCAGCAAGGCTTTGGGGCGGGATGCTCCTGTCTTTAGATCTCAATGAAAATTGAAATCCCTGAGTTAGTGGAGGACTCCCAGGTAAACTCTGACTGACCTGCCCCTTTCCTGACCTCACCCCAACTTCCCAGGATGTACCTGGTTCACCTCAGCCTCTCCTCAGTTGATTAGGGGTCTGCAGGGCTGAAAAACAGGTCTGCTCTGCTGGAAACCAAAGAAACCCAAATGGAGCAGGAACCTTGTGCGTCAGAACTGAGCAACCTTCAGTAGAGCCCTCAAAGGAAGCTGGCTTCTGGAGCAGGGCCATCCATGTCAGGTTGTGTAGCTTGCATACTGTACTAAGGCTCCCAGCCACGACAGAGAGTGAGGACTGGAATTCAGGCCCAGAGGCACTTTTCTCCAGTGCTCCTGATATCAGCAAATAGGCTAGTGGCAGTTCTGTTCTCAGGGCAGAGGCGAAACAGATTTTTCTCTCTGATCACTAAGAAAAGAGATGGTGACACAGGACAGGATGGGGGTCAAAAGGGCATCTTGGGAGCAGATCGGGCCAGCCTTAGGCTGTAGATCAAGCCAGCGTCGACCGAGCAGGTTGGAGCAGTAGGCCCGTTACTCGCTCTTTGTTTCAGCCCCTCTCATCTGCATGGTCCAGTGTTCATAAGTTATTGAATTACTAGATCCCTCCTAGGCTTTATTTGGAGTTAAAAAAAAAGACAGGGGTGTCACCCTACCTATGTTTCTTGTTTAGCCAGCAAGGTGGGATTTGAAGTTGGGGCGGGGGGAGGGGATGTTTTCTTTAGTTTTGAAAGTGAAGCCTTTCGGGGATGTTGTTAGCTGCAGGACTATATGTAGTGGGTGCAGCCATTTGAGTGGAAGACCCAAACAGGTGGTGCAATAGAGTTGGACATCCTAACAGGTTACCTGTGAACTGAAATTCACATTAACATGTAATGGGCAAAGACAATTAGCATTTAAAAGTGGAGGATCATCCAGAGGAAGCAATTCCTAATCAAAGTTAACTCCAAAGAGGGATTTTTCTGGTGTGAGTAGTAGGCTCCTAGGGGAAGCCTCTGGAAGCCTTCTAAATTAGCCCTGTAAAGTTTGCTTCTGTTCATTTCTATAGTGGGTAGTGCGGGTATTTGAAATTCCATTAATACTTGGGAAGGTATTTTCACTGTAAAGCCAGAAATGGCGTCTCCTGAGAACAGCAAATTTAGGTGACTTGCTCTTTATAGCTAGGGATGGACAGTCCAGGAGCTCTAAATCCATTTGCCTTCCAGTTTCTTTCCAAATTTTGCATAATTGGAGCTGGGTATGTTGAAGAAAGACAGTTTCAAAGTTACATCATTGTGGCTGGGAGTTCTCAGTTTTTTAAACATTTTTATTTCTATAGTTTTATTTATATTTTATGTGTGTTTACTTTTTAAAATTAAAATTTGTATTTTTCACAAAGTAATTATTTGCCCAAAGTTTATGAAGCCCAAATAGTATGTAAAGGCTTGTTACAAGAAAGCACCCCTCTCCCTTGTTTTGCCAAACTTTCTAAGTAATAAGTAGATGTGGCCTTCTCTGAAAAAAATCCACAATAATATCATCTGTTGACCTCCCGGTGTGGTAGAGGAGGATTTTAGTTCTCTGCGTCACACTTCCCCTCCCCCACCCTCACAATAGACCTGTACCATAACTTCTTATTAAATTCATGTCCAGTGTTTACTTTGTAACCACATATGGATTGTTTATTGCTGAGGCAGATGAGCTTCAGTGATTGCCTTTCCTTTCTTGTAGGATTTTTTTTTCCCCTGGAGTTAATAATTGCCTCCTTTTTCTATTTGCTTCATTTTCTTTGACCTATGACTGATTTTTCCCACACTCTCCAACCTCTCTACAAATCATCTTGGGGCAGGTTTTTTTTTTTTTTTTTTTTTTTGCATGTTCACATCTTGCAGCCCATCTGCAAAAAGGCTGATCTTTTTTTGTTCTGTGTGTTTCTTTTTTCATTCCCATTGTCTTCCAGCCGCAAACCTTTTTAGAAGTTTCTCATCTTCCCTTTAGTTTTATTTTCTAAAACTTTGCTTTTTATGAAGTGTGGTGGGAGTTTTACCGATTTCAAAGTGAGGGAGGGAGAAGGTGGTGGTATTGTGTTTGGATGGATAACTGCATCTCTACAGCTCAGCTGATGTCAGGAGCTGAGACGTGAATCCTAAGTTTCTGAATCTTGGTATTTTGCTTAGTTTAAATAAACTTTCACCATTTTTCCTAAACAGCAACCTTTCAGAAGTGATGACTGTTATTCCCTGGAACCCTGAAACTATTCAGTGTTAGCATATTTTTATCCTCCCTTCCCCTCCCAGAACTGATTCTACATTTTTAGAAGTAAAGGTTATTTTAAAAATAATTAATTGGCCCTTCCCCAGACCATTTACTGCAGGATTCATGCCCTTTGTTTACATTAATTTCACGTTGCCTTTTATTTGTGTTTAGTTAGTCATTTACAAGTCTGCCTTCCCAGCTAGACTGTAAATTACTTGAGGGCCAGGGGTGCCTTTTTACAGAATTCACTTTTGTACTTTTGGATTCCCCTAGGGCCTCAGTCAGTGCCTAGCCCTTAGCAAGCTCTCCATAAAGCCCTGTCAAAAGGCCTAAAAGTAGAGTGAGTCTTCTCCAACCTAGACCCCTTAAAGAGACAGAACTTTCAAATCCTGTCTGCCCTCAAAGCTGCTCAGAGACCCTTTGGACGGTGGGGACTGTGCTGCAGGCCTTGCCCCCCAGGATGACGGCAGGCCAAGTTGCAGGATGCGCGGGCCGCTGGGTGCAGGAGAGGTCATACCGCCTGGACCATTCAGGAGTCCTGGAACCTGAGGTCGTTCCTCGGGCTTAAAATCCGCCTTGGCGTGGCGGCTAGGGGCGACCACAGCCTGCGCTTTAACCAGGAGCGGTCGCCCCGGGCCAGGGGTCAGCCGCGACCAACTGCGCGGAAGGGCCGCTGGAGGGAAAGGGGCACGGCGCCCCGGGAACGCCCGCACTGCCGCCTGGGCCCGGCCAGCGGCTCTGCGGTCCCACCGCCGGGGGCAGCACCGCCCGCGCCGCCCGGGCTAAGATGGCGGCCGGCGTGCAGCCCGCGCCCGGGGGAAAGGCGGGCACAGCCCCCCGGGAACCTGTGCGTCGGGCCTGGGCCTCCCAGCGGGAAGGCCGCTCCTCCTTGGCCTAAGGGGACCGGTGAGGACCCAGCCCTGCCCCTTCCCCAGACAAGCTCCCTGGCCCAGCGTCCTACCTGGATGACGCCTAAAGGGATGTTTTATCACCCAACTCCCCCAGACTCTCGATAGGAGGAGGTAGGGACAGGTCCTGGTTGAGATAAGGACTGCGAGGAGGATGGCTGCCGGACTAGACACAGTGGACAGCGGACCAGTGGGTACCACTGAATGCAGACCTCAACCCCAAGCCATTCCCTTCCACCCTGGCAGCTCGGCCGCTACGGCGTGGGACACGATTGGTGCACACGTTTGGTGTACAGTGACACAATACCCATGACCGCAGGTCGAGGATCGCGCCCAATTAATATACAGGCCTAGAGCTCTTGAAATCAAGAATGTTTTGGAAAATGGGGTACATCTCGTTAGGAAATCCGTAATATAGTCCAGTAGAGGCTACAGAATATGAGCAGCCCATCACATTTGCTCTGACATCGGTATGCGCACTGTGTAAGCTGCCTGTCTTCTAGGACACTCCAGAACCTGAGGTCCAATTTACCAGAAATGGCATTGATGAATGCGGTGCCTTCCGAGTGATCTCGCCTTGGGCTCAGGTTGGGAGGTCAGAAGGGCCACCCAAGGGAGTAGCTGATGCCGGTAGAATCACAATGGTAGAAACGGAGAGGTACCCGGAAAAGCTTCCCTTCGCCCTTTGTAAATTGCAGCCTGACACCTCCCACTGGTTCAAGATTCCATCCCAGGTTTGCATGTAGCTTATCAACTCAGCGTGAGAGGCTGAAAGTGAACTTTTTTGTTTTGTTTTGGTGAAATAAAGTCGTTCTGCATAACGTTTGCACCGGCTGGTTATTCTCATGGAGAACACTTCCTCCACCCACCCAGGCAGCCGCCACACCAGCCTTTCTTTACTTCTGCAGCCCCTCTATTAATTACCTCTCTCTGCTCCAGTTTAGGCAGCCCCCGGTGCTTTGTTCAAGTACAGCAATAAACCCAAGACTGGGCCTAATCCTCTTTGGTCCTGACCTTCCTTCTAGCTGGCCTGGAGCCTGGCGGGCCCTCCTGGCCCCCAGCTGATTAGGGCCAAAGACGCTGCTTGTAGTGTTTGTGCTTCCTCCCCTCTGCACATTTGGTACTTTTCAGACAGACCGCTTCACCAAAAAAATAAAACGTGTACAAGAAAAAGTTCAAAGCGGCCCTCTGGAGCCAGGCCTGCAGGAGCTGGGGGTCATCCTACCACGGAGCCAAATCCATCCGATTTCTACACGGCAGCCCGCGCCGAAGGGTTACCGCTGACCTTGCGCCCACCGAATTCCTCTAGTAGCGCCAGCTCGGGTGGCCCGGGGGTACCCACCTCGAGCCATGTCCAGCCCCCGTGCCCCTCCCGGGAGGCGCAGTAACCATAAACGGTACGACAGGCGGCCGGCGGAGCTGGTTCGGTGACGGCTCCCTGGAGACCGCCGCCTCGAGCGGCAGGCCCCATCTGCAGTGCAGCTGACTGAGTGTGAGCGGCCCGGGGTGGGGCCTGGACGGGAGAAAACCGGCGGGGGCTCCGGGCAGCCTCGGCCTCAGGACCGCCCCCCAGTTACAGAACTGGTTGTATCTAGCTCATGGCTTCCGAAAGGCGGGCGTGGGAGACCCAGAAGACCCCAATCAAAGGTTGGGACCGGGGCTTCGGAGCGGGGCCCGAGGTGTGAGGCAGCGCTGGGGACCTTGGAATCGAAGGGGAGATGAACCCTCCTGTGCCCCCCGGGCGGAGAAGGCGCTTCGGCGCCGAACTCGCAGCGAAAAGCTCCAACACCCAACCCTCAGGCTCCTGCGGCCGAGAGGAGCCCACGGTACAGGCAGGCATGGGAAGCGCGGCTGCACGCACAGCCTCAGGTGCGCTAAGGTTAACTGGCCACCTCCGGACAGCCCGCCCCCTGCCTTCCACCCTCGGGCGCCGGCCAGATCCTGGGCAGCACCGGCCACCGCCCCGAGGCCGCCGGGCTCAGCCTAGCGCAGTTCCGCCTCGACCTCACAAAGGCTGCGTGCGGCTCCAGCAGACGAGGAGCGGCCACGACTCTCAGATCTTTAATTACGCCCCTACCCTTCCCCCCACCCCATCGCCGGCTTCCAGCCCTTTAATCAATTTCACGATATTAAATATTAATTTCCCGCCAGCCAGGCTTTCTCGAAGGAGGGGGAGGGGACGGGCAGGGCAGCTCCGAGGAAGGGAGGGTGTGACCTGGATAGTAAGGCGTGAGGGCTCTTAAGTGACCTGTGCTGGGAACTCGGTGCCACCGGATCTGAGCTTTGCGGCTGGGGAACTTGGAGAGTTATGAACGCCGGGATGCAGGCCTCCCAAAGGGGCAACTAGGTGCGCTGAGAGTCCCAGTGCGCTGGGCGATAGCCTCCTGCTCCGCACCCCCCACCCCAAGCCCCGAGTCAGCCTCACGCGGGCCCGCGGCGCGCAGCGATGATGGATCGCGCCTGGCGGGGGTGATTTGGTGTTGATCGCACATTATCACTGGCAGGTTGGACTGGTTGCTGATGGACGACTTCTAGCGGCGGCAGCAGCAGCTTCTTCAGACACCGCGCGGGGACTCGCTTGCTCTGCGAGGGTCTTTTTCCCCGAGCCCCCCTCCCCCCGCCCCACATCCCAGAGACAGGAGGACCTGAGAGTCCAAGCGGGGTCTTGAGGCACCCAGGGCCTCCCGCCCGGGTCTGGGTCCTGGGGTGGGCCGTAGGCCAGGAGAGGAGGGGAGCCCGGACGCCTCTCCCACTTCCTCCCGTTCCTCCTTGCCTTGCCGCCTGCTCCCCCCCTTCCTTCCTGCTTCCCCATCGAAACCGGGAGGGCCTGGGTCACTCGCGGTGTGGTTTCCCCGCCGCCGAGTCCAGGCAGCGGCGGGGGGCGGGGGTGGGCGAGCTCCCCCGCCCCACGGCCCCCGCCCCTCTCCCGGGGCTCGCAGCATCGCGGCGCTGCGGTGCGCCCCTCCTCGCGTCTTTTTCTAAAGTGCCTGCAGATACAAAAGCGGTTTCGTAATGCCTTCCGTCTGCGAGAGCCGGAGGACCTTGGCTGACCTTTCGGAAACTGATTGCAACTGCCTGTTAACAGCCCGTACTGACCGCACGGAGCGGAGCGGAGGACAATCATTTAAGTGACAGACGGCGAGGTGGCCTCGGCTCAGTCGAGCGGCCTGGTTAAGCCCGCCCCGCCCCTCCCCCCGAGTCCCCCCCCCCACCCCAGCCCCGGGCGCACTGCGGGCTGTGGCGGGCGCTCGGGCGGGCGGGGAGGGCGCGTCGCGCGCGCCCGCGCGTGTGTGTGTGAGTGTGTGTGTGTGTGTGTGTGTGCCTGCGATTACCGGCCGACGGGTTAACCCTTAGCCGAGCGGCCGGCCCCTTTGAGGCCGGACGCTGCTGGTTTAATCTGCCATCTGCAAAAGAGGAATAAAAGGGCCGCCTCCGCCGACTTTCCCTAATGGGTAAACTGTCCCCTCTCAGCGTGACCGGGGCTGCGTGCCTGCTGCTGCCGGAGAAAGATCCCGACCCTCGGCTCTTCCGGCACGTCCCTGGGTCCCCTCCGTGCGCCGCCCCCCCTCCTCCTCACACAGACACCAGCACGGGGACAGCGCGAGGGGTCCAAAGGCTCCGAGAGGCTCGCGGTGCAGTGGACGTGGGTGTTCCCGGTGTTTTCTCTTTCGGAAACTGGAGAAAGGCGGGGGGGGGGACCTCACTGGGAAGGCGAGGTGGGGGAGGGGAGACTGGTGACAGGGCACCTCGGGCTGCACTCGCTCCCTCTCTCGGGAGAGATCGCCAGCTGCTCTCCAACAGGCAGCGCCCTGAAATCTATTTAAAGAGAGGGAAAGGGGAGGAGAACAAAGGGGGAGGAGGGGGGCGGCGAGCGGAGCCTGGGCGAGAGCGAGCGAGCAGGGAGGATCCGCCGCTCCGCGGGCACATCAAGCGCTCACATCTGTACACTCCGCGATCGATGGGGAGAATGGATAATATTTGTCAGCTGCAGACCTTTCTCTTCCCGGTTCCTGGGGAGGGGAGGGGGCGAGGGAGGGGGAGGGGCGGGCAGACCAGGCGAGAGAGGCCGCCTCAAGGACAGCGCGCTTCCCGCTGCAGCCACACGGAAACCCAGAGCCATGAAAGCCCGGGGATTTTTCTCTTATTATCATTATTAATTATTTTTTATTATTCCACAGCAGCCAGCGAGCGCTCCGCGGCGCCCCTCCCCCGCTCGCCCGCCGCCTCCCTTTGTTGATTCTCAGCTGCGAGCGCGGCGGGCCCGAGCCGCCGCCGCCGCCGCCGCCGAGCACGATCTGCTCTTGCGCCCTCGGTCGCAGCTGCGGCCCAGGAAGCCTGGGCTGCGTCCCCGCCCCCCCCGCCCCCCACGGCGCGGCAGCCCCAGCACCCCCTCCCTGCTGCCCGCCACGAGGCCAGCCCAGCCTCTCCGCTGTTCTTCACTGCGGCTCCGCGTCCCCAGCGCCGAGCAGAGGCGCTGGCTGCTGCTGTCCCGAGCCTCCGGCCGCGCGGGGGCTTCGCCACCCCCACCCCCCCACTCCGCGGCGGCTGCACTCTGATGCCGCCGTCCTCACACATGGTCTTCATTTCGCAGACCAGCGGCGTGCTTCCTTTCGGCTCCTCTCCTCGGGGCTTTTCGGAGCGGAGAGGGCGGTTTAGAGGAAGTTGGAAACCCTGCGAGCCCAGGGGAAAGGGGGAAAACCCTCGCTCTAGTTCTGAGCTTCCGAGGCGGAGGGGAGTGCCCCGCGGAGGGTGGGGCAGAGCCTGGGTGCGCTCCCCTTCCTTAGGTGCTGGAAGGGCGAAGTGAGGGGTGGCGGTCGGGAGAGGATCCGGAACTGGAGAGCGAGAGCTCCAGGTCTGCTTTCGCCCCGTCCCCTCGCCCGCACGCACCGGCCAGGGCAGAAGTGACCCGCCCCCTCGCATCGGCACAGCGGGCCTGGGAGCCGATCCGATTAGCGGTCATCAAATGAGACCAAAGACACCTCAGTCTCCCACCTCCCGCGCGGGGGAGCTCCCTGGGCCTTTGCCCCCTCCTTTCTCCAAGACTGTAAGCCCACAGCCGACGCCCCACAGGTCTGGGGTCCGGGCCCACCCTGGGGATGAGGGGGAAATATGATGCACAAAGTTCTGGTTGGGGTTTACTGGGAGCTTTGCGCCCCCTACCCCGCTGTCCTGCGATTCCGGGCCAGCCTGCGGCGGCGTCCCCGACTGCTCCACGGTCCTGGGCAGGGCAGGAAGCTGGCACGGCCGCCGGCTGGGCCGGCGCCACTTGGCCGGGCCGGCTGCTCGCTGGAACTCGCGCGGCACGTTCGCGCCGAGTCGGGTTCCCGGGTCTCCTGCCCGGTCACCCTGAGCGGCTGTCTTCCCCGCCCCACACTTGTCCGTCGTCTTCCCTCCGGAGTCTCCCTGTCTCCACCCGCCCTCTCAGCTTTTCCCCTCCTCGGTCTGTCTCGGGAGCCCCGTAGCGCAGTCAACCGCCCTTCCCGAGATTCAAAAAGAAGTTTTGTGTTTCCCCGGGGGCAGCAGCCTAATGCTTCCCTTGTTTTCCGGAACAAAGCAGACATTCAGTGGGGAGGGGGCAGGCGCTGACTCCTTCCCCTCCCCGCAGCACCCCGCACCCCTGCAGGTTCAGAACGCTTGCTCCCGGGCCCCGCTGGCCTGGGGGTGGGGTGGGGGCCCGGGTTCTCCCGGCTGGGCTACGAAAGCTTCGCCCCCCGCGCCTCCTCCCCCCCCCCCCAGCCTCTGCCGGGAGCCGGAGAGAAGGCGACATGGTGTTTGGGTGAGGTTCCCAGCCCGAGCGGGGAGGGCGCGCACGCAGCTGTTTACAGCGTGCCTGCTGCTGGAAGCATAACCCGCCGCCGCCTGACAGCATGGGGCACCCGCGCGCTGCCAGCTCAGAGAAGACGCGGAGCGCCGAGCCCTCCGGCACTCGGCCCAAGGCCTCGGCAGCCCCGGGGCCAGGGCGCGCGGGGAGGCTCGAGGTCTCCGCGAGCGCGTTCCTCTTGTAGCCCCCCTCCTGCCCCACAAGGGTCTGAAGCCATCCGGTAGCGTATCAAAGGTGCTGGGGTGGGGGGGGTGGAGAGCGGAGAGCTCAAGGAGGGGCGCTCAGAGCGTTCTTGGCGCCCGGCTTCTGGGCAGTCCTCCCCGCCCCTCGCCGGGGCTTAGTTCTCCGGCCCGAGTGAGCA
Organism: Cervus canadensis; assembly: GCF_019320065.1. Lineage (NCBI taxonomy): Eukaryota > Metazoa > Chordata > Mammalia > Artiodactyla > Cervidae > Cervus > Cervus canadensis. The sequence continues at coordinate 46,606,324 of NC_057419.1, forward strand.
AAGCACACCACTCTAGCGACTCGGGGATGCTTCTCCCTCCGGATAGCTCTCTGCAGTCCCACCTGCCCCGGTCCACCCTGCCCGCCGGACTTCCCTTCGCCCCAGCCCCGAGGGGATCGCGGCACTGGCTGTGCCCACGCGCGCCGGGCCTTCTGGTCCGCTCAGCGCTGCCTTCGATCCCGTTCCAGTTCTTCCCCTCTCCCGGGCCTGGGGCCGGCCCCCGGCGCCTCCAGCGCGGCCTGAAACTTGATCCCGTGTCGGAAGGACAGTGTGTAAACACCAGGCGCGCTCCGAGAGCCCGCGGGAGGGGCCGGCCGAGGGCCGCCCGGGCAGCTCCGAGGCCCCGCGCCCCCGCCCGCCTAGTCGCCCCGGGCACGATCGGCGGGGCCGCCGCCTCGCTCTCTGCCTTCCCAGTTGGCTCAGCTAATTGGAGCCGCCGCCGCCGCCGCCGCGGTGGCGGCGGCCTCTTGTTGAATTTTCTAGATCGCAACCGTTCGGTCGTGGCTGCTTGCGGCTCCCCTCCCCCTCCCGCAGCTGTTATCTCGGCCGGCAACTTGGTAGTGGTGGCCACCGTGCCTCCGCTGACCCTGGCCTCAAGCTCGGTGGACACCCCAGTAGTTTGGGGGTGTGTTTCTGCGAGGTGTGGGAGGGAAGGCAGAGTCAGTATCGGAACTGTGAGGCTTTGCCCCTGAATCTGAGGCCCCTTGTTTTGGTGAATGCAAATACTATCCTAGGGATCCTGTGACAGAAGGCCATACTCCTTGTAGCCGTGCACCAGGAGGAGTTCCTGAGGAGCTTCAGGAACAACTCCACTAGTAGCTTCAGTTGGTTCCAGGAAAATGTTCAGAAGGGTGGAGAGGTGCGAGGCCTGAAGATACACACACCCCTCCTGCCTCCAAATCCTTTCTAAATTTGGGACCCGATGTGTAGGTTCTTCATGCCACAGAAGCCGCCTCCACCTTAGGTGTAGCCCACCAATATGGGACAAGGCCACCATTTTCTGTCTTGATTTGGAGTACCAGGTGGGTCCAAGGGGGAGGTGTCATCCTCAGTGGGTTCTGAGCTTGTACCCTGGGCCCTTGGGTTCCCCACCCCCCCCCCCAAGCTGAGCCTCCTTTCCCCATTGGCCAGCTGGCTCATACCCTGGTCATATGTCCCTACTCCGAGCGAACTGTGGGGTCTGCAAACTGTCAGGTCTGCATGGGTCTAGAGGAGGCCCAGAGCCTGGCCAATGGCCAAGGTGGGAAGAAGCGAGGGAGTTTGGTAGTGTTGAAGGACCCAAGAAGATGTTGCTGACTATGCTGGAGCAGTTGTTCCATATACATTTGCCTTAGAACATCCTTTCCTTTGAATAGAACTTTTACTAGTGGGTTTCACAGGCCCAGGCCTGACATTGTAAAAAGTGCTGGCACCTCTAGCCCGGAAACGCATAAATATACACAGGCAAACTCCCAGGGGGCCGGTCTGTGAGCCACCACCGAAGGGATCTGCAGCAGCCAGAAAGCGAGTCAGCTTTTCCTGTGACGGTTCTGAGAAGGGCCCCTGTTCCCTCCCTTTGATGGTTTCTCTGACAACTGTTAGGGAACAAAGAGGCAAGGCCACTGGCTCATTAACTGTCATTTTCTAACACCTCTTTCCTTCCCTTCTCACTTTTACCCAAATTGCCACTTTGGGGTTTTCCTGAGGTGTCCTTTCTATTTATAACCAGCGCAAGGTTTCCAACTCCATCCATATTGATTTAAGCTCTGATAAAAAGGGAATCTATAAAACTGATATGGTAAGTTGGTGTCTAGGATGGCACTTCAATAGGTCAAGTTCACCTAGTTCTTTGGCATCGAAAAACGTCCAGACCCTTCCAATCAGATAAGCTAAGTGTGTCTCCCACTGTTAGTTTCTCTTCTGTTTCTGTACTGGGGAAAAAAAGGGAATCTTCTCTCAAAAATGTTTATTCTTTTTCACCCCTTCCCTATCAGCATGCAAGAACCTTGTTGCTATGTAGGGGAAAGTGTATTTCTGTGTTTTGATAAAGAAGAGAGTAATTTGTGTTCCTCTTCAGGCCTGAAAAGATAATTATGCGTCCCGGGAGCTCCCTCTTCTCCTGGCTGTTTAACAGGCAATCCGGATTCTTGTTCTGGATCAGGAGTGCCTCAGTGTCTTGCCTCCTTCTCGTCATCGTCCTGTCACCAGCCGGCCATCACCAGGCCCTTTGGCAGGTCACGTGCTTGAGGGTTTCTGTCTTGCAGACTGGTGGTGCCTCAGAAGACCCTGTGACTCCGAGCCTAATTAACATTTCTTTTACTGTACAGAGAATATTCTGAGCCATTGGCATCCTCTGGTCCATCTCCCTGAAAGCTTTTGCCAGAAGCTCCCTGTGGGGCCTGTGGGCGGTGGATGTCATGAGACCTGGGAAGGAGCCATCATGGTGGGAAGTGTTGAGTGCTTGCCTGCACCAAACCAAACCAAAGAGCAAATGGCAACAAAACGGGCATCTCCATCCACCTGGTAGCTTGCTTGGAAACAAATTCTACCCCACCCCACTCGCCAGCTAGTAAAGCCTGAGGGCACAGTGAGTTCCTTTGGCCTCCCTTTAGCCTGACTTAGGAATGATGCAGTTAAGTAGATCAGGAAGCTGCGAGGCATCCACTACTCCTCACTTCCCCTGGCGCTGGGCTCAGCTTGGCTGAACTTGCCGTTCCTGTCTTTTTAGAGGAGCTGGTTGTGTTCCCGAAGCAGGATCGCACTGTGCCGCCTCCCCAGGGGTCCTCAGCTATTGATTTTTAATATCCGTATTCAATATTGTGTATTAAATATTGAATCCATGCACGAGAGGATGTGATGCAAATCACCAGCCGTGCCTGAGACTTTAATAGTTGTTTTATTGCCCGGAAACCACAGTTGGACGCAAGGCATCCTGCAGCCGAGGCTGGGGGTGGGGATGACAGGCAGAGAGGAGAGCCGAGCAGACAGGCAGAGCGGGGCCTCCCAAAGATCTAAGCCCGCTGGAATAGCCACTGCTGGAGGCACAGACAGCTCGCCCCTGGGCAGGCGCGTTGGGGGCCGGCTCACAGGCTGCTACGGAAAAAGCAGGAGGCTGCTGGGTGAGACCTGAGTAGAGGAAGAGGTATGAGGCTATGTCCTTCCTTCCTGGACTTCCCTCACTGGACTGCTCATTCCTGTCCAGCCAACCCCCCCTTCCCCTTCACACAGATAGTCACCCAGACACACACACACAGAGCTATTGAACAGGAAAGTGAACTTGGGAGCAGGAAACCCCAGGCCTGGGGGCTCCTCCACCACTCTTAGCTCTGTGACCTTGGTACAGACCTATCTTAACCTCTCTGGGCGTCCTCTCTCTCCTCTGTCAGTGGGGGTAACGCTATCTGCCCTACCTCCCTTATAGCCCGGTGCGAATGAGATAATATTCAGGGAAAAGGCTTTTGTAAACTGTCAGGCCCCACGTAGGTAGGCTGAGGGATTAGTGTTGGCTTTCCCTTTATACTCCTCCTCTCCTCCAGGCTGTGGCTGCAAGCTGGCTTCCTCTCTCTCAGGCATGCGCCCCCTCCTCCATTACCGGCCCTCTCCTTCTCTCCCTTGGCCACCTCCTCTTGGTGCTCCAGGCTCCCCACTCTGCCGGGGCTCTGAACTCAGGCTGAGCAGTCAGGTTTTGAGGGCGCCCAGCAGGGAGACAGGAAGGGCGAGAACAACTCGTGGTGTGTGTGGGGTGTGTGTGTGTGTGAACAACTCCTGGTGTGGTGTGTGTGTGTGCAGCCAGTGTGCGGCAGAGCCAACAGCCTGGAGAAAGCGCTCAGCTTCATTCGAGGTTAGAGAGGCGTGCTCGGAGACTTCTGTCCCGGGCTGCCCAGGCAGCGTGGGGAGAAGTGAAGGGGAGATCAGTGAGTAAAAGGTGCTCCTGGCCCAGTCGGAGCCGCGTGCTGGGTCCATTGTGCAGGCAGTGGAAGGGAGCAGCGGAGAAATGGAAGCTGAGGGGCTCCTCTCACATGACACTTCCTCCTTGTGGGAAGCCCACTCGATTCCCAGTGGTTGGAAAGTCAGGGCGTGGGCTTTGCCGTAGGGGTCTTGCGATGGGCAAGCTGGAATGTCAATTCAGTCAAGGGTGGTGGCCTCCTGGCACCTCCAAGTCAGATAAACAGTTGCCAGTGGCCCCCAGGGTGGACACGTGAGGGCTGTACTCTCGCCTGGAGAAAGTGCTGACCTCCTCAAACCCACACCTTTGTCCCGAGGCTCAGGGAGGGGCGGGGACCAGAGGGGTCCCCATCAGTTAAGCCCACCGCGTGGGCCCCACCGTCTGCTGGGAAGGCCCGAGCTGATTCGCCGAGCCAGCCCAGGCCCAACAGAGACCAGGTCTGGCAGAAGGCCCCGCCAAGAGTCCGCGTCAGCGTCCCCGGGCTCGCAAACCCAGGGATGCCAGGCCGGGCCTGGCTGCGCACGCCTCCGCGTCGGGGCTCGGGCGTCTGCTGCTGCCTGCGTTTCCGGGTCTGCGGCTGAGCCTCCCTGGCGCTCTCCTCCCGCTTTGTCTCGCTGCCAGCTCCTCGCCTGCCCTCGCCAGTCTCCTGGGTCGGCCGGGCGCGCTCTGCTTTTCCGAGTGCGTCTCAAGCTTTTTACCGCGCCTCGCTCTTTGCGCACGTGTGTGGCCGCCTTCCCTCAACCCAGCCTCTTCTCGCTGGCTACTTGGCACGGCCGTCGGATCGCGGAGAGGGCCTACCCCTGGCGCCCCCTCCCCCGCCCCAGTCTGCCGCATCCAGAGCCTGGCGACCTCCAGGACTGAAACATCCCGAGGCTCTGGGTTTAGCTCCCCTCAAAGCAAACCCAGAGGGGCTCGGAGTATCTCTCACTGCACTTCTCGCGGCTCCCAGCCCTTGGCAGCACCTGGAGGGGGACTTTTATGAGACCTTTGCAGAGTTGAAGGGAACCACTTCTGCGGCCCTCCTCGCGCCGTCTGTGGCGTTCTGAGAACTGTAAGCCTCTGAGAATTGGGAGTACACGGCTGTGTCGCTGACCCGAAAGGTGGCCGGACGTGTGGGTCCGGGGGGGGGGGGTGCCCGGAGTGCGTGTGCGGATCGCTGGGACTCTCGGTGGATTAGCCTCTACAAAGCGAAGAGGAGGGGGCGCGGGCCTCGGGCGCTCTGGCTGGGGGCCAGCCGGGAGCCTGCGAACATTCTAGGCCGTGGGGCAGGTGAAGACACCCTTCCGAGCCCGCCCCTCCCCCTGGAACCCGCACTCGGCCGGCCTTTGAGGCGGAAACACCGTCCAACTCCTTGAAAGTAAACTTGCCGCGAGGGGAGCGAAGGAGGGAGGGGGGTGGCGGGGGTGTCTGCGTCGGGAAGGCTTGTGTCAAGTTTCAGCCCCTAATGACACTCGGTGGCAAGGTGCCAGAGCCCTGGGAGCCGCGGCAGGGGGGAAGGGCGGCGGGGGATCGGGGTAAGAGTGACCGCGCCGCGGGGCCGGACTCACGACCCCCGAGGCGCACCGCGCGCTCTCGGGCCGGAGGAGGCCGGCGGGGCGGGGGCGGCGGGCGGGGAGGGGGCGCTCCGAGAGCCGCCTGAGCGAAGAAGAGCGCAGGCATCTTCCGCAATCCATTCATGCACTGAAGCGCGTGCAGAGCTGCTGATCGCTGCCATTGTTACTCGCGGGCGGTGTGGGAGCCGAGCCTCCACTCTGGCGAGAGATAAATGGCCTCTGACAGCCCCTCCTCGCCAAGAGAGCTCCTCGGATTTCACCGCGCGGCGGCTCTCAGGTCTGTGCCTCTCTCGCTTCCCGGTGAGAACCTTTAAATCAGCCTCCCGGCCTTCCCTCCTCCCGGACGCTGCACCCCCCTACTCCCGCCCGCTCAGGCCCCGACAGGGCCCTGGGCGCGCTGCGCGCAGTCTCCGGCCCACTACCCACCTGGCAGGGGGAACAAGATGGGGAGCTCCGGGCGGACCCCGGAGCCGCGGGGGAAGGCGGCTGGAACCCCCGCCCCGACTCCGCACCTCCCCCGGAGCGGAGCCCCGCGCCCCGCCTCCGCGCCCACAAGATGGATCAGGCTACCGTGCGGAGAGCGGGCTGTAAATATTTAAAAAGTCTCTCGCGCGCCGGCGGTAATGGCTTTCGCAGTCGTAATGTGTGCTAGGAGGAAGGGCGATGCGTGCGTGTACTGTGTTGCGAGGTGGGGGAATTGTTCTTACGCCTGCCCCCCTCCCGGGTCCAGGGTGGGCTGCAGGTTCCGGCTTCCCGATTTCCCGCCCTCCGTCTCTCTGCCGCCACGATAGCGTTGAGAACGCCAATCGATAGGGAACTTGAGCATGGCACGGCGCCGGAGGCTCGGACGGGGTGACCTGGAGCCGCTCTCCCCTTCAGAGTCTCCCAAGGTCCTAGGCTGGTACTGGTCTGAGACCCCCGGTCCGGGTCCACTTCTCGCTGATGCACGGGGGAGGGCGGGAAACGCACAGGTTGAAGCCCCCTGAGTTTGGGTGGTCACCAAAGCCCGGACGCGGGTCTCTGCAGTGGGGCCCAGAGCCCTGTTTTGTGCCTTTGCTCCCCTCTCTGTGCCTCTCTTAAGCCTTGATCCACTCTAAAAGAGAGCCCTTCCCCCGCACCCCACCCCCCCTTTCTGAATCTGAAAGTAGCTTTGTGGCTGCTGGGACCGAAACCTGGGAGGAGGCAACGCGGAGAGATGGGGGGGGGGGGCGGTGCCTAGCGCCCAGGCTCAGTGGAGGTCACACGTGGATGTGGAGGGGATCCTTCGTGTTGCTTGCGACTGTGGGCCTGGGATCTTTAAGGCCAAGCCCAGCCGGATGGAAGAGGTGGGGGAGGGGGCATCCAGTTTCCTCGGCTTCTCGGCTTAATGGGCCCACCGCAGGGTGTGTACCGGTTGAGGCTGTCGCCTGTGCCAGCGGTCCCTCCCTGGCGGGGCGGGGGCGCCGAGTTGCCCAGAGCTGGGGCGCGCCGGGCGCCGCGGGTTCGTGCGGAAGGTTGGAGGGGTGTGGGCCCAGGCTGGGGCTGCTCCCCTGCACCTCTCCGCTCCGCCCGCTCGGGGACCAGCCGAAGTGTGGGTGCTGGCGGCGTGTCAGGGCGCGCCGGGGCTGCTTTCGGCGTTCGAGCGCGTGGGGCTCCCGACTCCTGGCAGCTCCGCGCACGCCGCTTCCAGGGGCTTGTGTTCTGCCCTGCTTGCTTGTTTGTCTCGTGTGAACCTCGTAAACCGCCCTGATTTATTACCCAGACTAAATGCTTAATTTGTGAATATGAAACAGATTAAAAGGGGCGGGGGGGCGGGGGCTTGAGGTCGGCATATTTTAGCAATCAGACCAAAGCAGGCCGGCAGATGTTTCAAATTTGTCGACATTTTCAGGCTCATGTGGAAAGCCAGCCAGAATGGTCAAGAGGTCCTTTCTCCTTCCTTCAACCTGAGAACTTGGCAATGATCAAAAGGAGGTGATTAGTAGCTACAGGGAAAAGACACCAGCAGGCAAGGAGTTAACAGAGGCTGAGCCCTTCACCTCCAGGATTGGAATGGGGGTGGGGGGTGAGAGCTGGTCACAAAGGCAAGAGGGGTCCAGACTAAAAAGGCCTAAGTCCCAGAATCCAACTTTGAAGAACAAAGTAGAGGATCCATTAAAAGTTAATTCAGCAAATAAACTTCATTGGCGATAACACAAACAGGAAAGATGGAAATGCCAACTTGAAATAGCCAAAAGATAATAAAAATAAGTCTTTTTTATGTGGCCTATACATGTGCTTCCCTTCAGTGATCTGCTTCAGCACAGGCCTCTCCCGAGCACCCTCTCCCTTTGAAAAGACCCTGTGTGTACAGGCAGTGTTTTTGTTTTTCTTTTTGGCATTTGTCATTTTGGGGCAACTTCACACATCAAAGGCGAGCACAGTGTTCTTATCAGCTCCCTTGTTCCAGCCGCCCAGTGAAGCAGATACAATTTCTATAAATTGGCCTTCTCCTCTGGGTTTTGATTGATCATCACCATATGAGATTATTGAAAGTCTAATGTCTTATTCCACTTTCTCCAAGGGGTGAGGAGGGGAACAGTTTATTGGAAGTCAGGCCACGTGAAGATTCTGGGGTTGTGCAATAGTAATTTCCATTATCCTGGGTAGATCAGCCTGTGGGAACTGCTGCGCGTCTCCTGCGGGTTCCTTATACCACCTCCCCACCTCCCCCCTCCAGCTCTCAGCTTCAGGCGCTGTTAACAGGTACAGTACAAACTAGAACCTTCTGGAGCCTTTGTAGTTAGAAGGAGAAAATGGCTGTTGACTAAAAATAAGGCAACAAAAGATTCATTTTTTAAAAAACATTTATTACTAACTCAAGAATCCCCTCCTGTGGACACTTTCCCACTCTAAACTTTTTTTTGTTCCCCTTTTGCCTCGATACCATCTTTCATTTTATTAAAGTTGATTATGGTTCCTGTGTCTTGTCCTCAGCCAGACAAAGGCTTAGGGAAAGTCAGAGAACGTGTTAATTATATGTTTCTTGTAAACTGACTTTTCATTTCCCCCTAACACATTTAGTCGGCTTGGTGTTTAGTTTAGCACTCAATTGCTGCAAATATGCCGCTTAAAAATGCTGTCTTTATTAAAAACAAATAAATGAATGCAGAGACCTTTCTAATTTCAACTCGCGTGGGCTAGAAACAGAAGAGAAAACCGAAAGCGAGAGCAGGAACGAGGGAAAGGCAGCGGGGAGGAGAGAGAAGAGAGACAGAGACCGGGAAACACACACACACACAGAGCATTCCTTCTGCCATCCACCCGCCCTCCCCTGTTAAAACTGGTCCATACAATTGTCCCTGGCCGCGCCCTGCAGCTCGCCAGCCCGCCTGGATTTTCCATCACTTGGCGCCTAAGGCGATCATTAGCTGGGAACGGACAGCCTCCCCTACCTGCTGGCAGCCGATCACTTACCAGCCAGGGGGGGAAGGGAGGAGGAGGCGGGCTGCAGTTTCCTGCACTGGGTGCTGGGCCCCATTTGCTCAACCCAGGACGGGTCCTTGGGTCCTTGCCCCTGGGTGCATGGGTGCCTGATTCAACTCTATCCAGGGCAACGTGCACTAAGTATACGAATACAGAAAGGAAACTCGGGGGCGAGGCTGGGAGGCAGTCATTACCTGGGCAGATTCAGGAAAGGGATGCCACTGATCACATTCTCTCTTTATCCTCAGCAGAGCCTCTGAGTGCACATTTAACTCTCATGCTGAAATCAAGGAGAAATGGAAATGAGGAAGGGGAGAAAAAAAATCCAGACCCCACAAATAACTAAACAGGGCCTGTGTCACCACCAGGCAGGAGGGAGGTCTTGCGTGGCTTGAAACAGACAACGCCAGCTGCAGAAAAATGCCTCGGGTGCCCTTGTGGCCCTGGAGTTATTGCTCATGTGCCACGGCCCCGTCGCACGTGGGAGCCGGAGCTGTATAAATGGTTGTGGGGGGACAGAAAGGCACACACGTGCCAGGAGCCCAAGGACCAGGTGTGTGTGTTGTGAAGCTTAACAGACCATGGAAAAGCACAGGAGGCATCCTCAGCCGAAGGCCAGGGACCGCACTAAGACCTGAGTCCAGGCAGGCTGACCTGGGCTTAAAATGACAGCCAGGAAAACCAGAGTGTGTGCCGAGCATGGCCGCCAGAGCTTTGGTTGGGCCCCCATTTAGTCCAGCTGAGGAAATGGGTTCAGAGGGTGACAATGCCAGCTCAAGGGGACACATCAGTGACCAAAGGAAGGCCAGAACCCAGAGCACGCTGCTTTGGGAATCAGAGGAGACAGGGGACTTCTGGTTAGAGAGAGATCCCAGATGCCTTGAGTCACCGAAGTGCTCTGGTATTCTTATCATATAAATTTATCAACAGCTTGCTGTTGGCAAAGCACAGTGCTGGGCCTGTGAGGCCACAGCGCTAGGAGCTCTCAAAGGCCCAAGCAGGTGATTTGGAGGGTAATACAGGCCATGAAGGATGGTGGGTGAGGGGGCTGTGGAAGAAGGAAGCCGGCCACTCAAAAGTGCTACAGCCTGGATGTGAGACCACACTCCCCAGGGGCGGGGGGTGCAAGAGAGGCCAGGCCCTTTGGACCAGGGCCCTTCACTTGACTGTCATCTGAGGGCCTGCCAGTGTGTTCCAAGGCAGGCTGGGAAATGGAGCCCGGGGCGAATTGAAGAGGCAACTCTTCCTAGCTCGAGCACTGCTTGCAGCTCCCTCTCTTGCCCAGGACAAATATAAGCATGTAACTCACCCCCCAAAAGCTCCTGGACAAATGGAGGCTCTCTGGGGGAGCTGCTAAGGGAATACTGCCTCCCTTAACAAAACAAACCCGAGACTCTCCAAGGTTTCACACTGGAAACAGAGTCTCCCAGCAGAGAAAGGGGGCTGGCTTAAGCGGCGCCCCTGCCCCCGTGCCCCCTGGATTCCACCTGCCCCTTGGGGCGCTTGCAGTGTGATGACAGGTGCCCTCCCTGCAGCCATCTGGCCTCGGCCCAGCCTCTGCTCTTGGTTTCCCTAAGCAGAGGCGAAACAGGCTGGACCCTTCAAAGCACATTCCTAAACACTAAGGGAGAGCGGTGGGGAAGCAAAAACAAAGGCCCAGGAGCGCTGGAGCAGTTCAGCTTACAGAGTCTGTGGGCCAACAGGGCTGGCCCAAGTTCAGTCAGACTTCCTGGCTGTGGGCCAGCCAGAGCTGGCAGTCAGCCCCGTCCCAGCCCACCACTCAGGCCCGCGGCGCCCCCCAGCCCAGGGCACACCCTCGCACCCACTCTGAATCCCGGGAAACCTAGCTGCCCCTCCGCAGCCCCCTCGGCCCACCCTCTCCTCATTTAGGTGACTAGCTCCAGACAGCCAGCGAACGGCCCCTGTAGCTATCAACCCAGAGCTTGCCAAGATTGAGGGTGTTGTCTGTGGGCCAGCCCCCTCGGGGTAGCCTGGTGGGTCTGGCAGGGGTGGGGAGCGGGTAGACAACTCCCCTGACTGGTAGCTTCAGGCCTTGAGCAGCCAAGTGGGGCCCTTGTGAACACTTGGTCACTGTTTATCCTTGTGCGTCGTAAAAATATCATCATGTTCTATGCGTGTCAAGGCTGGGAAGCACTGGTAACTCGAGGTAAGTGTGACATCCAGGCTCTAAGAGGTCCCCACACGTATCGTGGGGAGAGCATCAGGCCAGGTGACCCTTGACGGAGCACAGCTCATTCATTCCATGAACACTCCATAGAGCCCCTCTGTCTGTTAGGCACTGTTCTTGCGGCTGTTGGGGGTGGCCAGGGGAGACCCCAGGCCCCTCCTTAGAGAACTTACAGTCTCCCCGAGAGACTTGAGCCCCACGTGGCTGAAAGCTTCCCTCTGTTCACACTACCTAAAGCCAAGAGGATGAGCTTCCCTTGATTTTCCTCCTCAAGCTTATATTTTTTAGGCCAGAGAGTGGGTGGGAATGTCTGCCCACTTTTCGCTTGCAGCTGAGTGACCAAAGACCCTCCACACTCTGAGGGATCGGCCTGCGGGGTGGGGACTCAGGAACCTGGAGTTCTGTGCTTTCTTTCCCGAGCTTCCACCCAGACAATGTCACATTCATGGCACAAAATTCTGAGAATATCAAGGGAGTGCTCTCCTGTCCCCCCCAGTCGTGTTCCTCAGTCACCCAGGGCACCTATCCGCAGGCAATCACCACTCCCGGTTTCTTGCTTACCCTCCCCAAGGTAGTCTATTAAAGCTAATTCTTAAAAAAAAAAATAGAGGAATAATTTTAATTTTATTTTGAAAAAAATTCCAAACCCACAGTAAAAAGTAAAGATCAAGTACAATGAACACCCATATAGGAAGGCAGGTTTTCCAAAGCACTATATTTATTCAGCACTCCTACCCTTGGAAAGAATTCAAAACCCCTTCAAAGATCTGAATTAGTTTAACTTTATTTTACAATGTTACTTAGAAATACTTGGCCCTTGTGAATACATTGCTTATACAGGGTCCTCCCCCCAGAACCCCCAGCACCTTATCAGGGCTCCTGGCTCATGGGAGGTTCCTAGGTTTCAATAGCCAAGACTGCACAGTAGCAGGTAGGGTATAGGCAGGCTGCCTCGGTTCCTTTCAAACCTGGCTCAGCTGCTTGACTAGTTGTATGGCCTTAGGCGGTTACTCTCGGTGTCCCACTTGGCCTCACTTTGTCTGGTTGTAAAATGGAGGAGGGGGCAACAAAAATGACAGATTTCATAATGTTGGGAGAACTAAGTTAGTTGGTGGAGATAAAGCACATAAAATAGTGCCTGGCATGTAGAAGGTACTTAATAGGTATTGAGGAGACAAGACCAACACACTTGGTATCCGCTTTACTTAGGTGATCACCTGAGAGTCATTGGGCCCCCGAGTTCATGGCCTCCCAGTTTTCATCCCTAACCGTAAGAGAGGCCAGAGGAAACCCGGAATGTGGCTTAATAGTCCTTTCCTGCCTGAAAGAATCGCCCTCGCTCAGCTCTGCTCAGAGCCAGGGGCTTCCTGTGGACAGTTTCCACACTCACGGAAAGCTTCTAGCCGTGCTTATTAAAAAGACATTTGGAAGGAAAGTCTTTTTTTTTTTTTCTTCCCGTTTTCTAGCCTGGCTAGTTGCTGCCCTGCTGATAGAACCATCTTCGAAGAAAGAACTAGCGTTTACTTTCGGGACAAAGCCAGGAAGACTACATCCTTCGCCCTCAGGGAGTTGCAGGTTCACAAAGCCTGTTTTGGCCCCAAGTCGAGGGTCAGATGGAGCAAGTGGGTGTGATCACAGGAATACCCCCTCCTCGGTCTCCCCCCCACACTGTCTGACAAGCCAGAGAGGGTCTTATGGACCCTCAGATAAAGTTGTCAGGGATGCTCTTCACATGGGCAGTGTCGAATGGCAGATGTCTGATGAGCTGGACGCTAGAGTCGACACGGGCAAGATAAGGAAATTTGTTTAAAGGTATACTTTGCTCTGCGCTATAAAATACTGAGCCTAATGTTAGGCTTTGACGGCTGTAATATCTGACCTTGACATTGTGGTGTTTCTGCCATATAATTTAATTAACGTGTGATGCTGGCACAATGCCAGAGAGTCAAACGTTCTGGCGGCTCTTGGAAGCCACGTCAGTCCCTTTCAAGTTCCCCCCAGTGAACTGACACACAGAAACCTCCTACGGCTGAGGACAGCCTCTGAGACGGGCCACAGAAATTTAGCTGTGTCGCGGTTCCATTGGATCGTGCTGGACAGGCCACCTGCTGACTTGTCAAGGTCCTGGAGGCCTGCTGTGGTTTCTGAGGACCCTAACCACCGGGAGCTGCTCCTTGAGAAGGAACCCCTCAGCCCTTACCAGAGACAACACCCAGAGATCTCCTGCTCACAGATTCTTTTTCTCCACAAAATGTGTTCTTTTTCCTCAACTTAGCCTATCACCAAGTCATTGAGTTACACAGAGGAAGATAAATTAGACGGGAGACATATTAACTGAAGACAAAAAGGGCTATCCATCCATTCTACACATAATTATTTAACACCTACCACATGCTTACTTGGGGCTTCCCTGGTGGCTCAGCTGGTAAAGAATCTGCCTGCAATGTGGGAGACCTGGGTTCAATCCCTGGGTTGGGAAGATCCCCTGGAGAAGAGAACCCACTCCAGCATTCTGACCTGGAAAATTCAATGGACATTATAGCCCATGGGGTCACAAAGAGTTGGACATGAAAAAAAAAAAAGAGTTGGACATGACTGAGTGACTTTTACTTCATGTGCACCTACTAGGGCTTTGGGTGTTTATAGCTGCGGGGAACAAAACAGTATCTTAGCCATCATAAAACTTTATTTCACTTGAGAAACAAGTACATTATATTTATATATATGTATATATATGTATGTATGCATATGTGTATATATATATAATTTCAGGTTGTGATAAATCTATGAAGAATTAAGAAGGGTAAGGAGAGGGACTTCCCTGGCAGCCCAGTGGTTAAGATTCTGTGCTTCCAATGCAGGGGACATGGGTTCGATCCCTGGTCAGGGAACTAAGATCTCACATGCCATGCAACACAGCAGGGGAAAAAAAAGGAGGGGAATTCTCTTGTTGTCCAGTGATTAGGACTCTGCAGCTTTCACTACCAAAGGTGTGGTTTTGACCCCTGGTCAGGGGGATCCCACAGTGTGGTCAAGGAAAAAGAACAGAGGGGAGAGAGATGAGATGTTCTTTTAGACATTAGATTGTGCATTGATGGAATAAAGTGCTTAGGGTGTATATCAGTCAGGTCTTGCCACAATTATGCTGTATAACAAAACACTATTCCCACACTTAGTAATTGACATCAGGAAGCATTTATTTCTCATATTCATGTCTGTGGATTACCTGTTTGCTGATCTAGACTGTGCCCAGCTGGACTTGAGTGGGGGTTGGGTCCAGTCTGCTCCATGGGTCTCTCATCATCCAAGGACAAGCAGGCTACCTGGGACATAGTTTCCTGGCAATACCTCAAGAGGGTAAAGTAGAAATGCAGTGACTCGAGTCCTAGATTCAGAGCTTGTGCACTGTTACTTCTGCCTACATTCCATTAGTCAAAGGACATTTGTGACCTGACAGCAATGGAGCCGGGATATCCACTCCACCTCTAGAGGGATGAATTGTAAGGTCACATGGCAAAGGGTATGGAAACAGGGCAGGGTGGAGATTTAACGGTAATGCAATCTGAAACAGATGGCTCAAACCCAAACTATATATCTCTAGCTATTTTATATATATATATATATATATATAAATACATATATGAAATCATATAACTGCCTTTGCTGGAGTTTTCTGTTTTAGATTACATAAATCCATGCAATAATTACACAGTAACATCCCTGAGGTGGTTTATTATGGGACCAGAGGCTTCTGGATCATGGCCACCAACCTCAGGAAACCTGAGAAGATGGACCAGAGGCCATCTCGAGGCCTAGAGAGAAGGAGACCGTGATGGAGACCTTTCTTCCTGTCGGGGTTTCCTATGTAATGAGGGAGTGTAGGTGGGAAAGACCGGAGGAGACCCAAGACCTAACAAGTGTCCTTGCTAGCCTCTGAGCACGTCTTAGAGCCTCACACATGTGGGCTAAGACCTAGGAAGTGTCACCACTGGAGTTCACTCTACTACCAAGCGGACATTCAGCTCATCTCACTGGCTGTCTAGGACATGGCTTTATGCATTGATGGTTTTAGGGAGTAAGTTGAAGGTTCCAGCTCCTTCTTATGGCTCCTTTCCCCAGTCCTGCCCTGCCTTTCTCATTTCATCCTTGAATAACGTGGGAGGGATGCCTAATGTCTCTTCCAAAAGTGATGATGTTTAAAATCGGGCCTCCCTTCAATGAATTCCTCCAGGGCTCTGCAGTAAGCCAAGTACTGGAACCTGGCCCTTCCCTTTAGGAAGGAAAGCTCGCTGTTCAATTGATTCCCACAGCTAATGGAGTCTAATCGCCTTTGCCCAAAGTGATTCCAATCAAAGGAATACACTGTACAAAAATTTAGGGTGGCAGCATCAAGATTTACATCCTGTAAGCAGAGAGAATCGAGCGTTGGGGTAGATGTTTAGTGGTGGGGCCCCTTGAGGATTCAAAGCATCTTTTATTTGGGGGGAATTCTGCCTCCTGCCTCCAAAGCTGTGGGAGGTGATCCATCTTCTGTGACTAATCCCAGCCTAGATCTGGAAAGGGGACTGGCTGGGTGTAGTTGCTTCTTAGACTAGCCACCCATTATGGAGCAGGGCGGGTACTCTTGAAACTGCAATTTGCTTTCTGATTTCAGTGACAACTTTGCTTGATTTAACTGGGTCCATCTTAAACTTATCCTTGTTGGCATGTCTCTCAACTTTGTTTCTTTGTCACTCTCCATGTAAATCTCTTCCTGACTCCAGCCCAGAGGCCCTTCTGTGCCTTCTGCCTTCATTCTGCATTAGAAGGTGATAATGATGACAATGATGATGATTTGCTTTTTATTGACACAAAATAGCTATACAGAAACACGCACAAATCATTTGCACTGGACTTGATGAACACATCCATATAACCAGTACCCAGATCAGGAAACCACCAGCACCCCAGAAATCATCTCATCCCCCCTTCCAAGTACTGTGGCCCCAGAGATAATTGCTAACCTAACTTGGTATGATTAGCATTGCCTGGTTTGGTACTTTATAGAAACGGAATCTACACCATGAGCTTTTTGTGTGTCTGGCTCCTCTTGCTTCACACACTATGCTGGTAAAATCCACTCATAGTGTGTGCATTATGGTTCATGCATTCTCTTTGCTGTGTACCATGCCACAGTGGCGCTAGTGGTAAAGAACTCGACTGCTAATGCAGGAGACAAGAGACGCGGTGGGTTCGATCCCTGGAAAGATCCCTTGGAGGAGGGCATGGCAACCCACTCCAGTATTCTTGCCTGGAGAATTCCATGGACAGAGGAGCCTGACGGGTTACAGTTCATAGAGTCACAAAGAGTTGGACACGACTGAGCGACTTAGCGCGCGCACACACACACACACACACACACACACGCAGCACTCATATTCCACAATGTGAATATACATTTTATTTCTCTAATATTTTTCTCCTGTTGATGGGCACTTGGGCAGCTTTGCTTTGGGGCCATTCCTAATAGTGCCACTATGAACGCTTATGTACATGCCTTCTTGTGAATAGATGGATATTCTTCTTGTTTGGTTGCTAAGTCATCACCGACTCTTTGCAACCCTATGGACTATAGCCCACCAGGCTCCTCTGTCCATGGGATTTCCCAAGCGAGAATACTGGAATGTGTGGCCACTTCCTTCTTCAGTGGATCTTCCCGATCTTTCCTTCTCCAGGGATCCAACCCATGTCTCCTGCATTGGCAGGCAGATTCTTGACCACTAAGCCACCAGGGAAGCATGAATAGATGGACGGATGGATGCATTTCTGCTGGTATCTGTATACCACACGATGAGTCTCCGGACCTGTGTTCAGCTGTAATGGTTGGTGCCAAAAAGTTTCCAAAGTGGTTGCGTCAATTTATATTCCTGTAGCTGAAGAGAAGAATTCTCCTTGCTGGCACTTAGAATTTTCTCTCTTTTTAGGCATTCTGGTGGACCTTATGAGAGTCCAAGCTTCTAAAGGGCACTAACAAAAGTATTTGTCTTCCATGAAAAGTCTCCCAAGTGTATCCTATAAAACCATCCTGGGGAAAATGTTAGCTGATGCCCTGGGAAATAAAAGCACATGGTTTTCTTTTACTTTTCTGGAAAAGCTGAAATGTGGTCCTTGATCTTTAATGACAGTAGCTTTTGGAAACTGAGAAAATAAAAATCTGGATCTAGCCACAAATCCCTCACCACTCCACCTCCCCACCCTGACCACCACCAATCTGGTCTTGCTCTACACTGGTTTCCATACTCCACAAACACACCTGCCAGACAGCCCCAGCCTTCCCACTGCCCACCCACACTCTCTTGCCCTCTCTTCCCCCTGAGGGAGACTCAGCTCCTGGTTTCCCCACGTAGAATGATCTCCTCGCTCACCATGACGCCCAGCTCCAGGCACACCTCCTCCACGGAGCCCTCCCAGACTACCTTTGAGTTGAATTCTCCCAGGTGCCTTTGCGCTTATCATCACAGCCACAAAGCTTATCATTTGGTTGCTCAGTTATACCTTATCTCCTCAGCTCAGTTGAAAGTTCTTGGAGGGACCACATTGTCCAGAAAGGTGTTCTCACATACCAGTTGCCCACAGCATGCTTATCGATTGGATGCACAACTATTACGTTTTGTCTCAGTTGTGTGGGGCTGGAAAGGACTTCTCAGTTGCTACTGGCCGTTGTCTGGGAGCTCAGCTGGGCTGTCAGCTGGGGCATCTGCCTGTGACTCCCCAGCATGGCTATGACTTCTTTTTGACTTGTCCCAGAATGAGTGCCCCAGGGAGCCAGGAGGAGGCTGCATGGTCTCTTCTGATTTAGCCTTAGAAGTCTCACAGCATCGCTTTTGTTGCGCTCAGAGCAGTCACAAACTTACCCAGATTTCTCGGAGTGGGAGCATCGCCCCCACCTTTCAATTGTGCATTCATGCATGCTCAGTTGCTTCTGTCATGTCTGACTCTTTGCGACCCTATGTTTTACTGTGGCCCACCAGGCTCCTCTGTCCATGGGATTCTCCAGGCAAGGATACTGGAGTGGGTTGCCATTTCCTCCTCCAGGGGATCTTCCCGACCCAGGAGTTGAACCTGTGTCTCCTGTGACTCCTGCATTGAAGGAGGTTTCCTTACCACTAAGCCATGGAGGAAACCCATCTCTCTGTGGAAAGTGTGTCAAATGACCCACAGACTTGTTTAAAACTGCCACCGTATCTGATGGGGTTGTGATGAGGATTAAGTGAGAGGATGTCTTTGAAGTGCTGGACAAATATGAATTCTTCTTCTTGTTTGAGGTCCAGGAGCTCCCAAGGCAAAGTCAGTGCCAGGTGCGAGGTTTCCAGTTCCTTTTGTTCATGTCCACTGGGCTGGAAGGATGGGCTGAAGGGACGATCTTTCTCAGTTTCTTTTGGGGGGCAGCATCTTAGTTCTCCAACCAGGGACTGACCCTGGGCCCCAGCAGTGAAAGCACCAAGTCCTAACCAGTGGGCCACCAAGGAATTCCTTCTTTCTCAGTTTCTAGTCATTTCTAGCCCCTTGGGATAGTACAGGGCAATGGTGGCACACTTTCTGACTCCCTGATGGGGTTTGGGGTACACAAGTTCTTCCAGGATCCCCTGAGACCCCATATCAGCCCTGACCAAGTACCTGGGCTCAACTGGAACCTTCTTGGGCTCCAAATGTGAACACTCGACTGAGGACACGATGTCTCCAGGACAGATGCCCTGGTGTAGCATCTTCTGGAGGCTCACATGTATTGAATGCGGAACTGAGTGGTAGTTGAATAGAAAGCAATCAGAGAGTGATTCTTGTGGGTGTGGTTCCTCCTCTTGTCCAGGAGTGGGTCCTGTCTCTGCCCTTGCTGTCTTCACCCCAGGTCGGAAGAGAGTTGGGGGGCTGAGGAGAGGTCAAAGGGAGACCATTTTGGCTAGCACCCGGGCTGCCAGGGGAAGGTGAGGGTGGCCTGTCTTCCAGAGCCACATTCAAAGGTGCTTCTGGGTAAAAGTGAAAGTCGCTTCAGTCGTGTCTGATTCTTTGTTACCCCATGAAATGTAGCCTGCCAGGCTCCTCTGTCCATGGGATTCTCCAGGCAAGAATACTGGAGTGGGTTGCCATGCCCTCTTCCAGGGGATCTTCTCAATCCAGGGATCGAACTCGGGTCTCTTGCACTGCAGGCAGATTCTTTACCACTGAGCTAAGGCAGCATTAAAAGGGAGGCTGGGTTCCAGTCGGTGCCAGGGTGGGTATGATTTGCCCCACAGGGAAGGCAGGACAGCAAAAGGAGGAGCCCTTAAGCATCTGCTCCAATGAACTATCCTTCGGGAAGGTGGTCGAGCGCTGTCTCTGAGGTGGGGGCCCATGGACCCCTCTCACTCACACTTTGATTCTCGGAAAAGGCAATGGGGCCCGTGCTTGGCAGTCTGGGGATGTTGCTCCCTCTGGTCCTCCTGATTTTCCTTCTGTGGCTTCCTCCCATCCACCATCGTCACCACTAGCCTCACGTTGGGCAACTGTGTCGTTCAGAGCAGGGTGGAGAGAGACTCAGAACCACATAGCCTTGCAACACTTCAGCCCCAGAGCTCACCTTACTGGGCTCCTTCTATGTGCCCAACACCAGGGTGAGGGCAAGAAATGGTCCACAGGCCCCGTGATGCTGGCCAAGGAGAACAAATTGATGAACACACACTGCATGCCCAAGTGAATAATACATGCATATAAGCACCGCAAGAATCCATGTCTGGGTGGCTCTCAGAGGGCTGGGGAGGCCAGGAGAGGACTAACTAAGCTAGGCCATACTGCAGGCTGCACATCATCTCACAGCTCTGGGCCTCAGTTGTCCCATCTGTGAAGTGGGCGTAACAAGATGCCCGCCTTGAAGCAGTCTCATGAGGATGGCATGAGGGGATGCAGATAAGCACTTGGCAGGGGCCTAGGGCTCACAGTCAGCCCTTAATAGAGTTGGTCTTCATTGTTTAGGGATTTGCATCACAAAGAGGGAGGGGAGCCTGGAGAGTTGCCTGGGAGGGCAGAGCCATCCAGAAGAAGCCGGTGGGCATCCCACCCCCACCTCCCCAAGGCCTCCCAGCACCTACCTCCCGCTTCAGACTTCGTTCAGAATGCGTTCACCTGCTCCCTGTGGCTCCACCCTTCTTCTCCCTTGCAAACCTGGCCTGGCTTCTCCTTATAGACCAGCTCTTCCCATTTCTATTCACTGGGTGGCATGCGGGGTGAGGGGAGGGGAGAGAGGCGAGTAATCCCCATTCTCCTTAAGCATCAAACCTTGGGGGAGAGGTAAGACCATCTGTTTGTAAGTCCAGGCCCACTAGCTTTGTGACCTTAGGAGTCTCAGTTTCCTCACCAACAAGAGGGTAATGTGAGTAATGACTTGTTTTGCTCGTACTTTTATGAGAATTAAATAAGGGAATGCATTAAATACACACTTAGGGAGAAGGAAATGGCAGCCCACTCCAGTCTTCTTGCCTGGAAAAGTCCATGGACAGAGGAGCCTGGCGGGCTGCAGTCCGTGGGGTTACATGACTGAGCATGTGTGCACAAGGGTGGAGGGAGATGGGTCGGTAGCAATAAAGTGGTAGGACTAAAAATAAATACATAAATAAATACACACTTTAGTACTGGTGTGCGCATACTCAGTCACTTCAGTCTTGTCTAACTCTTCTCGAACCCCGTGGACTACAACCCACCAGGCTCCTCTGTCCGTGGGATTCTCCAGGCAACAATACTGGAATGGGTACTCAGTAGGTGTTTAGTAAATGGTTGCTGGGTCCATAGTGATTCTACAGCTGTGTATCCTGAAGGTGTTTGGTTAGACGATATCTGGGGACCTGACTAGCTTAGGCAGTCGCTTATTGTTGACAGATAAAGAAATGACGGTCTTCTTCTCTCTTGACTCAGGGAAAGCTCTCCCTGCCCTCTTCTCCTCCTGAGAGGCACCCCTTGCTGTGGCCCAGAACTGGAAACAGCAGCCACAGACACAAGACGGGGTCAAGCCAGAGGTAGCTGAGGGAAGAGAGAGTTCTAGATAAAGGGTTTTCTCATTTAATGGAGGGCTTTGTCCAACAGCCAGGACATAACTTTCTTCTAAAACTCTGGGATGGAACCCTTTCTACAGTATGTTTCCATGAGATGTATTAGTTTGTTATTGCTGTGTAATAAACAGCTCTAAAATGCAATGGTTTAACACAACAATAATTTCTTCTTCCTCCCCCTTGAGCGGGTCAGCCACCCTCATTCCTGCAGCTCACTCACCTCAGAGGAGGCCCAAGATGACCTCATGCACAGTCTGGCAGCTGCTGCCAGCTCTTGGCTGGGTGAATGGTGGCTCTCCAACCTGTCACCATATATCCTCTAATATACCCGTCTCCAACTGTTTTGGCACCAGGGACCAGTTTTGTGCAAGACAGTTTTTCCATAGATGGCGGTGAGGGCGGGGTGGGAGGCGGTTGTAATTCAGGTGGTAATGTGAGCGATGGGGAGCAGCAGATGAGGCTTTGTTCACATGCCTGCTGCTCACCTCCTACTGTGTGGCCAGGTTCCTAGCAGGCCCGGGATTGGGGACCCCTGCTCTAATACACAACAGTGGTTTCCTTACGTGGCATTTTCAGAACTTCCCGAGAGGGTGAAGCAGGTTGCTGCAAGGTCTTCTAAGGCCTTGCCTCAGAAATCACACAGTATCACTTATGCCACATTCTGTCAGAGCGTGTCACCAGGCCAGCCCGGCTTCTAGGAAAGGGGACATAGATTCCACTCTGTATTCATCAGCTCAGGCTGCCATAGCAGAGTACTGCAGACTGAATGCCTGAAACCACCAAAATGTACTGCCTCACCGTTCTAGAGGCTGGAAGTCCAAGATCAAGGTGTCGGAAGGGTTGGTTTCTTCTGAGGTCTCTTTGGCTTACAGAGAGCCGTTTTCTTCCTGTGCCTCACATGGTCTTCCCTCTGTGTATCTCAGTGGCCATATTATAAGGACCCAGTCAGACTTGATTGGGGGGGGGGGCCCATCTATGTGACCTCATTTTGGTACTTTTTTTTTAAACATTTATTTATCTATTTACATATTTGGCTGTGGTGAGTCTTAGCTGACAGCACATGTAATCTTCATTGTTATCATGCAGGATCTCTGATTGCAACCCATAGACTCTCTGGTTGTGGTGCATGGGCTCAGTAGTTGGCTTGGGCTTAGTTGCCCCGAGGCATGTGGGATCTTAATTCCCTGACCAGGGATGGAACTCGTGTCCCCTGCATTGCAAGGCAGATTCTTAACCACCAGGGAAGTCCCAATGTGACCTCATTTTGAATGACTGCATTTTTAACTTAATTACCTCTTTAAAGATCCTGATGCCAAACAGTCACATTCTGAGCTACTAGGGCTTAGGAATCCAAAATGTGGATTTAGGAGGGGACACAATTTAGCCCCTGGCATACCCCTTTGGTGGGAGGAGGCACAAAGAAGTTATGGCCATCTTCAGTATACGACAGGAGACTATACAGTATCCCACCATAGGAAACACTCAAACATGCAACTGCTCGCGTTACTATTTCTGCTATTTTATTACCTGCCCGTGGTGAGGTGAGTAAGGAAAAACTCCCACTCTGGGTCCTTAAACCCTCTAGACTCACCCTCTCCAGCAAACACGCATCTTTTCCAAGGTGGCTGCCCCTAATACGTCCCTGCCAGGGCTCATTGGGCTGCAGGGACCTTACCTGCCTGTGCCATTGGCTGCCCTGGCTTTGAGTGGACTGTGTGGGGACCCTCCCAGAACAGAACACCCGCCTTCATCACTCCATGTGCCAGCCCACACAAACCCCTCCATCTCCCGTCTGGCCTGATGCTTCCCCCCCACCCCCGGGTGCTTGGAGTGTCTTCTTCAGGGCAGGCTCATTCCTAGAACACCTGACTTATACATACAGAGTGTTTAATTATCATTTGTAGAATAGAATTGATTTCAGAATCTTTGTGGTCCTCTTAACCCCTAATTCAACAATTCCTCCCAGTCCTCATACCCGAACGTCACCAAGAGCCCAATTGGGATTCGGAAGGTTTCTCCTATCACAGCTTCTCTGGGGCTTATTCCTCCCCTCCAAGACCTTTCCCCTTTCCCCGAATCCTTTCCACAGCTCCCCTTCCTCACCATGTGGCATCCTCAAAGATGCGTTGTTTCAACACTAAACCTGACTTTTCTCTGCTGTAGAGTGATGGAATGGTGATGCTGGGAGAGAGGAAGCATTTCTGCCCCCAGCCCGGAACCCCCTTCCACACACACACACATGCATGCACATCCACCCCAGGGAGCTATCCTGCACCCCAGCCCACATCTATCTCCCAGGCTGTGCCACTGCATTTCTGGAGCCAGATAAATGCAGCAAAGTAAGACACAGCTGCAGGTCTGGCTACCCCAAGAGAAATGAGAAAGTGTGGAAGGAAACAAGAAGAAAAGGCACTGACTTGGGAGAGGTCCAGTGCCATGTTATTTGCAACCTTGATGGACAGGGTGCAGCTCAGGGACTCGACAGTGGTGGGGGCAGCCCAGCGGAAAAGGCTGACAAAGCCAACACGCATTGTCAGAGCTGCAGCTCTGCCAGGGGCCCAACGAGTGAGTTCCACCTCTGAACACCACATGAACGAACAGTGAATGTGCCGAAACCTGCACCCCCAAAATGCGCTTAAATGACTGTAGTGCCCCTACTGACTACACTGTCCTCCCGCCCACAGTACCCCACTGGAGGGTCCCCAAGACCCTCTCTCACCCCCTTCTCCTCCCCCACCATTGCACACACAGCTTGGTGGCAAGTGCCCTCCAGGGTGGGAGAGACAAATTCATCAGGAAGGGGAGTTCACCCAAGGATTTCAGGAAAGCACCAAAATGGGGATTTCTGATCCCTAGGATCCCCCTTCTTTACAAAATTGCTACTTACATGAATGGACCTAGAGATTGTCATACTAGGTGAAGCCAATCAAACAGAGAAAAACAAATATCCTATGATATCACTTATATGTGGAATCTTTTTTTTTTTAATGGTACAAATAAACGTATTTATAAAACAGAAACAGAATTACAGACTTGGAAACAAACTTCTGGTTGCCATGGGAGAAGGGGAAGGGGGAGGGATAAATTAGGAGGTTGGGTTAACACACACACACTATATTATATATACAATAATCAACAACACAGGGTAGCACAGGGAACTCTACTCAATACTCTGTAATAACCTCTATGGGAGAAGAATCTGAAAAAAAACAGATTCATGTATACGAATAAATGAACCACTGTGTGTACACCTGAAAGTAACACAACATTGTGTGTAGGGGAAGGCCGGGTGGTTTGAGAGGGTGAAGCTGGGGGACTAACTATATTACAACATAAAATAAAAATTTTAAAAACAATGTAAGAAACGACCAAGAAAAAAAGTTGCTGCTAGACCCTCAACCTGTAGTAAGGAAGGTCAGCCTGTATCTGAGACTCCCTGGCCTCCGAGGTACCCTAGGGTCCAGGAGAGAGGTTATCTATACTAACCACCCAGCTGTGGGCCCAGATACCCTGCTGTGCTGAGCAGTTTCTGCTAAATCAGGACGGTTCTCCCGAAAGTCTGACTGCTCTTCAGGCCCTGGGTGGACCCTGAGCAGCCACTGGCTAAGTGTGACGCTGGTCTGTAGGCCTTTGAAAGAAGTGCGCATTGCTTCATTCTGGATTCTGAGTTGTCTGCTTACAAGCAGAGACCATCTCGGCCCTGGTGGTTGAGGGATCTAAGCCCTGGTGACAGGCAAGTTGAAATTCTCAGGATGATCTGCTAAAGGCTGCTAACAATATCCAGCCTCAGGCCTGACCACAAGCCGGTGAATGCCCCACATGGCGGCTTCCATGGTCCTTCGATCCCGGGAGGAAGGAGCTGATGGCAGCTGGTGCTCTTGCTGGGCCCCTCAGTTGGAAGAGCATAGACACAGAAGTAGAGAGGAAAGTCAAGTGATATTTTAAAAAGTCCAGCAACCCCATCCTGCCCTCAAGGAATGCATAATCCCAGGAGGAAGGGCATCGACCACAAGAGACTTCATGCGCCTTACAAGTTAAAGCAAGACCACAAAGCAGAAGGGGCCGGCAGCAAGCCACCCTACATGAGGATGTGAGGCTGCGAGTGCCAAGGAAAGAGCCCACCCTGGCTTCTTGCAGCCAGATCAGGTGAATCTCGTGGCCTAGCAGCTGGCAGCCTGATGGGGAGCCCTAGTTCCCGCATCTGCAAAGCCAGGAGTTTGACTCACTGTTTCCTAGACTGTTTTTTAAGTGCCTTTAAAATTTTTTTGGCCACATCACACACCACGCAGGATCTTAGCTCCCCAACCAGGGATGGAACCTGCACCCCCTGCAGTGGAAGCGTGGAATCTTAACCACAGGGAAGTCCCTCATAAAAGGTTTTGAAAAGTCAGGCCTCAGACGTCCTGGGCTTTGATGCACGCACTCCCAGAGAAATGGACAAGGGGTTGCCCGGCCCCAAGCCGACTGTCCAGGGATCTCAAGCAAAGGTTCTGAGGCTTGGGCTTAGAGAAGGAAGTGTTCCTGGAGGTCTGGAGAGGGCTGGGAAGAATTCAGGGAGAAAGGTGGATTGAAGGAGGGTCAGAAAGAAAACACCTCCTTCATCATCCAACAAATGTGGTGAGAGTGACAGCTGGGGGCAGATGCAGTGGATGCAGCCAGAGAGGAAACATAAGGGGTCTGGAGTCTTGGGGGACTGCCTTTCTAGCTGGAGAGAGAAGCCCCCTGGGCTCCAGGCACACAGGCCGTCCTTCTCTTGCTCAAATAGTTCAAGGGCAGTCATACTTCAGGACCTAGGTACTTGCCCTTTGGCTGCCTGGAGCTCTTTTCCCCACCCCATACAGCTCAGAAGTCATGCTCTGATTGAGGCCTCTCTGACCATCCCTGCCCCTTGCAACATTGCTACCCTATTTCCTCTTCTCTGTAGCTCATATCATCACCCTAGGTTATCTTCTCTCTTTTTATGTTTATGGTCCGTCTCCCTTAGGACAGAGACCCTGCAGGCCTGCTTTCCATGGTGCCTTGCCACCCAGGACTGTGCTCGGCACAGAATAAACACCTGTCAGAGATGTGATAAAGCAAATGAACTCATTGTAGACTCAAAGCTAGGTTGCTGCGTAGTCGTGAGATCTGTGTGTGGGGGAAGGGCCGGGTGGTTTGAGAGGGTGAAGCTGGGGGACTAACCTGCTTCGAGGAATGTGTCTTAGAGGCAAGGCTGTTTGGATAGAGTTCTGATGGTAAAGAATCTGCCTGCCAATGCAGGAGATGCAAGAGTCTTGAGTTGGATCCCTGGGTCAGGAAGATCCCCTGGAGAAAGGCATGGCAACTCACTCCAGTATTCCTGCCTGGGAAATCCCATGGACAGAGGAGCCTGGCAGGCTGTATGTAGTCCATAGGGCTGGAAAGAGTTGGGCACGACTGAGCCTGAGCACACACACATAGCCCAATGACTGGGCAAAGGGGGTGGAGAGGAGACAGCTGGGCAGGCTCCTGGGATGGCTCTGATGTGGAAAGGGGCTGCAAACAGAAGCCCAGAGCAAAGGTCTGAAGGGCAGGGCCTGGTGGGCTGCTGGAGCATTTTTATCATCTCACTAATGAAAGCTCCAACTACAGGAACTGCCCCCTATTACCTCTCTGATCCATCCTCTCCCTTACTCTGGCCACACTGGAACCCTGGTTGTTCCTTACACACCACAGGCACTCTCCTGCCACAGGGCCTTTGCACGGGGTATGCCTCTACCTGCAACTCTTTCCTCCAAAAATCCTCTTGGCTCATTTCCTCACCTCCTTCGAATCTTTGCCTACACCTCATCTCACCTTCTCAAAAGAGGACTTCCTTGACCACCCCCGAATCCTGCAACATTCTCCACACCCATGTCCTCCTGCTGGCCCTTGCCAGCTCCCACTTTTCTTTCCATGGCATATATTCCTGTCTCCTATCCAAGGCAATTTTAAGACCTATATTATTTATCATGCATCTCACTCCTACTGGAATATAAGCACCTTGAGAACAGGCATCTGTTTTGCTCCCCAGGGTGCGCTTGAGTGCCTGGGAGGGCACCTGGTACCCAGTAGCAGTTGAGATTTACGAGGATAGTCCAGGGATGGTCATTGCTGTTGGCTACTGGGCAGGAAATGGACAGCAGGGGGGCAGGAATAGATGAAGGGGGCCAGTTAGGAGGTCATTGCCAGGTCTTAGGCAAGAGATTGTGCTAGGCAGGCGCTGGATGCCGAGAGAATGGATGACTCCTAGAGCTGTGTAGAAGACAGAAAATAGGATATGGTGATGGGTCAGGCTGGAGGGGCGGGGTGGTCAGAGGTGACTCCCCAGCCCCTGGACTGCACTCTGGGCATAATTGGGGGTCATGACCAGGTGGTTGGCAGGGACCAGGAAGAAGAAGCAGGATTAGAGGAAGGAAGGGGGAAACGGGTTCCTGGAGGGGAACATTTATGGGCACCCACTTGTGGGCTTTCCTGGTGGCTCAGATGGTAAAGAATCCACCTGCAATGCGGGAGACCTGGGTTCGATCCCTGGGTTGGGAAGATCCCCTGGAGGAGGGCATGCAACCCATTCCAGTATTCTGGCCTGGAGAATCCCAACAGGGTTGAAAAGACACAACTGAGCGACTAAGCACAGCACATGGGTTAAGGCTCACCTGTTTAGGGGAGAGTGAAACGTCTGGTTTGGCAGGAGTGGAAGGAAGTTCCCCCGGAGGAGAAGAAGATGGCAGGAAAAGCAGGATGAGGGGTGGAGCACTGGCCACCCACTAATGCCATCTACTTGCTGCTCTCGCTCTGGCATCCTGGGTGCGAAGCTGTGCTGTGAATCCTCACCCTGAACAGGGCCCATCCGCCTGGTGCATGGCTCGCAACAAGTCGCTTCAATCAGGGAGCAGAAAGTTTGCTTCCATTCCTGTGATCTTATTTTATTTTATTTTTTTGGATATTATTTATTTATTTATTTAATTTGGCTGTGCTGGGTCTTCGTTGCTGCGTGGGCTTTTCTCAAGTTGCGGTGAGCCGGGGGCTACTCTCTAGTGGAGGTGCACGTGCATCTCACTACGGTGACTTCTCTTGTCGTATAGCACAGGCCCTAGGGAGTGTGGGCTTCAGTGAGTTGTGGCACACAGGGTCCGTAATTGCGGTTCCCGGGCTCTCGAGGACAGGCTGAACAGTTGTGGCACATGGGCTCAGCTGCCCCACGGCATGTGGGATCTTCTTGGACCAGGGATTGAACCTGTGTCTCCTCCATTCGCCAGAGGATGCTCCACCACTGAGCCACCAGGGAAGCCTAATTATTATTTTGCCACATTGCACAGCATGCATGATCTTTGTTCCCTGACCAGGGATCAAACCCGTGCCCCCTGCATGGGAAGTGCAGAGTCTTTACCACTGGACCACCAGGGAAGTCCCCTGTCTCTGTGATTTTAAACTGTACGACCTGACTGTCTCTAGAACAACCTCACTGCCCTCTTCCCCTAACCCCACTCCATCCAGAGTATCCCCCACTCTCCAGAGCTCGAATACAGTTATAAGTCGTATCCTTCCCTTGTCTGTTTACCTATTTTTAAAATTTATTGTACTATTTTTTCCTTTTGGCCATGCCCCAAGCCTTGCGGGATCTTAGTTCCCCGACCAGGGATCAAACCCACACCCTCGGCAGTGAAAGCATGGAGTCTGAACCACTGGACTGCCAGGGAAGTCTCTATTTGTTGTGTTTTTTACTTTGTTAACCTTCCCATTGAAGTGCAGCACACAGACAGAAAAGTATAGGAATCCTAAATGTATAGCTTGATGAATCTTTACATGGGGGCACATTGTCCCTCTTCCTTCAAGGTTGCCCCTGTGCTGACTCCTGACACCTTAGATTGCCTTTGCCTACATTAAAACTTGAGGTCAATGGAATCCTAATGCACACGTTCTTTTGAGGCAAGCCTGCATTTTAAAACCAGTCTTCCCAGTGGCCTCCCCCTTGAGGCCAGTGAGGAGGGCTGAGCCTCCAGTGCCCCTCTGGCCTGCGGAATCCTTCCAGAAAAACTTGGAGAAGCCCTCACAAAGGCAGCAGAGGGGTGATAGAGACTTTGGGTGAGGGAGAGGACTATGGGGGGGGGGGTGTTAAGCATGGTGTTAGATGCTGGAAGGGATTAAAAAAAATAGAAGATGGGGTTAGGAGGGAGTGAAGGCAGCTGAGACTGGATCTGGATTCTAAGAGGGGGGGCTGGGTTCTAAGAGGGTCTTGAACTGCAAGAGGAGGAAGGAAAGTAGTTCAAAGCTGAGGGAGAGAGAGACCCCCTGCCTCCAAGAAGGATATTCTCCATGCTACCCGATCCTGGAAGGGTCTTCCCTGGTGGCTCAGCTGGTAAAGAATCCACTGCAATGCAGGAGACCTGGGTTCAATCCCTGGGTTGGGAAGATCCCCTGAAGAAGGGAACGGCTACCCACTCTAGTATTCTGGCCTGCAGAACTCCATGGACTGTATAGTACATAGAGTCACAAAGAGTGGGACATGACTGAGCGACTTTCACTTTCAACCAATCCTGGAAGGGTCTCTTTCGCTAATTGGAAGAGGGTCCTTGCTTTAGGAGAAGAGACAATTCAAGTCCATTGTTCCAGTTTCCCAGAAGATTTCTGTGTGTGTGTGTGTGTGTGTGTGAGAAAGAAGGAGGGAGGGAGGGAGGGGAGGAGGGAAGGAGGGAGGGAGGAAGGACAGAGAGGTATTCCTGGGAATCCATTTCTCTGACAGTAATTCCTAGGAGACCTCTTGCCAGATGGGCAGTGCTGGCTTCTGCCCGCATGATGGTGATGGTGAGGGCAGGGGATGGGGGAGGAAGGGACCTCAGAGATGGGGAGAGACGTTTGAGGATTCAGAATCCCAAGTCCAGAGAGGGTGAATGACTTGACCAAGGTCACACAGCAAGGGCGCCAGCATTAGAAACGGAATCTCCTGGGCCCTCCCCAGTCCTTTCATTACTGTGTACCACCCCCTTGCTTTACAAAGAGCCTAGTGTTGCCACCAAAAGAGCAGAATTACCTCATTTTTGAAAGGCATTATGAATTCAGTTCTATTATGTGGAATGGGGCACGGAGGTTGTCAGCGGGCATGACAGTATAATTCATGTCCCACTTCTTCTATTTATCTTTGCTGGGTTTTGTGTATCTTTGGAAGCAGCCTTAAATCATTATTGGAACAAAGTAGGGGGAAAAATAATAATATATAATTACGAATGAGGACTAGACCGTATGAATCCTATTAATTGCCTTCCCTGCAATGCTTAGTTTGGGTATTTTCAGAATAATTAAAAGATTAGGCTTTCATTGGTGGAGGTGGTGGTTTAGTACTGAACCCTAAACAGTGGCATCACCTACTCCAGGGATGGCCCCGTGCCACCTGCTGCCTGGGACACTTTCTGAGTAACACCAAGGGCTGTGCTCCAATCTCTGAGTATTTACTCTCTGCTGAGGAGAAACTCTGGCAACGGCTGTAAAATAAAGCCCAAAGCCAGGGACAAGCTGAAGAGAGGAAATAGTCGGTAGCGCATTAATCATCGTCGGCAGACCTAGAGCAGAGGACAGAGGCTGGTTTGAAGAAAGACAGAACCTAAATTATCTTGGAGATTGATCTTCCCTCCTCCACGCTCCCTGTGCCAGCAAGTAGGTCAGGAAGGTCCTGGCGCAGCCACTGGCATTGAACTGGCGAGGGCACCCGCCGACTGCCCAGCGTGCTTTTGTCAAAGAGACCAGGGCAGGGATGACCGCACTCTGTCACGGGCATCATCACAGAGCTTTGTCCGCCCCCAACGGGCTGTGTCTTGGAAAGTGACAGTATGCAAGAGGCATCTCAGAGGGACCTTTGGGACAAATTCACTGCTGTCATGTCCTCAGGGGACATCACTGACACGCCAGGATGCAGTGAAGGCCATTTCCTTTAGATCCAAAGAAAGTACCCAGTGATGATGCACCTGAGAAACTGGCTGAGTAATGACGTTGCCTGGAGAATTGGAAAGACTGCATGGATCAGACTTGAGGCTCTAGGAATCGGGCGATGAGTGTCCGGGCAAGCGGGCAAGTTAATTATCCTCTAAGCCTCAGTTTCCTCATCTGTGAAATGGAGCTACTAATAGTAGCTTTATTATAGGGTAGTTTTCTATATGAAATGAGATTAGTAATGCCTATAAAATGTTTAGAACTGTGCCTGGTGGATAGTGAGCCTTTTATAAATCCTAGTGATTGTTCTTCTAAGAGCTGAAAAAGGCTAGTGGCCCCTCTCTTCCCCAAATTCAAGGGCTTCAGAAAGGCTGTGTAGTTGATCTTTCTGATATCCTCTCTTCCCTGCTTTAGCTCTCTCCATGGTGGGAGCAGAATAATTTTTATCGAAGCCCAACGCCAGGAAAAACATTGCCCGGAAGTCTGAAAGGGCAAGGTGGTTTATAATCTCGCCAAACAGCCATAATTTAGTATTGGTGGAGGTGCAGAAACTTTCCAGACAGAGCTAGACAATCTACTTGTGCTGGGGAGGAAGTCCTTTCCTTGAACTTGGCCCCACACTTTTTTAAAGCTTACCTGGGAGGAAGGCAAGCCTTCATGCAGATGATAAATTCTTAGGTTCCCATGGTGAACACAACAGATCAGCTAAGACCTGCTGATCCCAGAAAGAAACAAACTCCTTTTGTGATATTTCCTGCAGTTGGCGAGTTGTCAAGACGACCCCAGAAGGACAGGATTGGAGAAACTATGACAGATCTGATCCCAGAAATAGTTTAAGGTTTGGGGGAATGGTACATATGCGTGGGAGACAAACAATTACTCTACTGGAAAGAGCCCAGCTTTGGAGTCAGATAAAATCCCCGTCACCAGCCTCAGTTAGACTAGCTGTGTATTTGGGGAGGGCAATCGTGAGCTTCAGTTTCCTCAGTTCAAAAATTCAAATCGAAAAAAAAAAAAAATGCGAATCGTCATACCTAACCCATAGGGTTATTTGGGGGGCTTCCGTGAGGTAACTCGGGAATGTACCTAATAAAGTAACTGAAAAGAGTGAAGGCTCTCAAAAAACAGTAGCTATTTTTATCATGGAAGAATGTATTCATCCTTAAAAAAGGCTCGCTTTGCTATCAAATGCATCGTAACGACACAGTTACTGTTCAAAGTCGAATGTCATGGCGTTGAGAGAAAAACTCCCGACTGCCCAGGCTCACCTGTGACCAGAAGCCACTCTTCTGGTTCCCCAGGGTCTGGAGCAAAAAGGTGGTCTCACGCTTTTGCCACCAAGAAAGGACCCAATGGTTGTTGGCAACAGGCGGAATACACTAAAGAGGTTCTGGTTTGAGCTATGTCTTGCTGTTGGGCTCTGTCTCTCATCTCTGGGGGACTAGGCCTGCCCCTGTGTGCACACCCAGGAACTCTGGCACAGACCTGTATACCTGCATCCCACGTTCCCACGAGCCTTTCCAGGTTGTAACAGCTCCTCCAGCCTCATGCTTGACTTTCCTAATTTCTGTGGTCTTGATCCTGACCTGAACTACAGAGCTACCCGCCACAAACCCAGACACTCTGCTTTCCCTGGCGCGCACACCCGCAACTGTCTTGCTCTCTTGGATTTGGTTTCTTCTCTGGCCATGATAGAGAATATTGATTAGAGTTAGCAAAATGTATGAAGCATTCAGTGTTTCATGTACTGTTCATCAAGTATTTTAGGAGGAATTCCCTGGCGGTCCAGTGGTTAGGACTCCGCACTTCCACTGTAAGGGTTATGGGTTCTATCCCTGGTCTAGGAAATAAAATCCTGCATGCTGTGAGGTGCAGCAAAAAATGAAAGAAAACAGTTTTTAGCATCTATATGTGCCACAGATGTGCTACAAACAACATAATGAGAATGTTATGTTTATACATGTTCATTGCTGGATATTGGTACAAAGTCAGTGTATAGTTATGACGCACCCTGTCCTTACAGAGCATACAGTCTCGCTGGGGAGGCAACAGCCCAGGGAGGAACGCTCAGAGCCTATTGACAACAGGCCCCTGTATGCTGGCCTTCAGAGGGTGAGTCAGACAGTGGCAAGCCACGAGGTGGCAGGGATTGGAAGTGTTGTTCAGGAGTTTGGGTTTTATTCCAAATGCAGTGGGAACTAGTGGGGTAGTGACATGTGACTTTTTTTTTTTTTTTAAGACCTTTGTAGCTGCCATGTGGAGCCTGGGTTGGAGCGGGGTGAGAGTAACAGCAGGAAGAGCAGCCGGCAAGATGGTGCCCTGGTGAGGGTGGATTTGGGAGAATGGGAAGAAGGAGGTTGACTGGATAGAAACATTCGGAAGTAGAATCAGTTAGCCTTGCCAGCAGACTAGCGCAAGGTGAGGTGGGAGATGGAGACAGGTCTAGAACGACCCTTTTCCTCCCACCTTCAGGATTCTGCTTTAAACACTTAAGTGGCTGAGACATTTTCTGTGATAGGGAAGGGAGTTGGGACAAAGGGCAGGATCCAAGGGACGAGCTGGTCCCTTTTTTAAGGGACATTTTGCCCTGCTTGCTACGCTTTCCTCAGGACCTGTCACAGGGTGTGCCATTTAGTAAATACCCCCCAAATATCTGTAGATTAATTGATTTTTTTTAAAAAAAGAATACAGTTTTAGGCGTGCTATGAAGCAGACCAGGAAAAAAACATGGACTCTGTGACTGCCTGGGTTTGAATCTTTGTTGTTGTTCAGTCGCTCAGTCATGTCCAACTCTTTGTGACTCCATGGACTGCAGCACGCCAGCCTCCCTCATCCTTCACCATCTCCCGGAGTTTGCTCAAACTCATGTCCATTGAGTCGGTGATACCATCCAACCATCTCACCCTCTGTTGTGGCTCCACCATTTTCCGAGTGACTTTGGGGGTGTTCTATGACCTCTCCGACATGGTTTCCTCATTCATAAAATGTGGACAATGATTCTACCTGCCTCAGAGGGTAGTTGTAAGGATTAATCGTTAATTTCTAGAAAGTCCTTAGAAGAGTGTTGCCAGCACTGTGCAGGTGTTCACTATTGTTATCATGAAGCTGATCGAAGATGGCTGGATTGAGATGTCATTTCTGCAGTTTGTATGGGCGTCTGGAACTGGAAAAACAAATTGAAGGGTCATCAGCAAGTTGTTGTTGTTCAGTCATCTAGTCGTGTCCAACTCTTTGCAGCCTCATGGACTGTAGCACACCATGCCTCCCTGTCCCTCACCATCTCCCGGAGTTTTCCCAAGTTCATGTTCATTGCATCGGTGATGCCGTCCAGCATCACCACGTTGTCATGGAGAAAGGGCTTGTGTAACTCATTGAAGCTATGAGCCATGCCATGCAAGGCCATCCAAGACAGATGGGTCATAGCAGTCATAGCAGAGAGTTCTGACCAAACGTGACCCACTGGAGGAGGGAATGGCAAACCACCCCAGTGTGCTTGCCGTGAGAACCTCATGAACTGTATAAAAGGCCATCACAAGTAGGTGGTATTTAAAGCCATGGGCCTGGATGATATTAGGGGAGGGGAGGAGGACCCAGTCCCAAGGCAACTAGTAGAGCATAGAGAAGAGTCCAGAAAGAGACTAAAAGAGACTCAGAGGTAGGATGAAAACCAGGTGTGTGTGGCATCTGGGAAGCTAACATGGGGAGTGGTCAGGGGTGCTGAGTGCTTCTAGGGCCAAGGAAGGCCTGAACCCCACCCCCCGCACCCCCACCTCCCAGCAGCAAAAGGAAGTGACAGGTGATCTTGAGCCCTTTCTGCAGAATAGCTAAGGAGGGTGGAGGTTGAAGAGTGTGGGTTGAAGAAGGTGATAAATGATGCATCTATACAGTGAAATTCCACAAGCCTTGGCACAGACAAAGCCCATCTCCAAGTGCTGATATAGAAAATACTCTGTAAGATGTAGCACAAAGTTTCATAGTTGAGATACAGAACAGCTTGTGCAGTGTGTTCGCATTTCCGAAAAGAAAGTGGTGCCGGGGGTGGGGGGTGCTACCCCAGCAGTGTTGAAGATGTTTACCTTTCGGACAAACAGGTGTCTCTGACGTTCCACGTTGTTTTTTTCATACAAGGTGTAAACAGTACTCAAATTGTAACATACTATCTATCTCTGTTCTGCACATTGTTTTTCCCCTAACAATAGACCTTGGGATCATTCCCTATCAGTACTACAGAGCAGACTTTTAAAAATAGCTACAGAATATTACCTTGTATACATGTACCTTCCGTCATTGCTGGACATTGTTTCTGGTCTTATGTTGTTTCAAAGCTGCAATGTATCCCAGTATCTTAGACTTTGAAACTAGGGGACTCAGAGCTCACACAAGGTAAGGAAATGGAAACACTATATGGAGGTAGACACCTCTTTTGAGAAGTACAGCTGTTCAGGGGAACAGATAAATAGGGAGCCAGCGACTGGGGTTAAGGAAGAGCATTCTAAAGATGGAAGATGCTGCAAGGGAATGAATGCAACAGTAATTCAGTAAAGAGTGCATGGGGGTGGGGGAGGGAGGCAGCCAGGAAGAGCCTCCCCCAGTGATATTTTAGCAGGTGTAGGATAACTTAAAATGGTATGAGGCCCTGTGCTGAGAGCTGTGAGAACAGCAGGTTCCTAAACAGGCCTTCAGGAAGGTTCCAATCCAGCAGGGAAGCTACGGATGTTTCAAAATCAGTTACAATATTGTTAGAAAGTGGTTGATTTTGTTACTGAGGTACAAAGATCTACAAACATCCCACTGGGTGCCTGCTGGTGGAGTTTGCTCACACTTCCAGTGATTTCCCTGGGTTTCTGAAAAACCATTAGATTTTCCCATAGGGATTAAATGACATGCACACCCTGGAAGGCTTAAAAAAGAAAAAAAAAAGGAAATAAATAAATAAAATCCCAAGAAGAATTTATATTCCTGATGGCTTTGCTGATGGTCGTGTAAATTGTATATTTAATCAAAGGCACTCGAATGTCTCTCTCTTTTTTTTAACTATTGAAGAGCCATTTAAATGTCAACATAAGTGATTCCCTCCCAAATAGTGCTGTTTATACATTACTTCCCCTAATAGACCATAATGATTCATAAGGAGGCATTTCGCGCCTCTAAATTGTAGGCCTATTGAAATATAAATTAAGATGATAAATAATTTGACCTTACCTGAGAGTACTAAGTATTTACATGTGTCAAATACGAAATTACCCTGAAATCAGGGTCCCTAAAAAGGCAGCCTTGCTCTCCTGGCTGAATTCAGTAAATGAAACGGGTTTAGACATCTCCTTTAGAGAGTAGAGGAAAGAGAGGGGCAGACACAAAAGAACGGGCCCGGGGACCCGGCCGTCCCTGCCTTCCAGACTTCGCCTGGGGCCGGGGGGGGGCCGCCGGACCCTCCCCGAGAGTGCAAGGCGGGTGCCGGTTGCCCCCGCGTGCCCCGCGCGCCCTCTTCGCCCCCTCCTCCCGCGACGCCGCTGGAGTTTCTAAACATGGAGTTTCTACAGGAACTTTGCCAGGCCGAGCTCGCCGCCCTCCCGGGTCCCCGCAGCGGGATTCACCGAGTCGGCGGCGCCTCGCGGCCTCCCCGCCCCCCACGCCTCCGGGGAGCCGCTGACCCGGCAGCCTCCAGCTCCGCGAAGCCGTTCCGCCGGGTTCATAACCCGAGAAGGCACGGAACCTCCCGGGTCCTGCGCCCCCGCCCGGCCCTGCCGGGGCCCCGGAGCGTGACAGCTGGGCGCCCCGGGCGGGACCCGAGCCCAACCTGCCTGCCGGGCCTGTTTGTTGGCGGCCGCCTGCGTTCGGGGCTCGGGGCCCGGGGCTCGCGGCTCGGCGAGCTCTCCGGTCCCCGCACCGGGGCCGAGCCGCAGGGGTCGCCCAGGCGGCTGAGGGGGCGCAGGCCACGGCGGGCCCGGGCTGGGTGCGTTGGCCGCTCGCGCCGGGTTTTTGTTTTGTTTTGAAGCCGGGCGTGGGGGAGGGGCAGCACCTTGTCAATGAGAAATTTCCTGTTCGCAAGACTCCGCTTGCAGAGTTTCTGTCCTGCCCTTGAACTGACAAGTGGATCTCCGCAGAGCGAGCCCCCGAGAGTCCATCCCGTCGCGCCGGGGGCGCGCGAGGGTGGGGGCAGGGGCACCCGCGCCGCGGCGCCGAGCCCCCGGTAGCCCGGCGGAGCGGGGCCGCCGCCTGCCCTCCCGGTTCCCGGGCGCACCCGTGAGCGCCCAGCCGAGCGGTGACTAATCTGCGGCTCTGGGCCTCTTGGCGCGCAGCCCGGGCTCGCCTCCCGCCCCCTCGTTCCTCCCCCTTCCTCGCCGGCCTCCCGGCCCCGCCGCGCCGAGCTCCGCAGAGAGAATCGCGCGGGCCGCCGCTGCCGCGTTCCCGGGAGTCTGGGAAAGCGGGCCGAGGCAGGCGGCTCCCGAGCAGTCTCTCCGGTCGCCCTTCTTCGACCCAGGCCCAAATGTGCGTGTGTTTCCTTCCCCGCAAGCACTCTGATCAGCGTTTCCTCAACGCAGCCGAGGAGCCAGGGCGAACCGGAGCTTTTAACCCCCTGCGTGCTGCCCCCACGGTGGGCTCCGTGGGGAGGGCGCCGCAGGGAGACTAATCGACACGAGGGCGATCGGTTTGGTTTGGCAAGCCGGTGTCTGGAGGAGCCCGACCGGATCCGAGGAGCTTGCCCAAGCACAGCAGGCTCTCCAGGGGAGAGCAGGCCGCGAGGCCCGGGGCGGCTCGTTAATGTTTCAGCCCGCTCGGGGGCCGCACAGTAACCCGACCTGCCCGGCGAGACCAGGTGCGGGCTTGAAAGGCCTGGCAGGCGGAGGCTTCTGGGGGGGGATCGGGAGGCCCCGGGGGGACCCACTTTCACGCACCCTGCCCGCTGGCGCGTGGACGGCTCCCAACCCGGGGTGGAGGCCTCCTGGCCCCGCAGACTAGGCTCTGGCCCGCCACTCCCTCCCCTGGCCAGGCCTCTCCGGGGAGTTAATGATTGATTTACTGGCTCCGCGCGGCCGGCGCCCTCCCAGCTATTTGTCCAAGCTGAGGAGTTGCTGGCGAGCAGCAAAGGCCGGGAGCGCGGGGGTCGCCCGGGAAGGGAAGCCGCGCTACCGACGGGAATGAGCAACCACTTGATCAGCCCCCACTGAGTGGCTCTAGCCGTGTCCAGGGCGAACCTGCTGGAGGCCCAGGCCGGACTAAGGGAGCATTGGGAAGCTCCACACGTAAACGGGTTGGCAGCTGCTGATTAGGCCGCCCGGTTTTGAGTCATAATGGGTCCCCCGCCTGGCCTTCAACCTGCTCCCTGTGGACTATCGGGGCGCCGGGGTCCAGGCCGTGGACCGTTCCGGGCGCGCAGAGGGGGATGCTCTGGGGGGGCCCGGGCCGCCGAAGGCGTTGCGCAGGATTTCCTCTCATTTCTCGCACAAGGCAACACAAACACCCTAAATCAAACCGCTCCGACAACCGAGGGCTCCACACAGACACATCAATAAGGATTTCGCCTCCCGCGTTCGAACGCACTGAAACACTTGTCCTATTTTTATGCAAATGACACCACACAAATAGATCTCGCAGGCCCCGGAGTGGGGCGAGAGGAGGAGGGGCGCCGTCGCCCCAGCCTGGGGGCTGTGAAGCAGGGAGGGAATGCCAAGCCCGCACCCCGGGACCCGCGCCGGCTCGGGCGCAGCGGGGCTGGTACTGGCCAGGCAGCCCGCCCCGCGCGCAGTGGCTCCCTGCCAGCGCCGCCAAGTCGGCCGCGTCCCCAGGCTGCCTGCAGAGGCGGATTAGGGAAGGAGCGAAGCGAGCCTGTGACTAATCGCGGGGCCTCGGACCGGAGCACCAAGGCCATGTGCGACTGACAGGATCGACACTAGCAGAGGACACGGCGACGCCTCGCTTAATTGCAGGCTTAAAAAATTGCCGCCTGAGCAGCTCGGGTGCGGAGCCACGGCGTGCGCTCTGGGCTGGGGAGCGCGCCGGGGGGACCTGCGCTCTAGCCCCCGGGAGGGAGGTTTGGCCTCTCCTGGATCGAGGGATCTGACCCTCCCGTCCTTCCCCCACTCTGCAGGCGCCCCCCCCCACCCCCGCTTGCGGACCAATTGTAGCTGAGCCGACCAATAAAGTAAGATCCAGCTCCCAGGCCTAGGTTTCTGACCCTTTCCCCCATGGGCCCCACGTTCCCCCTTCTCACCGTAGATTCTATAAAAGAGGCTATATAGTTGATGAGAGATTCCAACAAACCCTTAATATAAAAACCACACACGTGAACCACTTTCTTCTCTTCCCTCCTCTTCCTTCTCCACCGGCTGATACAAAGCCCAAAATGACCAAAGGGAGGGAGAGGCAAGTCAGGGCTTCAAGGAGCGAGGTCACTGAGTGGCCCAAACTCAGGGCCCACAGACATGCACCCTAGGGTCTTCACCCCTGGTCATAGTCCCTCTACCCCAGACGTCCTTCCTGGAGCGCAGAGGCCTCTCGGGGGAGAAGGGGGGAAGCGTCGGCAGGCCTACCGGCCTGTGTGTGAGAGGGGAGGGTGGAAGGCGGGGTGGTGGGGAACCCAGCGAGAGAAGTTTCCACCACGCTCTGGTCGGCTACTGCCAAAATCCCCGGGCCCCTCCCCGCCCGCACCGCCTTCCGTTGCCACCACAAGTTTGGTTTAACGAGAGCTCGGGACTAAAGCAAACGTTTTCTATAGACCCCGAAAACAAAGGGGAAAGAGACGCGCGGGGCGGCCGAGAAGCGGCTGCTAGCGTAATGGTGCCGGGCGGACAGCAGAGCATTAGAACTGCAAAAGCCGCGCGGGCGGGAGGAAGTGCGAGGCGGGAGGCGGGAGCGCGGGGAGGGCGGGCGGGGGAGGGGCGCTGCGCCATGTTTCCGTGTCACCCGCCGAGTCGCCGGCGCTGGGCTCGGCCGCCGGCTCCCGCCTGCCTCCGTAACAGCAGAAAGCGTGCGATTAGCAGCCAGACAGGCGGGGACTCCGGGCCCGCGGGGCCGCCGCACACGCCGCCCGCGGCCCGGGCCCGCGCCCCCCCGCCCGCCGGGTAATCATCCTCCTCGCCGCAGCGCTGTGTGCACTCTCATTAGAGCAGGGAGGCTTTTCTCTGCGCACTCGCTCGGCTCCCGCTGGCAAAACAACGCCTTCCTCGGCCGGGCCCTGGGCCAGGAGCGCCGGGGAGGGCGGGACGGGGGAGGAGGGGTGAGGCAGGGCAAGCGGCGCAGGTCATCTCGGCTGCCCGATCTCCTCCGGGCACGGAGGAGATGGGGAGGGTCCATCGGCCCTCTCCACGCGGAGTAGCAAAGTCCGAACCCCGTACCAGTGCCGCCATGACCTACTCTGGTCCCCCGCTGGAGGCTAGAGTGAGGGCTGAGGGGAGATGAGTGTGTCTGGTTTGGAGAGCGGGGGCGGACACCGGGATGGCTCCCAAAACAGGTTTTGCCCCATCTGTCTTGCGAACGACCTCTTAAGGCCAGAAGCCGGATCCCACGGTTGGCGGCCCTTCGACCCTCAGGAAGACCCCAGTCCCCGAGCTTCGGGCCTGATCGCACAGAAAGGATGGGAGATGGGGTCGGCCAGGGCGCGGCTGCGCCTGGCCCTGAGCTTCGGAGCCCCATTTTCTCCCCCGCGATCTCTGCACACAACAGTAGGCAGCCTCTCCCGGCACCACGCGCCCAGCTGCAGGGCCCGGGAGCAGGT
Source organism: Cervus canadensis (assembly GCF_019320065.1). Classification (NCBI taxonomy): domain Eukaryota; kingdom Metazoa; phylum Chordata; class Mammalia; order Artiodactyla; family Cervidae; genus Cervus; species Cervus canadensis. The sequence goes on from NC_057419.1 coordinate 46,647,125, forward strand.
GTTCCTGCCCGGCCGGAGTGGCGGCTCCGCGCCCCTCCCGTCCCAGCTGCGGGGGGAGCCGCGCTGATGGTGGTAATAGAGAAAGGTCTCGCTGGACCGCGAGCAAGGTCCTCCGGGTTTAAATGGGGATGCCCCAGGGCGAGGGCGGCCACCTGAGACCAGGAGGGATCGAAGGTGACGCGCGACCAGCCCCCGTCTGGAACAGCCCTGGGGGCCAGCGGAGGCCGCTCGGGGCGGCGCAAGGGCTTCCGGTCCCGGTGACTGCGGCGGCGGCGGGGCGGCTGGGAAGTTCCCGGGGCGGCCGCGAGGAGCACCCTCCTCTGGCTGCCGCCGCCGCGCAGCTTTCGGAACGGCGCCCTAGGAGCTTCTCTGCGTCTGGCAGCGCCGATCTCGGCCGGCGCGGGGATGGGGGCTGCGGGGTGGTTCCGACCCGGCCCCCGGCAGGGCGGGGAAGGCGGGGGCCGGAGACCCCGCGGGAGCTGCGGCGCGCCTCCCTGCCCCCGCTCCTCGCCGCCGCCGCCGCTGATATGGCGGGCACGTGAAGCGGAGTTCGGCGCCTCGGCGCCAGCCAGGGAGCGGCCTGCCCCGCCGGCTCAGCTTACCCGCGGGCCCAGGAACGCGGAACCGAGCCCGGCCGGGCCCCGCAGAGCCCGCGCCCCCGCCCCGCTGCCAGCTCGCCGCGGCCCCGCACCCCCTCCCCGCCCGCGCCCGGCCTTGGGGCCGCGCCAGACGGCTCGCCCGAGGGGAACTCAGGCTGACTAATGGGACGCGTGTGGGCCTTACGTGAGGCCCGGCTGTCAGCGGATGCCCGCTCGCTCGGCGCCTACGCCGCGGCCAGGCTTTTCGGGGAAGGACGAGAGGAGGGGTTTCCCCGCCCGGCGGTTTCGACTCCCCGGGGACTATCCGGCCGCGGCTAGCCCGGGGCTTTAGGTCGCGCCCGGAGGGGGCCGACTCAGTCTGCGCCCAGCGCCGAGGTGCGAACCCGGGATGAGGGGTGAAGAGGTGGGATCGCGGGAGCTCTAAGCCGGAGGTGGGGGCAGAGGCTCATCAACTCGGCCTGGGGTGCCTGCCTTGATGTTTGCGATCTGGCCAGCGGCTGGGCTGGGGGAAATTTACAGGCCGCTCTGCAGGCCTGGAGTTCAATACCGAAACCTCCCTCAACAAAGTCTTCCGGAAACCCCTTGGTGAGATTTTTGTGCGAGAAAAGGATTTTATAAGGCTCCTCGAGAGTCCGGTTCGGCTGAGGGTTCTCAGGTTCCGAGGCTCATGACGCCTTTTTCTTCCTTTACAGGGGCCTGTAAAAATCAGCAGAGTTTCTTATTATTTCGCATTAACAACCGCTTCGTGTTGACATAGTTATATGACCCTCCCAAATATAACTACCTGTTTAGTTTCAACACACGAGCGAGACGGTGAAACACAAACACCGATCAGGAACTCAGAGAAAGAAAACTCGGCTGCGAGCTTGGGGTTGGAGGCAGGATAATGCCTGATCACGCATCCCTGGTTTTATTCAGCCTAATTACACTAGTAATCCTGCCCCCCACGAGAAAGCCTGAAACCCTGTAGTCGAGGTGCGACTTTTCCTGGGGAGTCCCGCGGATGAGGAGGGGGTTGCTGGTGTAGAGGAGGTGGGTTTTAAATGTCACTCCCAAATGAAAATGCTTTCCTTCAGCCTTTTTCTTTTTTTGATGCAGTTTTCGAAAGGAGCATTTTTGCGAGATAAGAAGTGACCGATCAAAATCGCTGAGGGGAGGTTGTAAGCAGCCGCTTTGCTTCAGCTTAGCCTTATCTTATCTTTCACACTTGCATGGCGGAAAAAAAAATTGGCTTATCTTTATCCCCACCCCCTTCTCGCCTTAATTGCTAAAAAACACTGGTGTGTTAAACGGGGAGGAAGGAGGTCTCAGGACTGTCAGTGGAAAGGGAAGATTAAAAAATGTGGACACCTTGGGGTGAAGCCAGGGTAGCAGGGTTTATTCTTTCCTCCAGGCCTTTCTGGTACAACGCAGAAAAGGTCCAGTCCGGGTTGGAAGGCTCGATGGCCAGATTAAAAAAAAAAAAATCTGGGTATGGCCTTGGGTCGTGTGGCTTCCCTAGGCCTCGCTTTCTCCGCCCTGCGTTTACCAACCTCACCTTCCCTTCATCTCTCAAAAGCTAGCGGTGGGTCTCGGGTTGAGGCCTCTCATTCTGCCTTCGTTCCCCCCCAGCCTTTTCCTCCCCTCCAACCCGCACACGTCCCCTTTTGGGGGAGGGGGATGCGAGGCTGGGATGCATGGCCTGCTGGAAATCATTAAAATATATGCGAGTGTCTGCAAACACACACTTTTAAATCATGACGTTTCCCCTCCACGCTGGTATATTTAAACTCCAGAGCGAGCTAGATCTCCTCCCTCTCAGTCGTTTGTCTGTGTCACCGACAGGCCGCTAATGGCCGGGCTTCCAGGCGCTGTGCATTATGCATTAGCCTCCTCCGAGCGCCGCACACAGAAGGTTCTGTCAGGCCTCGCAACACAAACCACCCAGCACCCCCCCACCCCGCACTCGCGGCCGGGGGCTGTGCGGTGGCCAACGTGCTGGAGACCCTGGGGTGCGGGGGTGGGGGGGGCGCGCATAGAGGGCGAAGGCCGAGCCGAGTGGACCCGGAGGGGAAATCGGGGGAGGGGTGGGGGAAGTGCCGCGGATTAGGCCGTTTGGAATCCCCCCGCCCTGCGCTAGCCCCAAGTTTTCCTGGCTGACCTTCCTTAGGCAGCTGCCCCGCTCCACTCACCTCGCTGCCCGACTTTGTGGGGGCCCAGAGGTACTCAGGGACAGGCCAGCGCCGCGTTTCCATCTGCTGGGCCGTACTCCCTTCCGGCCCCGAGCGAGGGGCTGGCGGAGCCTTCCGGATCCCTCCAGTCCCCGGGGTGCTGTCCGCGAAAGGGTTCCGGGTGGTGCGTGTCCGCGGGGTCCCACGGCCGCCGTGGAGGGAAGCTGCCGAGAAAACGTCTCGGGCCGAAAGCCGCCTTGCAGGGTCTGCGAGCGAAGAGTTGGTGTTCTCCGCCCCCTCTCCCCGCGGTTCCCACTCACTGCCCCCGGCTGGGTCAAACATGAGCTGGAGGGGCCTCGCTAAATAAGCAGCCAGGGCGGGACGTGGCGTCCGAGTTTATCTACAGGAGCATCTAGCCCAACTCGGCGGCTTTCAGGCCTCTTAAGCCAAGCCGGAACCAGGTGGGGCGCAAGACGAGGCCTCCCCAAGCCGCCGACACCCATCTACTCAGAAATCCTCTCGGTGTCAATGGTAGTTCACCCACCCGTGCCTGGTCAGAACCTGAAATCGAGCCCAGACCAGAAATTTTGAGAGGCAGTTGCTGCTACCATGTTGGGCCTGCCTTCCTGACCCTCCTCCGGAGGAGGCCCAATAACCCTTCAAAGAATAGACAGAGCAGCCATCTTCAACCTGGAGACTCCTAAGTCTAGCAGACTCATACCAGGGAAGGCAGCTACCTTTAGATGTTTCCAGTTAACTGAAATCCCCGGGAAAAAGATGCCTTTTGCTTGAGGGATGGACCAGTGGATCTTCTAAGTGGAGCCCGTGGTAAGCCCAGAGTTCTTTTACAAAGTGACCAGGAAAGACTGTTCCTGGGGGTGTTTGTATATTTTTAAAAATACTCAACGAAATAGCTCACAGTATATAAAATAAAAATACATTCTCTGTAACCACCCCAATCCCACCCATTTCAGTACCCAGCATCATAGAAGAGAACAGCCGCTGAAGAGCCCCATTGGGGCCTATAAAGCTTTATAATTTAGTCCCCACATGTATGTTACAAACAAACCCCACACATTATACTGGGATCCCAGGGTCCCCCAAACTCCATGTAGGATCCTCACTATGGGATGCATGGCCTTTCCCCTAGGCTTTGGACGGTGAATGAAGGTGTGGAAGAGTACCTGGTGGGCCTTACACAATCAACCTGGCAGGAAAAGGGCGACCAGGCTCCAGGCCTGCTCCTCGAAGTGCCAACCTGCTTGTCCAGTTGCAGACGCCGGATAGAATGGGCAGCAGGAGAGTGCCCGAGAGCCATAGGTTCTAACTGGGAGGCCCTTCCCAGGGGACCAGCGGCAGGTGGGAGGGGGTGGCCCCTGCAGCTCGGTTGGAAGCACCTCCCCTTTCTGAGCCTATTTCTTTATTTCTCCGCTGCCTTTGCGGCCTCCCCTCCCATGCGCTCACTCGCTGGCTCTCTCCCGCCACCGCCTCCTCCTCTGCTTTCATTGAAATCCTCCCCTCGCTGAGTGCGGAGTGTAGCAGCCTGACCCCCAGGTCAGCTCCCAAGGGACTCCTGGGAGGGCAGGGGAGGGAGGGAGCAGGAGGAGGCCCGCACACGCTGCAGGCTCCTCAGTGTCCCCAGCTCCCAGAGCCCCTTCCTGGGTGGGGGTGCAAGATGGGACTGCTTCTCTTCCCTGGAACAATGCCAATGAATTGGGCCAATAGGTGTAAGCTCCCTACTCCTCCTCCACCTTAGAGCACCTCAGGAAAAATCTCACCTTTTAATTCCCAGTGAGTCATGAATCCCCTCCCCCTCACACATACATTCATACCTCTTAGGACTCCCTTAATAAGATATTTTAAAAATCCCACAGAGTTGGAAATGTATCCCTCAGAGATGGAAGAGAAACCCTTTAATCCCACCAACTTGCACAAAGATACCATGGAGGCAAGACTCCTTAAAAAGGGTGTGTGTGTGAATGCTGCAAATTACGTCAAAGGCAAATTTACTGGTCTGTTTGTCTCCAGCATCAAATTTCTCCCACAGTCAGCCCTTCTCTGGCCCCTTCGCATTTACAGCACCGCCCCCCTCCCCAATTCATTTTTAACTCTAGGACTTTTAAAGGTAGACAAACAGGCCCCTTTGTCAGCAGCCCCGGGAGGCCACAGGACTCAGAGAGGCTGCAGGCTCCATGTTTTCACTTGGTTCCTGGATTTTCCAAAAGTTCTGGACGGTTACATGCAACTTTTAACTCTGGGAAAGGCCCCTGCCTGGGGGGGAGAGTTGGGGAGGCATGGGAAGGGGAGAGAAGGTGGCCGGGCAAGGGGCCAGGGTCTCTGCGGCAGCCTAACTGAGCCGGAAGAGGCTGGCACGGCTCCGAACTCGCCCAGGCCAGCTCTCCCGCGAGGCCCACAGTGGCGCAGCGGCCTCCTTGCCTCCTTGTGGCCTCTGAACCGCATTCAGAGAGTTTCCCCACAAATACCCAACTTCAGCCTTCCTGGTTACTTTAGACTTGTTTTGAATAAAAGGAGTCGCTTCAAAAAGAAGTGTTGCTACAACACACAACCAGAGGCCTTTTCTCCAGCTGTGTCTGTAACTTGCATGCGTTCAGTCTAATAACTTTTAATGTCTGGCCCTAAAATGTCTTTATAAAAAATAGCTTTACAGCATAATAGTCCAGGTGTCTTTCTGCTTGTTACCAGAGATTAAAAAAATGTGTGGGTTCGCTTTCAGAGACATCCACCTCCAGAAAGACGGGGAAGAAAAAGGCATACATTCTATTATGCAGGCGCAAGTCCTGGAAGCCGTGGCGGCCCCGCGGGCCTGGGGACTGCTCACTGGGGCACTTGCCTGCCCGTCTTTTGCATCAGTTGTTTTAAGCAGCTCTGGAGCATGAAGATTTAATTCTGCCTGAAGTTTCAGGTTTCAAACGGTAGAGATGTTTCACTTCTGCTTTGAAAAGAGCTGTTTTTATAACTATGTACTGAGAACTAAAACAGAATAAATAAAATCGCACCTAACACCAGTCCTACAGTCAGGATTAAGTCTAATTTTTTTAAAGGGGTCTACTAGCTAGAGCTGATTTTGGCCTTGACCTTGACTTAGTAATCAACTTGAGATGCTTTTGATTATTTTTGGTATGGAGACACTCCAGGATATTTTAAAACTTTCCGTGTGGATTTACAAGCCACCTCCATTTCAGATTGATGTTCTCATCGAGCTTGCACCATCTTGTCCTTAGGCAGAAAGAGACTCCCCCACCTTCAGCATAAAAAGACCCTATCCTTTAACCGAGTGGGGTCACCTATTGCGGTGACGTCCCGGTCCGCGGTCTGGGTGCGGTTAGGCCGGAACACCCCTCCCCCCCCATCCCTTCCCGCCCGCTTCTCAAACTGGGGCTTCTCAGCTCGCCCTAGAGGCTCTGCGCTCCGGGGAGGCCGGAACCTCGCCTCTCCGCTTCCCCCTCTCGCCTGCCTGCCCCCACCCTACCCACCACCCCCGCCCGCGCGCCCAGCGCCGCGCCGGGCGCGCTGGAGAAGCTCAATACGTGTCAATTGAATTGAACTGCTGCGGGCGCAGGCTGTACGCCGCCGCCGAGCTCCGATCAGCACGACGTTACCGACTGGAAATTTATGGAGCGAACGGTGTAAGCCAAAAGTTGCTCCCTGCCAAGGAAAATAAAACGCGGGAGATAATCTCCCGAGGCAGGGGTGAGGGGCCAGGACAGACCCTCCAATCATCTGAGATGCAGACTGTGAAATGCACGAGAATGGGGAGAGATTCTGGCGGATCTCCGCTCCCCTACCGCCCCCATCCCCGCCTCCCGGTGCCCCACGGGCTGCCTCCTCCGTCCCCCGCCTCTCCAGACAATTCCCACACAATCGAAACGTCCGGGGAACTCGGGCGCAGAGTTCGGGCGGAACGGCCACCGTTGCTCAGGGTGGTGTCTAAAGGTAGTGCTTGACACCGAAATGGGAAGGGGCTCCTCCGGGAGGAAGGGGCGACCCAAGGTGGGGATGGGCACCGACGCGCACCCGCCAGGCTCCGCTGGGTCTCGGAGGGGACGCGCGACCGGGAGAGCGCAGAGCTGGTGGCGAGAGGAGGCAGCGGCGGCTGCCGCTGGGGTTTGACAGCTTTGGCTGAGCGGAGTGCGAGGCGCTTTATGGTAATTGCGGTCCTCCACTGGCCTTCTGGGTAGCGAGGGGAGTCTCGGCGCGCGGCTGGGAGAGCCGCCCCCGCCGCCCCCATCCCCTCGGCTCAGGATCAGCGGGCCGCCCGCGCCGCCGCCGCCCGAGTCGGTCTCTGGTTCGCCCAGGACGCGCGCCCGGGCGGGGTGTGCGCAGCCAACTCGGTCCGAGCGGCGGAGGGGAGGGCAAGGGGCGGGGGGGGGGGCGCCACCCAAGTGGTCTGGGGTTCGGACCCAGAGAAGCGAAACGCGCCGAGGATCGATGACGGCTGGGGAAACTCGGGCAAACCTTTCCTGGGGAATCACTCCTCCGAAACCCCACCGCCGAGGCACCGCAGCGGAGGGTGAGCGGAGGCTGGGGGAGCTCAAACTTGCGAGAGCTGGAGGCGGCGGCGGGCGGGCGGGCGGCTGTCGCCCGAGCGCTGCGCCTGCGGGGGGAGGGGAGGCGGCTGCTGGGAGGGAGGGAGGGAAGGAGGGCGGGCGAGAGGGCGGAGGGAGGGGGAGGAGGAAGAGGAGGGAACCAGGGAGGGGGGACGCGTTGGGATCGCGGCGTGCGGCGGCAGACGGAGCCCAGGCTCCCAGCGGCAAGGTGAGCAGAGCTACGCTCCTCGCTGAACGCGGACCGAGCTCGGCGGCTGCGGGGGAGACGCGCCGGAGCCGCGACCGAGAGCGGGAACGAGGCGGCGGCGGAGGGGGAGCCCGCGAGCCGCCGGGCGGGGAGCCCAAGCCGCGCTGTCGCCGCGCAGGGACGACTTGGCCAACACACTCACACACTCACACACACCCAGCCCGAGCGGGCGCTCGCGGCGAACCGTCAACATGGCGCTGGGGCTCCTGCCCGAGCGCGGGCTGCAGCAGCGGCGGCGCGGGAGCTGCTGAGCCCGACCGAGCCCGGCCCAGCCGCCGGAGCCCGGAGGATCGCGCGGGGTTGTCGCCACCTGCCCGGAGGCTTTGAGCCCGCCCCGCCCCGCCCCGCCCCCACCCGGCCCAGAGCCCACCCCTCGGCGGGGCCGACCCCGAGGGCAGCCGGCTGGCAGCAGACGGTGAGGGAGGCGAGCGAGCGCGGCGCCGCGAGCGGGCTGCGGGCAGCCGGGGACGGCAAACTTTGCTGCTCGCCGCGCTTCCCCGGCCCGGCTCCTTCTCCCGTCGCCAACGTCGCCACCCCACTTTCCTCCAACCCCGCAAACCAGTTCCCATCCACCCCATCGCCCCTTGCTCCTCCTCGCCGCCTCGACTCTGCTCCGGGGAAAAACTTCAAAGCGCCGGATCGCAGGCTCTCTGCTTACTCCCCGGCCGGGGATTTCAGGTCAGTGCCCGGAACACCTTTCCCCGGGGGGAGGCCGGGCAGGCGAGCGTGCGGGCGGGCGGCGGGCTGCAGTCGGCCCCCTCCCTCGGGGCCCCCGCTCGCGGCGGGTGTCTTCTTTTGACTCTCTCGCGTACCCCCTCGAAGCTTGTGCCTCGCGTTTCACTTTGGCTGCTTTGCTCGCTTTCATTTTTATTTCTTAGCTATAAGTTATTAAAAATGCAGCCAACCTAAGCGGCCCCAAGTGGGCTCCGGGGAGGGAGGGGCGCGGCGGGGGGGGGGCCTGCCGCCTCCCGGGGGGCTGGGAGGAGAGCGGGGAGTTCTCGGAGTGGAAGTTTGCAGCTAGTGTGTGCCTGTGTGCGCGGGAGCGCGGTCGTCGCTGAGCGCCGCGAGTCGGGCGCGGGGAGGGGGGGCGGCGGGGGGGAGCTGGGCTGGAAGCTGGGAAGCTCGGCTCGGCGTTAGCTCGCTAGCAGGAAGGGGAGGGCGGCGGGTTCCCGTCTGCTTTCTTTTTCGACTCGGGAAAGAACTGTAAAAACCCCCAGCCGCCGCTGCCTCGTCTCGCCTCTCCGGGGGCCGCTCGTTCCTGCTCGTGGAACGACGGCGTGTGCGTGCGCAGGGTGTGTGTGGCGGGCGCCCCGGGCCGAGCCGAGCTCGACCTGCTGCCGCCGCCGCCGTGCAACTCGGGAGGGGAGTCCCGGGGTTTTTTTTTTTTT
>NC_057419.1:46656176-46731564 GCF_019320065.1 Cervus canadensis
GGGGGGGGGGGGGGGGGGGGGGGGGGGGGGGGGGGGGGGGGGGGGGGGGGGGGTCCTTGTTCCGGAGAAACCTGCCAGCTGCTGGGCTTGGTGCGAAGGCAGACACAATACTGCTGTTGTTGGTTTGATCTCTAACTGTGGATTGTTAGTCTGGCTTTAACTATGTGGTAAGGGGGGAATGTGAAGGCTGTTTACAGCGAGTGCAAATAATGTGACAGCTGTTGGTGCACGGGCAGCGCCGTGCCTCCCCGGCGCTCACACAAAGCGCGCACTATGCAGGCCCACGGAAAGCCGCAGAGGTGGCCGCCACTTGCTGGCCGGGGCGTCCTCGGATGCAAGGCGAGACAAGCCTCGGCGGCGGCGGCGGCGCCCCATCCCCACCCCGCGGACACATGGCCCTCTGGCTCCCGGGACCTGGGTGGACAGGGCGCGCTGGTTGGCGTTTTGCGGTTTAGGGATCTTGTTAGGCAGAGGTGGCAGGAGAAGGCCCGCAGGGTCATGAGTGTCAGCTGTCTGGAGGGGTTTGCCCGGGGCCTGGGGCCTCAGCGGCTTGTGACCGGGTTGTTAAGATTTGGGAAAATAACTTTCCGCCCTAAAGCAAGCCTGTTGGAAAGAATGTATTATTAACTGAAGGCTTTCTGGAAATTGCAGAGGCTCTGAAGGCCGTTGTTCTTCCTCTGAAATGGCCCTGTTATTCAGACAAGTTCGGGAGACAGGCGGCTGCTGTGTTCTATGCACTGGGCCCTGTTTCCTGGATTGGCAACACCAGTGTGTGTAGGTTCAGGACCCAGAGCTTTGGATTACCCACGTCCCTTTGCCTTCTCTTGTGTTTTAAGAGTGCACTTGCCTCTAAGCTGCAGGACGCCACTGTCTTCAGGTCTGCCCACAGCACCACCCACTCTGTGACTTAATCAACTAGATAGATGCCCACAGCCACAGGCCTTCTCTGAGTTCCTGGTCCTCTGCCAGGCAGTGCGGGGAGGCGCCAGGGTGGGAGGCAGAACAGTTGGTGGGTGGCGGCCATCTCTCCCCCCCACCCCCCCGCCCCGCTAGGGGCCAGTCCTGGAGCCCAAGCTGGCAAGGGGCATGGATGGTCAGGAGGCTGGGCCTGCCCCTGGGCTGTCCTGGGGCCAGCTGAGTATAAAAACCACTCCTCCCCACCCCAGCCTCAAGGTTGAAGTCTTCGGGGCTCTGGAGGATCATTCAGAGCTGACTTAATTCTATATCCTGCCCATCTGTGTGACTTTGGCCCCCTGGGTGTACAGCTTTCAGGATATCTGCAAATGGTGATTTCATCCCCCCCACCACCTCCAAACCTACCCCCCCACCCCCCGCTTGGAGTTACAATGTGGACTTCTACATCTAGTTGGGTTCCCTAGTGGGGAGCTGGGAGATACTTCTGGAATGATACATGAACTTCGGTGCCAGTTCTATAAATTGGTCTCTTTTTATGACGTGTGCCATTTTCTGTAGGAATGTTGCTTGCAAAACGAGTTTCGCCTTGGAGGAAAGGCGGAAAGATAAACAAGCCTGCAACGCCAAAACACTGGCAGTCTTTCCCTCCTTCCAGCTCTCTTAAAGCAGCCGGGCTGTATTTCCAGGATTAGACTCGTGCTTGTGAGGAGGGACTCTGGTTGGCTTTTTTTTTTTCCCCCAAGCAAATGCAAATTAGAGAAAAATAATTTTCTTTCAACGATATGCAATGTATTAGTCACTTGTTATCGTGCTCCGAGGCAGGCCTCATTTGCGCGTCTGCCAGCTCGCTCACATCTGCTCGGCGCTGTTCGGGGCATTTTAACCTTGGCGGTGTCGTGTCTAGTCCCACGGATCAAGGAGGAGTAATTAAGCTCTGAACAGCTACAAAAATTCGCGGGCCCCCACGTCTACTGCAGTTTTCCCACAGCTTTGTTTGGGGTGTTCCAGGTTCCAAGATTGAGTAGCAGACATGGGGTTCCTATTGTTCCTCGTTAAAAAAGTGGGAGCCCCTGTCCTCCCTTGACCCTCATCCCCAGCCTTCCCAGGACTCCTAGGTGGCACACAATCAGCAGGAAATCCGGGTGCAGACTGCAGGACCCTGTGTTTTCTGCATCTTTTATTCGTAAAAAGTTCCTTTGTGCTTCCTGTGTGTGCTAACGATAGCTGCTGTTAATAGCCTTATGGATCGGTTCTTCTGCATTTGCCTCCAGGTTGGGGGAGACTCCAGCTGGGAACCCAGCCCTGTAGGGACCCCACCAGAGGGGGTGTGGGGCGGGGGAGGGGTGTGGATTGGCAGAAGGAGAGGAATAAGGGTGATTGATTGCGTTCAACCTAGGTTTCCTGTCCTGGGCTGCTGCCTCCTGTGGGGGGACACCCGCTTCCAAGTGGGGCCCCCTTTGCATACACACGTGGTGGTTGTGTGTGGCACCACCGTGAAAGAAAGTGAAAGGGACGAAAAGCCAAGGCATGGCTTCAGGGGAGAAGGGGAAGTTCCGCAAGCCGACTGGGGGGGGGGTGTGGGGGGGGTGAGGGGGTGGCCGTGGCTCTGCTGTGTGAGAAAGGGAGTGTGTGGCGGGCAGCAGTCCTGGTTTGGCAGCAGCTCTCCAGATTGATCCTTTGCTGGTCTCCCCCCTACTCCTCAAGCCCCCAGCCCCCTTTTACAGTTGGCTACACTTGGCTTGCATGTTTCAATCAGGGGAGGTGGGGGGGGGCGAAGCATCTATGGAGAGCAACACTCCAGACTGGCCAAAGGAAGCCCAGGCTGATGGCCGCAGGGGTCTCCAGTGCCCAGTCCCCTGGTGAGCTCCACCGCACATTCTGGGTTCTCCGTGCGCCCACCCAAAGTTGCTTTTTGTCGAGATTCAGTGGCAGGCGCCTGGGAAAGGGAGAGCCCAGAGATGTGCACACGCAAGGTGTGAACGGGGGTCTCAGAGGGCTGGTGGAGAGAGCTGGAGTTCCTGGAAGGTCGGGCGGAGGCCGAGGGCGGGGATGTGTGCTGGCCGCTGCCCCGCGCGGGGACCTGGCAGAGGAGCTGCGAGGAGGAGCCCGCAGCCACACGGGGGTGTGTGTGCGGTGGGAGAGAAAATCCCTTTGTTGCCGACCGATGGGGCTGAGACGCGGGAGGGGGCGCCCCTCCCCCACTCGCCGGCGGCGGCGGCGGCCAAGTTCACTCCTGACTGCCGGAGTGGCTCTATCCCCGGCGCCCTGGGGGAAGGCGGGGAAGGTGCTGGGTGCTGGGTGCTGCAGGTCAGGGCCTGCCGCGAGTTTCTCATTCTCCCCGCCCCCCACTCCCCATTGCTAGCCCTCTGCAGTGCTGTTACTAATGCAAAACCTGGGGCGGGAGTGGGGATGCCCCGGGAGGCACACTTGCAGGGTGCACGGAGAGATAGCGCCTTGGCAGGCAGGATCACTCCTCCCATTCCCCCCCACCCCAACTTCAGCACCCCTGCACAGGCTGGAGGACCCAGCCAGCGACCTCCTTCCACCATAGCCCTGGAAACCTGCAACCTGCCCCTGACCTGGGAGGCATCCTTGGGGTTCCCCTCTCCCCACCGTTACACACACTGGGGAAAATAGCCCAGGAGGACTCACCCCAACGCCTCACACCCCGGACCACTTTTTCTCAGCTCCCATATCCAAGCAGCCCCCCATCCGAAAATAGGAACTTCTTCACCCCTCCCTTCCTTGACACCCATAGAGAAGTGCCTGTGCGTGACTCAGTCTGGGCTTGGAGCAGCCCCAGGAAGGGCTCCTGTGCTGCGAGCTTCCATGAAAGCCCCTTGCCCTGCTGAAGGTCATCCCTCCCTGGCCCCTCTGTGTCCCTTCCTCGGCCTCCCCACTGTCAGGAAGGAACCCTGCAGCCATTCTGGGGGTTGGTTTGTTACATAGTATGTTTAGTGGAGTTAGATGCTGCTTAATGGCCTTAGATGGGGCCTGCACCAGCTATTGCCAGGCAGAACTCAAGTCCTGAGTGCAGTTTAATCCTCTGGAAAACAGGGTGCCAAATATTTACAGATGAGGGCACTGAGGTTGAAGAGGTTCAGCCACCTGCCCAGAGACAGGCTGTGAACGAGAGAGCGGGGAGGCAGTGGTGATTGTGCTCTCAACGCATCCTCCACAGAGAACCGGCCCTGCAGTGAGAGAGTCCCTTTCCCCACAAAGGTCCCCAACCCATGGACGACCCTGGCACACAGCATGCTGCCTGGGATCCCTGATGTCCACTCGGTCTTCTGGACCAGGTGCTCCTTCAAACCTGTCCAGGCCTCCTTGGCCACTAACTGGCGAAGTGCCTGATGGGTTAAGGGGTGCCTAATGAGCGAGGCCCTGGGAAGGGGCACCGGTGGTGGTGGCATGGAGTGGGGCCAGTCTGGTGGTGCTGCTTCGCATTTTGTCGGTGCCACTTGACAAGCTTGATGTGCAGACTTGAACCAATCCGTCCGCCGCCTCGAGGGCGGAGGCAGTGGAAAGTGGCCCGGTGCCAGGAGGAGCGGGGTGGAGAGAAAGGAGAGGTGCCAAGAGTGGCCCAGCGCTGCCCCCCTCCCTGCACTCAGGCTGGCCTCTCAACAGCCACGGCTCCTTCCTTTGCACCCTGTCTGTTGTCTGCCAGGGGAACTCGGCCTCAAAAGAAAAAAAAAAAAGTTCTCTCCATTTCCTCTGCCCATAATGGTATCTTCATGGCAGGATTTGGCAGACCAGTGGTGGTGGGGTGCAGCTCAGAGCCCGTGTTCCCCCACGTGTCTTTTCACAGAGTGCCAAGGTGCCCCCACTCAAGGATGCCAAGGTGGGGGTGACAGCTCCTAATTGTAGTCCCTCTGACCTCTTTCTGCCAGTCAGGCTCTTCTCCCCAGTGTCCAGGCCGGGCTGGGGGTAATCATAACTTGGCTCCTAGAGCAGATGAGCGCCCAAGTCTGTCGAGGAAGACTGAAGCTCTCCTATGCTTGCACTTAGACGCAAAGCCAGAGGGACCTCCACGCGGGGTGGCTGTCTCTCCCAGAGCTGGGTGTTCAGCGGGCAGCCACCACAATTCCTGTCTGTTCTTCCAGAAACCAGACACTCTTGTCTCCCGGGCTGACCCCTTCTCTGAGCCACCTTCCCTCTTTATACCTCTCTGGCATCCTTGCCCCCTTCTCTCCTCTACTGGAAAAAAGGGTTAAAACCCAGAGCCAAGGTATAGCTTAGCAGCTTGCCCTGGAAACAGGTTGGTGCTTGTAAAGTGCTTTTCATGACTGACTTCACACATCTTGGCACTGCCAGAAGCATAGACTGCCTGTGGAAGACCAGGCCGGGGTGGGGTGGGGTGGTCATTGAGAAATAAGGGGGAATGCACATCTTGTGTATAGCAGCACAGTCTCTGCTCTATTTGTCATCCAGATCACATCGTTTGCCCTCTTCACCGTGACCCACAGCCAAGGGTCAGGGAAGTCACTTTTGAAGAACTTTTCCTCGGTTAAAAAGAGAGACCCCACCTCTCCAATAATTTCAGTAGCCCTTTCTAAAAGTGGAGTGGGCTGAGTATGACTGTCTGTCTGCCCCTGTCTATGTGTCCCTTACCCCCAAGATCCCCTTCGTCAGTTCTCCATCTCAGAGAGATGAGGGGGGCGTCCTTCAGTGATGGGGGGTGTAAGCAGTCTGGCCTTTGCCCAGGATGTGGGCTGTCACTCTGGAGAAGGGCCTCGCGCCGGGCAGGGCCCTGGCTCGGTGGCCCTTTCCACGCAGCTCCATCTTTGGCCAGGAACCTGAAGAGTTAAAAGTCTTTAGCTCGTTGCAATGAAATTATGGCTGGCAGTGGCGCCGCTGTTTGTTCAACAGACCTCCACTTTTAAACAGTTCACAAAAAGTTCATGGGGCAGCTAAAGATTATAAGAGAGAGAGAGAGAGAGAGAGAGTGTGTGTGTGTGTGTGTGTGTGTGTAGGTGTAGTCAGCAGGATCCAGTACTGGGCCTCACCCCTCTTCCTCTCACCCCCACCCCTGTGACACTGGACCTCAGCCCTCTATGTGAATCCTGTGCTGGTCAGAACACTTCATTCTGATGCAGGATGTTATCTGTGCAGTATTAATACTGCAAACCAGACAAGACCTGGAGCAGGGGAGGAGCTTTGAAAGCACTCTGTGATCCCAGGTTGTCTCTTCTAAACTGTGTCTCCCTCACCCGCTAAATCCAGGCTGCCCTTTCCAAAGAAAAACCCTTTCAAGGGAAGGGGGCTGCAGGCCCTGGGGGTGGGGGAAGGGCTCAGTAGGGTGATTGTGGCGACAGCCTTCCTATTTCCTCAGTCAGGTGCTCAGAGGTTCTTGTCCCCAGGTGACAACTAACAGAAGCTCTTAGGAGGCAGCCGGTGTAACTTTTGAAGACTGGAACACCAGAAGATCGGGGCTTCGAGGGCACACACGCTTCTACCCCTCATCCTTTTCTTAAGGGTTTGATAGAGGGACCCTTTGGTGTAAGGTCTGAATTTCATCATGGCACGCAGCCAGGGAATGGCATGGCGTGGCCCTCCCGTGGCAGCCATATGCCCAGGACACTTGCACTGAGGAATGTTGCTCCACCTTCTAGATTGAGACCTGTCTTTCTTTTGTTAGAAGGGGTGGCAGGGGTTAGACAGGGGACACACTGTTGAGTGAGCCTTCTCTCGTGGTGGCCTGCCCCCAGTTTGATGTGCATGTTCGAAACACAGAAGAACGGCCTGTGAACCCCCACAGAACCTTCCTCAATGCCTGCATCCGACTGAGTCTGTCTTTGGGGCGCTGTAGCCAGCCCCCTGGAAATGTCCCAGCCTGTCTTAAGAAAGGGACACTTTCGAGACAAATAGCCTTTCCAAGATCCCACCAGGCCGGACACAACGGGGAGATTGCTATCTCTCTCGCAGCTTTATTGTTGAGCTCTAACTATGCGTGGTGTGTGTCTGCGTGCGTGGCTCTCGATTAACAGACGGTGTTCTATGTATAGGGGCCGATGAGTGATGCTGGTGGACAAAAGCCCGAGTTAGGACAAAGAAACGCAGAGGGATAGCCTAGTTTTGGGATTGGGGTCTCCCAGGTGCTCCCCGGTCCTAGTGGCTCCCACCCAACCGACCTGGCAGTCAGCTCCCTGTGCTGAAGTGTAAAAGCAATCATTTGCATATTTTTCCCTGCTAACAAAGGAAATGTGTCGACTTAGGGAACATTTGGGCTTTCGGAAACTGTGTGGGTGGGTGTGTGAGGGAGGAGAAAGAAAAGTTCCCCCATGAGCTGCACACCAGGGATTTCACACTCAGGTTTGGGTCCCGGTGTACGGAGGCTGAGGCTGGGGGGGGGGGTGCCTGGACAAGGCAGCTTGCGAGCTGGGGGAATTGCCGAGGGCCATCGGTCCCAGGCATTAAAGGCTCCCCTACTTATTAACCCAGCATTTAACAGCAGGATATGGGCTGAAGCGCAGTCAAAAGAAACGGCTCAACCTCCAAAGAGCAATTAAAATCCTGCACGAGGATAAATCACGCGCCGTGATAATCCTGTTAATAAAATGCAGCTTGTCCTGACCCTTCACTCATGCAGCAAACTAGAATGTGATGTGGGTGGGGGTGGTGGGCAGAGAAGGTAAGGAGGGGGGAAGGTGCCGCCTCCCCCTCCCTCCTTCCCAGTGGATGGGAAATGGGTGGCTTTTGCCCGCTCCCCCAGTGCCAGCGGCTCGCAGCCGGAGCCCAACAGCCCGGGCTGCTAAGACTTCTGCGCTCACTAATGATTTTTGTCCCCAGCGAGCAGGCGTCATTGAATTACTCAGCCGCCTCCCTCTGCAGCTCCCAGGCCAAACCACCCAGGCAAAACCACCCGGGTTTGGGGCTTAATCTAATCTAGGGCTCGGGTGGGGTGGCTCGCCAGCCCACTGACTCTTTTTAACCCTCCACCTGTAAGTCGTGCACACCACAGCCCTGGAAATGAGTTGTAGTTTGGGCTGCCGCACCGGACTGCTGTGCCTTTTATTCCGCCCCCACCACCTCCGACCCCTTCTTCCCCATCCTTTCAGTCCCAAGAAAAATATCAGTGCGGGGCTCCACAGGATCCCCTACCATCCGCTTTCTGTGCAAGGGTGTTCTCCAAAGGCTGGGAAAGGGGAAGGGAGAACGGCAGGTGCAGGGTGCTGTGTGCTGTACCTTGACTGATGGGGCCCCAAGGTGCTGGATCCTCCACATCCCTGGCGCCTCCTGCCAGGGAAGTTCCATCCCCCTCCTTGAACCCCTGGGTCAGGTGTACTCCTGCACTCCCAGCCATCTGTAGAACATCCAAGCAGGATCTGCCTTCCTGAGTGTGCATTCCACACTCTGTATGAATTTGCCTAGAAAGAGGGTTTCTCTTATTCCCGTTTGGCTCTTTTTTTATTCAACCTCCTGGGATTTTTTTTGTTGTTGTTAAACAGACTAGACGTTTGAAGAAAAGCTGCCATCCAAGAAGACGACATGCTTTCAGCAACCCCCCTGTATGGGAACGTTCACAGCTGGATGAACAGCGAGAGGGTCCGCATGTGTGGGATCAGTGACGACAGGTGAATGCGTGGGTCTGGCTGAGGCCTGGGGAGCATGTGGGTCCTTCCCTGGGGCTCCTAAGCAGAGCCCCCCTTCACCTCTTCACAGCCAGAGTGGGCCCAAAGGGGGGTGGGGGGGTAGATCTCCTGCCTAGCTGGCAGCCCTTGATTTACAGTTTTAACAGGCAACCCGGCTCAGCGAAGCATTGCCGCCCTTTAAGAGATTAGCCCCTAAAGCGGCCTTTCAGTGCTCTTTCGTCCTTAATTTATTATTTCATATTTATGAAGGAGAATTAATCCCAGTCTATATGCTGCTTTAACTCTAAATGTCAGGAGTGTGGGCCCAGGTGGATCGGCATTCGATGTGCTTTTAAAACAAATAGTTTGCTCAGTAATAAATGGGGCAAAAACCACCCTTCACTTCATGGAAGGCCCACTGTTTCTCCGGATCCTCTGCCGCCTGTTTGGCGAGGCCACCGGCTCCTGGTTTCAGTCACCCGACAGCTTTGTTATGCTTCCTAATCAGTAATTTGGGAGTGTGGGGTAGAGGCAGCTAAGCAGTAGATAATTGAAGCTGCTCTTCGGGGTAATGATGAAACTTTGCTCTGCCGTTTGTCAGCGAGTTTTATCCTGGGGATTTGGAAGTTGGCATCAAGCACTTTCTTTATCGATGCTCTCTGATAACAAGTCTCAGGGCAGCCGCAACAGCCTGGCACAGATGTGTGGCCTCTTCCTCTGGAGCCTGGAGCGGCTAACATTTGTATATTTGTGTGTATCCCCCATCATTTTGATATAGGCTGTCAAATATGGCTTCATTATCACCATGGAAACCAGTTTCGTAGGACATGGTGCCTAACTTTGTTTGGGGAAAAGTTTTGAGAACCTGTCCTCCTGGGTAACACAGAAATGGTTGACATGACCGGCCCATAGACTTTAGCCTCCAAGTGTGCCCCTTTGGCTTTGGCCATTGTGCCCACACGCCTGTCCTCAGGTGGAGCTTATAAGGGTCTGTTCGGACTGCAGGGCCCAGACAGCCCTGCCCAGCCTGGGTGGAGAAACAATCGTGAGGGAGACGTGATTGTGCAGATTTTCTACCTTACCCAACTCAGGGACGTATTTGTGATTTCACATCCCCGTTCCTTTGCCTTGCCTTGGTTTTTTCCCAGTCCCATTGAATCACCATTTGGGGACAACTTTCAATATGTGCCATGGGGGAGGAATTTTCTTTTTTTTTTTAAGGGTAGTTGGGAAAATAGAGTTTCTAGAAACTGGCCTGTTCTGGGGTAATCTATGAAAGATGAAGTGAGGAATGCTTTCACGAAGTTGGTGTATCCTTTTAAATAGGAAAATTCCCGTTAATGATGGTGACGCTTCAAAGGCCAGACTGGAACTAAGGGAAGAAAATCCCTTGAACCACAACGTGGTAAGAGATTAATGGCTTCTGTTGATGTGCTATCTGAGTATCAGTGATCTGTAATCAATCGTGCATTCATTTGCATACTATTAAAGGGCCTTTGGGGGGCTGCTGGAGAAAGCCTAGGCAGTGGGACAAGGCTTTACCCAGTTTCTTCCTGGCTTGCTTTCTTGGCCGCGCTTGCCATTTATGCCCTCGTACCCTGGTGACTGGTGGGGTCCGTACCACCTTTTCTTTGATAAGCTATGTGCCCCACCGGCGCTCCCAGATGGAGAAATTTCTAGCCTCCAAGTAGACCCTGAGGGTTTACCTTCCTAGTAAAATGTGAAACAGAGCCGTCTTCAGACACAAGGGAGAAGGAGTCGAAAGACACAACTGCAGTTTGACCCGTGGCCTCTTTATTGATTTCGAAATGAGACAGCTCAAGTCTTCTGTTCCTTTCTGTCCCCCTGAAAGATTGGGGGTTTTTTTTGTTATGTTAAATAATGCCTCCCCACATCTGGGAAAGCCCCAGTGAACATCACCCCACCCCATCCTGACCAGACCCAGGGAGGGTGAGTCCGCGATCTGTACCCCACAAGGTCGGTGCTGAGAGCAGTGGAGTTGGTACCACCTTAGTTGCAGCAAAGAATTTTTGCTGAGAAGGTGGATTTTCCAGAGTTAATAGATGACTGAATTAATGCAGGGGCCTCAAGTCTAAAGGGATCATTTTACGTGCTTCCAGGATACTAGTCGGACAAAGGTGAGAAGGCAGGCAGAGGAGGGTGCTGGATAAGGGGGGAGGGGGCCACAGACCTTGTGAGGCCTTGCTTTTTTAACCCTTTCTGCCCAGATCTTGAGGCTGATATCCTGCTGAGCTAGTGTGCAGTTTCTCTTTGGGATGGGCTGCTTTGGAGGCACATCCTCGGTAACACCCATATTCTTCTTGTGTGAAGGTGGACGCAACCACGGCCCATCGGATCGATGGCCTGGCAGCGCTGAGCATGGACCGCACTGGCCTGATCCGGGAAGGACTGCGTGTCCCCGGAAACATCGTCTATTCTAGCTTGTGTGGACTGGGCTCAGAGAAAGGGCGGGAGGCCGCCACAACCACTCTAGGCGGTCTGGGGTTTTCTTCCGAAAGAAACCCAGAGATGCAGTTCAAACCGAATACACCCGAGACAGTGGAGGCCTCCGCTGTCTCTGGAAAGCCCCCGAATGGCTTCAGTGCTATATACAAAACACCACCAGGAATACAAAAAAGTGCTGTCCCCACGGCAGAAACTCTGGGCTTAGATAGGCCTGCCAGTGACAAACAGAGCCCGCTCAACATCAATGGTGCTAGTTACCTGCGGCTGCCCTGGGTCAATCCCTACATGGAGGGGGCCACGCCAGCCATCTACCCTTTCCTTGACTCGCCAAATAAGTATTCCCTGAACATGTACAAGGCCTTGCTACCTCAGCAGTCGTACGGCCTGGCTCAGCCGCTGTATTCGCCAGTCTGCACCAACGGGGAGCGATTCCTCTACCTGCCGCCACCTCACTACGTCAGTCCCCACATCCCATCGTCCCTGGCTTCCCCCATGAGGCTCTCGACGCCTTCCGCCTCTCCAGCCATCCCGCCTCTGGTCCACTGCACAGAAAAAAGCCTGCCCTGGAAGATGGGTGTCAGTCCTGGGAACCCAGTTGATTCTCACTCATACCCGCACATCCAGAACAGTAAACAGCCTAGGGTGCCCTCTGCCAAGGCGGTCACCAGTGGCCTGCCGGGCGACACGGCTCTCCTGCTGCCCCCCTCGCCTCGGCCTTCACCCCGAGTCCACCTTCCCTCCCAGCCTGCTGCGGACACCTACTCCGAATTCCACAAGCACTATGCCCGGATCTCCACCTCACCCTCTGTCACCCTGTCAAAGCCATACATGACGGTCAGCAGTGAGTTTCCCGCGGCCAGGCTCTGCAGCAGCAAGTATCCAAAGGCTCCAGAGGGAGCCGAAAGCGCCCAGCCAGTTCCTGGGCACACTCGGAAAACAGCGGGTCAGGACAGAAAGGATGGCAGCTCACCTCCTCTGTTGGAGAAGCAGACGGTTACCAAAGACGTCACCGATAAGCCACTAGACTTGTCTTCTAAAGTGGTGGATGTAGACGCTTCCAAAGCTGACCACATGAAGAAGATGGCACCCACGGTCCTGGTTCACAGCAGAGCTGGAAGTGGCCTAGTGCTCTCCGGAAGTGAGATTCCGAAAGAAACACTATCTCCTCCAGGAAACGGCTGTGCTATCTATAGATCTGAGATCATTAGCACGGCTCCCTCGTCCTGGGTGGTGCCTGGGCCAAGTCCTAACGAAGAGAACAATGGCAAAGGCCTGCCGCTGAAGAACAAGGCCTTGGACTGGGCCCTCCCACAGCAGCGCAGTTCTTCGTGTCCCCGCATGGGTGCCACCGACACCGTGGTCACTAACGTGTCTGGCTCAGTGTCCAGCGCCGGCCGCCCGGCCTCTGCATCTCCAGCCCCAAACGCCACTGCCGATGGCAGCAAGACCAGCAGGGCCTCTGTGGACACCACACCGTCCGTCATCCAGCATGTGGGCCAGCCCCCGGCCACGCCTGCCAAGCACAGCGGCAGCACCGGCAGCAAGGGCGCCAAAGCCAGCAACCCAGAGCCAAGCTTCAAAGCAAATGAGAACGGCCTCCCACCAAGCTCAATATTTCTCTCTCCAAATGAGGCGTTCAGGTCCCCACCAATTCCCTACCCCAGGAGTTACCTCCCTTACCCAGCACCCGAGGGCATTGCCATAAGTCCCCTCTCTTTGCATGGCAAAGGCCCCGTCTACCCTCACCCGGTGTTGTTGCCCAGCGGCAGTCTCTTTCCTGGGCACCTCGCCCCAAAGCCTGGACTGCCCTACGGGCTGCCCACGGGCCGGCCAGAGTTCATGACCTACCAGGACGCGCTGGGGTTGGGCATGGTGCATCCCATGTTGATACCTCACACACCCATCGAGATCACTAAAGAGGAGAAAGCGGAGAGGAGGTCCCGGTCCCATGAGAGGGCCCGCTACGAGGACCCGAGCCTCCGAAACCGGTTTTCCGAGGTACTCGAAGCTAGTGGCACCAAGCTACATCCAGAAGTCCCCACGGACAAGAACCTCAAGCCCAGCCCTAGCTGGAATCAAGGGAAGACCGTCGTCAAGAGTGACAAGCTTGTCTATGTTGACCTCCTCCGGGAAGAGCCTGATGCGAAAACTGAAGCCAACACGTCCAAACCCAGCTTCACAGCTGAGAGTGTCGGCCAGAGTGCTGAGCCCAGCAAACCCCCGGCTGAGCCGGCCCTGCAGCCCCACCGGGATTTCATCTCCCTCAGAGACGAGCTGGGGCGCATCGGTGACTTCCACGAAGCCTATGCTTTCAAACAGGCTCCGGGCCAGTCGGTTTTCAACTTAAGCAAGGAGAATGTTCCAGCGGGAACCAACAAGGAGAACCTGGCGATGCCAGTCTCCACTCCGTTCCTGGAGCCGACCCCGGGGAGCGATGGCCCCGCGGTCACTTTCGGGAAAACCCAAGAGGAACCCAAACCATTTTGCGTGGGCGGTGCCCCACCGAGCATGGACGCCACCCCCACCTATACCAAAGATGGAGCTGATGAGGCAGAATCGACCGATGGCAAAGTTCTGAAACCAAAGCCATCTAAGCTGGCAAAGAGAATCGCCAACTCCGCTGGTTACGTGGGTGACCGGTTCAAGTGCGTCACTACCGAACTGTATGCCGATTCCAGTCAGCTCAGCCGGGAGCAGCGGGCATTGCAGGTGAGCCCCCCACCCAAATTGCAAGAGCCTGACCAGTTGTCAGTTTTTTTTTGTTTTGTTTATTTTTTTTTAATGTTCGAAAAGGAAGGGGGCGGGGGTACTAGAGAGCAGGACACTGGGCAGATTTGATTAATGAAGTTTATGATAATATAATTTTTTGAAATGTATCCAGTAAGGGAACATAAGTGGATTCTTGTGGATTTTAAGCAAACTCCACTTGAATGCTGATAACGGAAGTTTTAAAGGATGTCTAAGATACTGCATGACATTGACGTATCAATTGCTTTGATTTCTCTGCCGTTACTTTACTGTACGTTAACAAATAAACCTAACAGCACTGCTTAGAATGCCTTACGTGATACTTGGTGGAGGTGTGTAGCCGCCGCATGTCTGTGAGATTTGTGCAGTTTTTCTTTCACCAAAAAAAGGAAAAAACAACAAAAACCTCAATTAAAGGGATAGAGTATGTATTTAACTTGCTAGTGAATGATAGATGTTGTCTAGGAATTTCCTTAAGATATTTTACTTTTAATTAAAAGCTAAATAAAGCCAAATTGTTTTGCAATGTTAAGAAAAAAATTGGTTTATGCTTATAAAAATGGATGAAGTTATCTAAATGATCCATTGAGTGCCCATTTTAATTACATAGATGGAAGGATTACAAGAGGACAGTATTTTATGTCTACCCGCTGCTTACTGTGAGGTCAGTTCTTCAAATTTTTATTACTAGAATCTTACATAAACCTTTTGAGTTAAATTTCATTTCCAAATATACAAAGGGAAGTTTGTGGGCCATGGTCGTCTTTATTCATTGTGCATTTGTTTTCTTTTCTGTTGTGTTTTTGTTTTGCTTTCTTTGCGTTGTGTTTCTGTTTTGTTTTATTTACCTTCGAAAGAGAATGTCTGTCTCTATGCCACAGTGTATGTATGGCTATACATACACACCACATATATCTCTACACACATATGGCTTTATGAATAAAGAATGTGTGACTGCTTAACATATAGACACTCTTATATTTGTATCATTAACTTTTAAAGTATCTAAGTTGTATCATAAAGTGTGGTTGGTTTTGGGCAAACTTTTCTTGGAAAATACTTTCCTTTAAGGTAAGGCCAGTGAAATAGCTTTGATGGTAAGGTGTGTTGTTTTTTTTTTTTTCCATCTCCATTCTCTTCCTAGCGTGCAATGATGCGCTTCTCAGAGTTGGAGATGAAAGAGCGAGAAGGTGGCCACCCCCCAACCAAGGACTCCGAGGTGTGCAAATTCAGCCCCACTGACTGGGAAAGGTTGAAAGGAAGTCAGGACAAAAAGCCAAAGTCGGTCACCCTGGAGGAGGCCGTTGCTGACCAGAACGACAGTGAGAGATGTAAGTGAACCCCGGCGGCTTGTGGGTGGTACCATGTTGGTGAGAACAGGGCGATTTGGCTGTTTGATACATGAGGCACGTATGAGACATTGTTTCCTGGGATGTGTCTCCTTTTCCAGAGAAACACTGGTCCCATAGTTAATAACAGGGTAATATAATAGAGCAGAGGAATGGCAATGCAAGACCTCAAGCGCAGCAAATATTTTATAGCATGTAGGGGTATGGGTTTTTGGTAGCAGTGGAATGAATGACATTTGCAGCCAGAGCCAGACCTTCCATAGCGATGGTCTCCTCTGGTAGGAAATGGAGCGTCCTCGTATTCTCCCTCCGAAAGCAGAAATTTCGCTAAAATGGGATGAGGGCTGATGAAGGCACCAGCAAGATGAGCATAGTTATTTTCTGTGGCAGGTTTGTTTGCAGCCATTAGGAGTTGAGAGCACACTCCAAGGGCATGGGATGAACAAGGGGGGTGTTTATCACACCCAACTAGACAGGGGCCATCTTATGTGACAGAGGCAGAATTGGAGAGAAAGCTAGGGCATGCTTGAGTCACTCTGCTGTCCCAACCACTGCTCCTCCACTGGGGTTGACTTTGGGATGTGTTCTCGACTTCCTGAGCTCAGGAGGTATGTTGGCAGCCAGTGGAGGTCTTTCCGTGTTTTCTTCAGTGTGCATGCTTGGGGCCTGCAGCCCACTCCGGACCCCAGAGACCTCACCAGTGATGGTGAATGAGGGCATTGAGGTGAACATCAAGGACAGGGTGGGTGCAAAATCCTCCTGAGACAGGACAGTTGGGGATGGTGGGCACATTTGGGAGGTCTGGGTCCTTGGACGTTGTGGGTGGGAACAGGGTGATTCAGCTCCCGGCGCTGAGGGAGTTGAGAGGAAGCAATATGCTTCCGATGGCCCGACGTCTGGGTGGCGGCTGCTCAGAGAACGGGTCTGTCTAGCCATCCTTGCCAGCCATGGATCTCCGGGCCAGGATTCTGGGTGAACCACACCAGGACCGGCTTGTTCTGCATGGTCTCGTAGAAGGCTGCTTCTCGGGCGCGGGGGCGGGGGGTTGGTGGCGGGGTCTGCCTGTTCTGGGGGTATGGTGAGGGAAGCTGGAGGAAGGGAGCAGGAAGTTAGCTGGCCTCGAGTCTTCTTGCCCTTTTTTCCAGCAACATGGCCAGACCCAGGGTGGCCACTGCCCCTCACATCTCAGTGGCTTCACTCCAGCCTTCTTCCCAGAGAAGTTAACGTGTCCTTCCCTGTCTTGCCTGCTGAGCCTCAAGACAAGGCTGGTGGGGAGCAGGGCCTGAGCCCCAGTTGATTTGGAAAGCCGCCTCACCAACCCCCCACCCCCCCCCACTACCCCTTCCAAGCTCAGGGCATGGGTCTCTTCCTGGAGCACCCAGGACATGGTCCAGTGAGTCACTGAATCACTGCCACCATGGGAGGGCAGGAAGAGGGTTGGGGAAAGTGAGGAGCTCCATTTGCCTTCTGGAGACTTGTGGTTTGTAGTTGGTTGAGAAGGCTCACCTAATTAAAGGAGCCATTGTCCTTACTGCCGCCTCCGAATCCACAGCACAGCAGGTGTTCAGTCCATTCAACTGGAAATTAATGGGCCTTCCTGTCCTTAAACCATCATATCTTGAGCCCATGCTGGCTCAGAGGGTCCTTCTCATGGGTGTCAGTGTGGTTGAGAGCCGCAGAATGAGCACCTGGGAGCCGGGGTGGGGATTTGGGGTGGGCTGGGGTCATGAGAGGTCCAGACGCCTCTGTCTGCCTTCCCCCTCCTGAGGTAGCCCCTCCCCGAAGAGTGACCAGGTGCTTCTAAGATGGTGGGGCTTGCAAGTGGCTCGTTCAAAAAAAAGTGAATTAACTTGAAAATAACAATGGCCAGGATTTTCATTTATTATGATCACTGTTCTTTATGATCGCAGGGGTGGCTGAGTTCAGTTTTATTTCGGAAGTTCAAGTTTGGAGGTTCCTCAAACTGGGAAGTTCATTTTTACTAGGAACCCTCAGTGACATTTGAAAATGGGGTGGGACAAGGAGGCATTGGCCCCTTCCTTCTCGAACTTGAAATGACCGACTCCTTTGCCAACCACTTGGCTGGGACAGACCTAAGACCTGCTCGGTAGCAGTGCCCGGCCAGAAACTGGAGGAAACCTCACTCAAGGGGCTTCATGAAACTTCTTAGCTCAGGGAACTTCTCTTCCAGATGAGCATCTGCACATTTGTAAACTACTTTAATTTGAAACAGAGATTCCCTAGGCTCCCTCTGTGGAGGGTGTAAGTTTTAACAAGGTTAGCCTTCACTGGCGGTGCTATACTTAAGCTGTAGAGAAGGGGATTTCAATCGTGGGGAGCCCTCCAACATCTCAGAACCCTCCCACCTTGTTTAGGCCTCACTGGGCATGGCTCAACAATGGTGAGGGTGCTTTGTTGCCACGGTGACTTGTAAATGTTGCTATGGTGATGTTTCTCTGAGGTGATGCTATGGCACAACCATGATAAATTATGGGATATATGTGTTGTGAGTCATATGACCACACTGCAGGGAGCAAGTGTTAAACCTCAAACAATACAGCCATGTTCACACCTGCTTAGACTGGGTGACCCAGGGCCCATGGCTTCCCGCTTTTAGGAGGGTCAAAAAGTAGCAGTGATGGCAAAGCCTGATGGTTGGGATCCCCATGTATCTATCTCCCCATCTCCTTTACCCTCAAGGGTAGTCCTGTGGGTCCTGTGTAGTCCTGTGGTTAGAACAGTGATTGAGAAGCTCCAGGTGACACAAGAGTCTCTCCCCCATAGG
This sequence comes from Cervus canadensis, assembly GCF_019320065.1. Lineage (NCBI taxonomy): Eukaryota > Metazoa > Chordata > Mammalia > Artiodactyla > Cervidae > Cervus > Cervus canadensis. The sequence goes on from NC_057419.1 coordinate 46,674,011, forward strand.
TGGTGGCCATGGGTATCTTGGCCAGTCAGGGTGGGTGTCCTTCAGGGTTCTTCAGGGTTATTATTGGCCTGGGTAAGGTCACACTAGCATAAGGTCTGGGGGTGGGGGGCGGTGCTTAACTGAGAAGAATTGAGATCTTTGCCCTGAAAGACTCAGGAGTTGGGGGAAGAGTGGATGGACCTGTTTGGGAAAAGATCCTCTCACCTAATGAGGAAGAAAGCAACTGAGTGATGTGTGTGGAGGGATGATTTCGGTGAGCCCTGACTTGAGCAGTGGAAATTTCCTGATTAATAGTCCAGGGTGAGGAACCACGGACATTATACCATGGGGTCCCTGGGGACAAGGACCACTGGGAAGGTCCAGGTGCAGGAGCGCCCTCCCTAGCTGAGTGGGTATGGCGGGCACATGTGTGGCACACTCCTGGTCCTGGTGGGTGAAGGGGTGCCCTCTACACCCAGGCAGCTTTTACCAGATGGGAAGCCTAGAAGAACCCCCGGGAAGGGTCTGACTCATTGGGGTGCACTTACTCTTCCAGGAACAGAGGGAAGAGCTTCCACAGTCACTGCCTGCCCACACCTGAGAAACTGTCATCATAATCCCCCAGGTGGTTTTCTATGGGCAAGAAATACTGGCGTTTTGTAGCCAAAGATATAAAGTAATTTCACTGTTAACGAAGGTAGCTGGCCTTGAGGGTGAAAACTTAGATGGAAAACCTTCTCCCTGAGCCAGATGCCTCCCTAGATGAATTGAGACTGTTACAGATACAGAGTTAAAATGTAAATAGGTAGAAGTGGAATCAGAAACACTGAGTAGACAGCTTCTTCATGTGATTGGGGACATCTCAGATGGGCAGGGCCCCACACTGACGGCATTCGCTGACATCACCCAGTTACCTCTCCTTCCAAACCACTGAGTTGGAACCATCTTTCCTAGCTAAAGTGGGGGGGTGGTGGAGAACTCACTTTGAATGAACTTTAAAATTGGACATGGGGGGTTCATAAGGAGCCATTACACTTCTCCATGGGTCCCCTTCCATGAGGCTTTTAGAAAAGGCTGATTGGACCAGAGAAGTCCAGTGGTATAACCAGGAGGGCTCACCTCTTAAGATAGCATACATTTCAGGCCCGAAATTCAGGCTGCTCTGAAAGTCTTAGCATCTTTTGGTTAAAGGAATTTTTCCAGCCTTTTCCTGTGTTTATGAAGCCCACCCACAGGAGGAGGCTTGCAGTAACATTCCCACTTTACAACTGAAGGGGGCCGAGTTGTAAAGAGGCGCTGTTCCTGCCAGAGTGGCTTAGAGGGTCACCGAGCACCCAAAATGAGAGTTGCAGCGTACCCTCTTCCCAAGCCCTCAGTGATCTGGACTATATCCCCCTGGAGCACAGGCCAGGAGTCTGGGATTTTTCCTGCTGCCATGACAGGAGACCCAAGCAGTTGAGGTGATTCCACCATTCCTTGGCAAGAGTAGACGGGGATCTGTCCCACCTTGGGATGCCCTTGGAGAAAAGATCAATGGGTTCCAGCATTGAGAACACAGGCCAGGCTAGCCAAGGCCAGGGTGAAATTTGTCCCCACAACTGACTGCCATTAAATGCTGGGAATGCCCCCGCAAAGAGAGGTTGATTAGGGGGCTAGCCAGCTGGGCAGAAGGGAGAGTGTTATCTGGGAGCAGCACATGAAGAGTGTGTCTATGATTTCATCTAGAAAGGTGGGCTCAAGGAGCCTAGGTTGAGTGGAGGGAGCTGAAGCAGGCAGGGCTGGGGTGTGAGCAGTTCAGCCCCCAGAGAAGGGGGTGGAGTCTCGTCTTTGGAACATGGAGGAGTGCCAGGGGGCTGACTAGTGTAGGAGCAGCCACCGGGCCGGCCCCTCCCCCCCCGCCGTGGCAGTGAAATGCTTTTCCCTCAATGGTTCTGGAACTAGGACACAGGGACTTGTAGTGATCTGGTTGAGTTCTTTGAAACTGCCCTTCACCCTTGTACACACAACAGGAAGCCTTGCCTTTGGCTTTGCCAGGCTTCCTCCTCCCTTGGTCTCCCAGCCTCCCACCATTCTTGCCCTGTCCTCTTCACCCTCGCCCCTGCTGACCCAAGTGAACATTGGTCCTGTCCTTGTGCATGTGGCATTTGGGGGACATTTGGTCTTTTTATTACATCAACCTTTATTTCAAAATAATGACCTCAGCTGTTTCCATGGAGATGGGTAGCTCAGCTCTGGCTTAAGCTTGCTGGGGGCTCACCTACCCACAGTTGGAAAAGGTCCTGGAGGGGACCTGAGTGCCACCAAAGTTGACCAACTGGGAGGTGGCAGGCAGGCAGTTCTCTCATGTGCTTATAGAAGAGTAACACTGATGCCTCATCTTGATTCTCTCCGACCTCAACTATGAACATGGAGGGCAGTAGTGAGTGTCCCACACCCCTCATTTTCTGGGCAGAGTATCTTCAGCTGCCCTTCCTTTGGGACATGGTCTTTCTGAGGGTCTTGTGCTTCCAGGACGGGAGGCCCCCAGTCTCCAAAGGAGGGTCTATTGGTAGCAGATTACCTTGGGCGTAGGGGTCCCGCCTGCTCCCCAACCCTGCCTGCCCCTGGTAACCTTTGTTCCTTCCTTCCCCCGTTCTCCCCACCCACCCCCCAGGCGATTATAGTGCCGGAAACAAACACGACCCCTTTGAAGCCCCAGAGGACAAAGATGTTTCTGTGGAGAAATATTTCCTGGACCGGCAGCCGGTGAGCGATCCCTCTGCCGACCAGGCCGCCCCAGACATGCCACACAGCCCCACCCTCCGGGTGGACAGAAAGCGAAAGGTCTCAGGGGACAGCAGCCACACTGAGACCACTGTGGAAGAGCTCCCTGAGGACCCGCTGCTGAAAGCCAAGCGAAGACGGGTCTCCAAAGGTGAGCTTGGCTCGGCTTCCGGCCCCACAAGGCACCCAGGGGAAGTAAAGTCCTGGGGTGGAGCAGTGGAAGGTTCCAGTCCCACCTTGGAGCCCTGGGGCAAGCCACTCACACCTCCCCTGTCCCAAGCCAGGTATAGGAGCCCAAAGATGACCAAAGACAAATAGGCTCCCCCTCCCGAGACTTGGTGACAAGTTCCACAGTGACCACACCCTTCCCCTCCCCCACCCCCCTGACAGTGATGTATGACAGTTTGTTCCCCACCCCAGGGGGCTTTTTGATTAATTTGTAGTTATTTCTCCATTAGATGACTGGCCTGAGAGGGAAATGACAAACAGTTCCTCTAACCACTTAGAAGACCCACATTATAGTGAGCTGACCAACCTGAAGGTGTGCATTGAATTAACAGGGCTCCATCCCAAAAAGCAACGCCACTTGCTGCACCTTAGAGAACGGTGGGAGCAGCAGGTGTCGGCAGCAGAGAGCAAACCTGGCCGGCAGGGCAGGAAGGAAGTGACCCAGGCAGCTCAGCCTGAGGTTGCTGCCCAGGGCAATAACATCTCCGAAGAGAAGCCTGGCAGGAAAAGGGCAGAAGCCAAAGGCAACAGAACCTGGTCGGAAGAGTCCCTCAAATCCAGTGACAATGAACAAGGTATGCACCGGGGACTGAGGTGGGGGGGGGTGGTCCTGGAGGATGGGTCACCTGCTCTCTGTGGGAAAGGGCCCTGGAGGGGACCTGAGCTCCATCCAAGTTGACAGAGTAGCATGTGGCAGGCAGGGAGTTCTCTCCATGAGGTCCTTTCAGCCTCCACACTTCCTTCTGGAATATACCGTGAGGAGGGAGCTCCATTTCCTGGGCTGCTCCTCACCCGGCTCATGGCTGGGCAAGGAAGGGAGGCCCTGGGTGACCCCTCACTCCAGGCTCAGGCAGTCCCCAGTCTCCAGGTCCCAAGCACCCAAGGCCCCCCATGGGTGGGGGCTGGAGAGCAGGAAGGGCTGGTTTCTGCCCCCCTCATCCGGGCCCTTTGAAACAACTTGCCATTTGGCGTTTGAATGTGGGATAATTAAAATATTAATGCTTTGAAAACATAATTGGTATATCTTTAAAAACTGAAGCCGCTCCAGTGATCAGTGGTAACAATGGGCTTTTCTTTCCGCACCAGCTACAACTGTGTAACGCCTGCTTTTTCTCTCCCCACCCCCTGCCTCCCGCCCGCCTGCCCCCCCCCTCCGGATTTAGGCTTGCCTGTGTTCTCCGGCTCTCCGCCCATGAGGAGCTTTTCATCCACCAGTTTAACCGGCAGAAAGCAGAGTCAGCCAAGCTGTACGGCAGGCTTGAGGCTGCCTGCCAAACAGCAGAAAATTAAAGAAAGCCAGAAGACAGATGTGCTGTGCACGGACGAAGAGGAGGATTGTCAGGCTGCCTCCCTGCTGCAGAGATACCCCGACAACAGCGAGAAACCATCCGGGAAGCGACTGTGCAAAACCAAACATTTGATCCCACAGGAGCCCAGGCGCAGCTTGCCACTGCCAGGGGACTACTACGTGGAGAATGCCGATGGCAAGGTACCTCTTGCCCCCAGCACTCCCCCCCCCCCCCGGTCGTGCCAGCGCATCCCGCCTGCCCACTTCTCCGCTTCTGGGGACAAAGGTTTCCTTTTCCTGAACGCCCTCCCCCAAAATGTCACTGTCCTGTTCTAGGGGGCCTGTCTCCTGGGTGGTGCTAAAGTTTCCGGCTAGTAAAAAACTCCTTCCTCTAGCCCCACCCCCAAACAAAAGAGGACGGGGGAAAGCGCTATGGTGGAAGGACATCCCACAATGTGCGCGCTGCCCGCTTTCTTGGTAGGTGACCGTCCGGAGGTTCCGAAAGCGGCCCGAGCCCAGTTCTGACTATGATCTGTCACCGGCCAAGCAAGACCAGAAGCCCCTGGACCGTCTGCAGCCATTGATACCAGTTTCGCATACGTCACAGCTGCCCCTCGCAAGCTCTCCGCCAGAGGCCACCCAGTCCCGCCCGATGCCACCAGAAGCGCGGAGGCTTATTGTCAATAAGAACGCAGGCGAGACGCTCCTGCAGCGGGCTGCCCGGCTGGGCTACGAGGTGAGCATCCCCTAGGTGCACTGGATACCCGCTGCCGCTCCGGGGGTGGGGGCCCCATTGGCTGGGGTGGGGGCGGGGGCGGGGGGTGGGATCTCAGAGCCCAGCTCTCCTCCACGTGGGGGGCGGGGCTGGATGTTCCCGCGGGATGTTTGCGTTAGCCCCCCGCTCACGTTGCGGGCTCTTTCGTGTGAAAAGAAAGGCCTCTGTGATGTTTGCTTCATGTTCAGGCAGGTAGACTGCTTTGGCATCTTCCAGTCTGGCTCACTTATCTCTGATATAAAATCTGACCTAACCCAGGGCTTGGCGACTAGGGGAATTTTAATGAGCCCTTTTGGATTCTGATTAGCAAGGGGGAGAGAAGTTATTAACTCTACTTTCGGCTGCTGTGCCGTTTGGAGGCAGAGTGATGCCGCCGCCACCCCCCACCCCGCCACCCCCCACCCCCTACCATGGAGTAACAGCGGGAAATGTCTGTGCAGAGTAGGGGTGGTGATGGGGCAGACCTGAAGGGTTTCTTTGAGAGGGTACCGGAGCCCGGGGCTGATGGTAGAGGGGGTTTGGTCCTTAACCAGAACCACTGTATCCCAACCCAAACCCAGCACAGCTGATGACGACCATAGAACCTCTGTGAGATAGATGACTCCTTCCGCCCTGTGCCCCTCCCCCACCGTACTTGTCAGCTGCAATTGTGATGTAATAGCTCACAGGGCAGAGGCATTTTTTTCAAGCTGGCATCAGCCCTCTGGGAGTTGAATGGTCACAGTAAAATGCAGCTCAGCAGGCTGAGCGCGTGGAGGTGTGGACTCGCACTGGGGTGGCAGGATCCATGCGGGCCGGGAGCCCTGGCTCCCCCACCCCCAGCTCCCACACCCCAAGCCAGCTCTGTGGAACCCCTGTCCCCTTGTTCATAATGCCCTAAGCCCTTTGAGATATGCCCACCTCAGCCCCCCAAGGCATGACTGTGGGTGGGAAGTTAGAAGCACCTGTGCTTAGTTCAGGGGTTGAATGTGCTGTTGTTTATATCTACATGTCTTTCGGAGACCTCTCCATTAACTAGAGAGAACTTTCTGGTGGTTCACACAGTTACTTTAAGATGAAGTCCAAGGAGCACCCAAGTGGTTTTCCCAAGAGCAGAGAACAGCAGCACCTAGGAGGACAGAGTGTCTGTTGCACATAGTGCTAAGCTAGGCCCCACATGCCAAGTGTTTGCTCAGTACTAGTTGTGGTTGAGAACATAAACTCCTGGGGTGGGGGGGGTGGGGTAGGGAGCCTACTTGGCATCATTTCCACCAGTCTCCCTTTGGGACCAGAGACTTCAAAAGACCCTTGTTGGTCCTTTAAGAAAGTTTCCATTTTGGTTTGGTGACTCTGACCAAAGTGCCCGTTGGTCCATTTTGGTCTGGACCAACGGGCACTTGATCCATACTTTTTTGTAGCCTACCTGGCCTTCGATTGCACAGGAGGCCATGGGAATGTTTGTGGTCAGACTTGGTTTTCTTCAAATGTACATTTCAACACATAGGTTATACACTGATTATCATCCGTTTTGATACTGATCATTGTGACTTATAGATGAACGTTTTCAACTTTTTTATCCAACTTTCTAGGATTTCTCTCGGCAGAATTTTAAATGTTGGGATGATGGCCCAGTTGGGAGATTTGACAATTTAAACCTTTTAACATTGAGGGATAGTTTACTTAACCAAATAAGGGTGTGCTTTGAATGCACTTGGGGAGGGTTTTCCTGAAGTTTTGTCTTCACCATTCATTGTTGGTGATTTTCTGCTTATATCATGTGCAGTAAAAAGGCGATCTGAGCTTTATGTCATAATGATCTGGCTCTGGAAGTTTAGAAACACGCTCTGGCTTCAAATCTGCTTTCAGTAGATCACTTGCATGGCCAGAGACCTCAAACCTTTCCCTCTCCAGAAAAAGGCTTCTGCCTCTTAGGCTAAAATGCCAATGTTCAACCCCATGCGTGTGCGCTTAGTGGTAATGGTTAAATTTTCTATGAATTGAATAAATCATGTTTTTAAAAAAGTTAATGAGGCATTTAATTAATTAACAATGTCGGGTTTATGGCCTTTATGGTTACATTTTGCGGTTAATGGCATTCAGCTTATAGCCGCTTAACAGAGAGTTGTCCAACAAAAACAGTTCGATTTTGTTTGGAAATGGGTGGGCTGCCCTTCAAACACTCCCATTTCTAGCAGAGAAAATAAACCAAAAGATGTGTTGGGCAGACAGACTTGCCTGACCTTGTCACCTTTCTCTCTGTTGGTAACAGCAGTTGCCATCCATTTAGAGACCAACTCCCTCCCAGCTAGGAGAGTGTGGTTAGCCCACTGACCCCAATAGAGATGGCCTGTGGGATGCTCATCATGGCTAGATTGCATCCCTTGGGCCTTTTGAATCTTGCCAGCCAACCAGATACCAAAGACTTGAATTATAGGTCTAGTACTTCATGTTAATTGAACTTGGGGTTTAATTTCTCTGGGCCTCAATTTCTCTTAAGTGTTCAATGAGGATAGTACTACCTTCCTTTCCTGCCATCTCCTGGGTTCCCATGGGATGATGGAAGATGTCCTTATCTGGGGCAACGAGAAGCACTGTGTAAATAGCATCAGCGAGGTTGAGTTAGGTCAGATTGGGCCATGGGGCTCCTGCTGCCTTTGCTGATGTCCTCTAGGAACAGAGATTTGACTTACCTGTCAGCTTTGATGGCCTTTCATTTCTAGGTCCCCTTGAATCGGCCCTGGTAGCAATGAAGGTTTCCAGGCGAAGGCCATGATTGTCAGAGCAAATAAACCTCTGGTTGGTAGGACCCAGGCAGGCCGCCAGGACCTGGGGTAAACTGATCTGTACACAACAGTTGGTGGCGTTCAGACCTGATCTGGAGCCACGTGACGGGGCCTCTCTCTGACGGGGGCATGCAGCTCCATTAGCTTGCAGCCGTCCACTTGAGTCTGGCTACTGAGGGCCTGCTAAGGGAGTAGCAGCTTCATGCGGTATCCTGGATACCAGGGCTTAGGATAGGTGGCCTGGGAGCCTGAGCATTGTGGGCTTTCTGGCAGGTTGGGATCTGAACGAAGAAACACCTTCATGGGCGTGCCTTTTCCCTTCCCCCCCCTTGTTTTGGAAGGGAGCTGCCACATTAACCTCACCGATGGCCAGGTTTACCAACACGCCCCATTAGGTTCATGGACTAAGCAAATGGAACTTGCAAGTTCACTCAGAAGTGAGTGGTCACCTTTGATTGGCATGTCCTTCAAAGGTCATAAAAGGTTTTACAGAACCCATCTTACGTCTATGAGTGGCTGGAATGGACCCTGTTGTAGGTTTCACAGATGAGTTACTTAAGAGTTGTCACAAGGAGTCCTGCTCTGACCCCATCCCGTACCCCGTTACAAAGTGGACTGTGCATTGGGCTGCCTGCACACTCTGCCTACCCCTGGCTCTCAGAACCTGACAGCTCTCTGCTGGGCATGACTTGGAAGAAAACAAGTATAATGTGTTTTCTGGTGGCAAGTGCTTTCGATGTGTTTGAAAACTTTCTTAATCAAGGTAATAAAACATTGAATAAATTACCACTCTGCTAACTGGGAGCGGTTCATATTAATATTTTAACACGCCAAAGAAGTAAGATTAATAACAGTGATTCTAACGCATACTCTTGACACAGAACACCTTCGGGGAAGGGGGGAAGGGTAGACTTGTTTTATTTGCTTCTTGAAATGTGTAGTTTGCGGGGTAGAATGAGGCAGAATAGAGGGTGGGGTTATTTGGAGCATTTTGTGTCATTCCTGGAGGATGGATAGAGAAAGCTTCTGTTTGATTCTATTGAACATACAAATAGCATTTGAGGCCCAGGTTCTGATTTGGGGTCTTCACTGGCGGTGTGAGGATGTGGCTGACCTGGGTGTCTGTCCCTCCTTCTCTAACCTGAGGGATGTTCTTCAGTGGATTTCAGTTCTCTTTAAGCACCAGTCATCAATGCTTAAATGTGTGTTGTCAACTATTGCCGTCGACGGAACGGACCAGTCAAGGGAGAATGGTCTATACTTGGCCTTGTGTCATCTAAGATGTTAGCAACCGTGGCACCTCTGTATGGGCCATGCCAGCCCCTGGACTGAGGGGTTTCATGGCTATCTGAATACATCCTCTCAGCAGCCCTGTGGAAGCTTGGGAGAAGTTCAAGGGCAGCTTGCCCGGGGCCAGGCCACTGGGGCAGCAGAGCCCTAGACAACGCTGTCTGCATCTCCAAGCCCTTCCCACAAGCTTTTGCCACCTCACCAGGACACCCACCACACTTCAGTGAGCTGTTAGATCCAAGGATCTATGCCTTTGAAAGTGGGCACTGCCAGGCTATGGAAAGGCTACCCTTGGAAGGTTCACTGTGTGGTGGTCTGATGGCATCCCCTACCTTCTTCCCACAGGAAGTAGTCTTGTACTGCCTGGAGAATAAAATTTGTGATGTGAACCATCGAGACAACGCGGGTTACTGTGCCCTGCACGAAGCTTGTGCAAGGGGATGGCTCAATATTGTACGACACCTCCTTGAATATGGCGCTGATGTCAACTGCAGTGCCCAGGATGGGACCAGGTGAGTGGTGGGGAAGGAACCCCAGGAGGAAAGATGGAGTGTGAGCACCATGTAAGCACACTGATGGAATCAAACATCTTTCTGGCAAATTTACATAGAACTTTTAAAACTTAGTGATGCTCTCATGGATAGAAATCCCTGAAAATGTTGAACCTGCACAGATAATCAGGGGTGTTGCCTTTTACGACCCCAGACTCTTTACCAGCATCTGTTCAATCACCATATTTAAAGTACACGTGCATTGACAGTCCCTGGAGTACAGACAGGGCCAGGGGCCAGTGGCTTCAGAGCATCTGCCGTGGTCACCCACACCCCTGGCCCCCACTCTGTCCTTGACCTCGGTTTATTGGCCAGAGGCCCAGGTCTGAGTCAGCCCAAGCATCTTCCGGGTTGTGCCTGGGATGCTACCAGGAGGCGGGGCACTAGGGCTTTCCTGACAGTCATAAAATGAGCAAAACTGAAATGTATTTGGTGGTTCATGGTTTCCAAAAAGCATTCTTTCCAGATGGGACTGTGGGCCGTGTTCCCAGTCCCAGTAGACACAGGAAGGACTCTGTACCCTCCTGAGAACTCACCCTGCCTGCTGGCTGCTTCTGAGCCAGAGGGTTGATCATTGATCTCCAAGTTGGTTTCAGGAGAGGTTCTACTTTGCCCCTAGTTTCTTTTAGAAACGGCAATCTTTTTTCTTTAAATGGTGTAAATAATTGCTTGTCATGTTGGCTTCCGTGATGTTGGAATTTCCGCCCCCCCATAAGTTATCTTCTTACAGTCTGTCACTATTTAAGTTCATTGGGAAAGTTTTCATCATAGCCTGAGTTCCTCCTTAGGATTAAGTGGATTAAGAGAGATTTGCACTTGAGAATTAGGCCTGAGATAGTCTCTTCATCTGTCTTATAAAGGGTTAAGTGTAGAAATAATAATAGAGTGATTCATCATTTGACAGTGGGCCAGTCTACAGTGCCTCAGTTTCCCCATGTGGAACGGCAGTGACTATACACTCCCCTCCTTGGTGAAACAGCGGCTTGACCACACACACTCCATTTTGCCTTTGTGTCGTTAGAGGCAAACATCATGTCCACTGGTATAATCAATCCCCCGTGCCTCTCTTAGGCCTCTCCACGATGCCGTCGAGAATGATCATTTGGAAATTGTCCGCTTGCTCCTCTCCTATGGTGCTGACCCCACCCTGGCGACATACTCAGGTAGAACCATCATGAAAATGACCCACAGCGAACTGATGGAAAAGTTCTTAACAGGTATGACAGAGATCACGAAATGGTCTGGTTCAGGTATCTAGATGGGCCAGGTTCCCCCCACCCCCACCCCTCCTCCTTTTTCACTTACTGGGAAAGTTGGCATAACATTAGTCTGTCAAACAGATACATACTTGGGTGTTGCATGGGATGGCTGGAAAATTCTGAGCTGGCCAGGCCTAGCTTTTGTTTGGCAGGCAGGGGCGATGAGGCGGACTGTCACTCGGGAACGCGGGTAGATGCATGTGCAGCTTTTAGTTAGATACCTGGAGGAATGTGCAGAGGGACTTGTCTGGAGATAACCTGCCAGCCCCAGCGTGAGACTCTCCCGACCTCCACCAGCATTTGCCTCTCGCCAGCAGGTGTTAACCTTGTTTCCCTCCCTCTCTCCAGATTATTTAAACGACCTGCAGGGTCGCGATGATGATGACAGCAGCAGCAATAGCAATAGCAACAGTGGTGCCTGTTGGGATTTCTATGGCAGCTCTGTGTGTGGTGAGCAGCCTTGTTCGTTTCAGTTGGGCAGGGAGGACGTGCATGAGTTACAGAACTTTTCTCTCTAGGGTGGATGAAGGCTTGGGGCGGGTGCCATGAGCAGGGCTGACTTTCTGTTTGGAGAACAGCTGGAATCTTGTTCTGGCTTAACTGATCCCTCTCTCTCGTTTGCCCTCCCTTAGAACCAGATGATGAAAGTGGTTATGACGTTTTAGCAAACCCCCCCGGACCAGAGGACGAGGACGATGATGATGACACCTGCAGCGACGTGTTCGAATTCGAATTCTCAGAAAGCCCCCTCTTGCCGTGTTATAATGTCCAAGTGTCCGTCGCTCAAGGGTAAGCATGCCCACCATGAGGTTGAAAAGCAGCAGATGAGGGTCAGGGGGTGGGGGGTGAGTGAATTCCTCACCAAGTGTCCACCGACTTCACATACTGCAGTAGAACTTTGCCAGGAAAGGGGTGGGGTGGGGTGGGGGATCCCAGCAAACCACCCTCATCGGAATACACCCCAGAGCCCAAAGGACACAAGAGCCAGTGGCTGGAATTGCTCACAGTTTCAGTCGCTACAGTCTTGGGGAAAGAATCCTCCGTGGGAGCCCCCCAGAAAGGACCACTGTAGGGGCCTTCCAAGGCACACAAGGTCCACTGGACGACACAGATGTAGCCTTTCCTTGTGTAAGATTAGGGAAAGCTGTATGTGACACCTGGGATCTTCTGCATCCTCGGACTGGGTCAGATTGAGTCTTGCACCCATTGGTCAGGCCACTGTGCCCCTGTACCCAATCCTCCAGAGTGAACACGTCAGGAGACATTGCTCTGCTGTGTGTTGACCCCTTGCTTAAGGAGTAGCATCCTCCTTGGACTGTGAGCCTGGGAATGTGTCTGTCCATCTGTCTTCGTGCTGACAGTGTCTTAGGAATAGAGCTCATGAAGCGTGGTAAGGGACAGCAGGGAAAGATTGTACCCCCTTCCTTCGAGAAAGCCTCACTCCCAACAACATTAAGGGGCAGGTTGGAGGTATGGGAAAGGAAAGACAGGCGACCTTGCCTGTTTTCTCATGCTCTGTCCATGAGGGTCAGAAGAGAGGAGAGATCACAGAGGTGCTTGCCATCTGCCTTGGGTTCGCAAACAGACTAGTTTTCCCTCGTGACTAGAACGGGTTGGGGGCGGGGGGGGATGTGTGGGTGGAGACTCACTTGGACAGGGTGACCTGAATTGTGGCTGGAACTGAGGGACCAAGCCTTTGCCTGGGATGTGTCCACCAGTTCCAGAGGTGCCGGGGCAGCCTGTGACAAGGCTCATTCATGGGTGCTGCTCCCACTTAGGTCTAAATTGGCTGATCTGTCCTAGATGGTCTCTTAATACATGCAGATGGGTCTAGAGTTCCCCACTAGAAGTAGATTTTAGTGAGAAGTGGAGTGAGTGAAGTAATCAAAGCAGAAATAACTGGTCCTTGTTACCACTGGGAGACAGGTAGTTCATAGTTGGAAGAGCTTTTAATTTTGCCAGAAACTCAAAACCACTGTCCTTTCTCTGGCACAGGCCTCGGAACTGGCTGTTGCTTTCCGACGTGCTCAAGAAATTGAAAATGTCCTCCCGCATATTTCGCTGCAATTTCCCAAACGTGGAAATTGTCACCATTGCGGAGGCTGAATTCTACCGGCAAGTGTCAGCAAGCCTTTTATTCTCTTGCTCCAAAGACCTAGAAGCCTTTAACCCTGAAAGCAAGGAGCTCTTAGATCTGGTGGAGTTCACGAACGAGCTTCAGACTCTGCTGGGCTCATCCATGGAGTGGCTCCACCCCAGCGACATGGGCTCAGACGACTGCTGGTGAGCTCGCCGGGGCCCGCCGTGTACAGTGTGTCATAGTGTTTATCCTTGTGCATATGTGTCATAATACGACTATTTCTGTAAAGAAGGGACACTATTACATATGAAAATATCTCTTCTTTATATAAGAGACATGACTCCAGTCGGAAGGACTCAGAAATAAGTTTTTTTTCTTTTTAAACTTTTAAGTCAGTTTTTATGAAGTTGTTAAAAATGTTTCTTTACTTTTCAGTGCACACATGCTTTGGGATATGTTTGTTTTTACTCGGAACATTTGTTTCTTTTCTTTTTTAAGGAGAAAAACAAAACAAGGAAAAGGAGCTCCACACTTTGACTTAATTTCATGTAAAGCTCCCATGACAGAGGCCGTAACTGTTGAGAGTGTGGGTCAGAACTGTGTGGTTGGTTTGGGGGGTTGAATTCGGGGAAGGCACTTGGCGATGTTGTAATTTTATGTTTTGTTTACAGTGTACCTGCTCGGGCCAGGTCAATGCTATTGGATGTGATCCAGTAGTATGTAATATAAATTCAAACCATATCCACACACAACAACTAATTGTATGAAACTTTTATATCCTAATTTAAAAGCTGTGAAATTAGTTTTCACGCATCAAACCGGATTGTTTATATGTTTAAACATTTTATGCTCTTATTTAAAGAAGACTTTGAGCTATTTTTTTCTGTACCCTGTAAAATATTGAAAACTAACATAATATGTTGAGGTTGCTTGAAATTGTACATAAAACTAAAATTTTCTGAAGTGTGTGTTTATGTATGAAACCTGTGTTTTAACTTTGTAAGTAAATTCTCTGCCTTTGTATTTATATTTTACAAAAATTTTCTTAAAAGGCAATAAACCTGTTGAGGAAAGGAGAAAATTGAAGTACCTTGTGTTCCTATGTATTTTCCTAAAACATTACTGTTGTCAATTTTTTTTTAAAGTGTTGTTGATGGTCAGTTCCCTATAGATAACTTTAGGCCATGTTATAGTCTCTATGAACTGAAACAGACTAGAAGATTTCAGGGAAGTGAGACTCTGAAGACAATTTGAAGTTCTGTTTTGATGGTTCTCAGATCCTTCTCTACCTAATCTCTGATGGCCTAGAAAACTTTTACATTGCCTTTGACCTTGCTGGACTACAGAAGCTTCATCATGGCTAATCCTTTATCTTTAGGAATATTTTTTCAGAAACAGGACTTTTATTATGTCACTTGTCCCTCCAGACCTCATGTTTTTCTGTTACATTTTAGCATCAAGTCCAAACCTGCTTGGCCCAATAGACAAGGCTTGTAGTTATGACCACTCTGCTCTTAACTTCTTACAGCAGTGTTCCTGTTGGGTACTATCAGTTGGCACTCAGTTTCCATCCTGCATCTTTTAATTCCTTTCTTCATTGCAGAGGCTAGATACCTGAATGTTACTAGACTCCCTTGCAGCTAGAATTCTGAATTGTGGTTAGGTTTGGAAGGCGGAGTGAGGGAGAGATGTGTTCCTGCTCTACAGGCTGCTGATAAGGTTAAGGAGACATGCTGGACAGTTGGAGTGATTCAATCAGCCTTTCAACAGTGAATCTTTAGCTTTGTGAGTAATGAGATGCATTAGTGATCGTGGTAGTGCCTGGATGACAACCTCAATAGACTGTTCTTAAATCCAGTGATTCTCGTGTCATCCTTGACACATTCCTCCAGCCCTCCCAAAGATTCCTTGTATCAAATCCGTTTGTGATCAGAATGCTCTTAGTGGTTTTCAGTCTTAAATAGTCAACTCTGAGAACACCTAGGCAGAGAAGATGGAAGGGGCCATGGAGATGATGTACTTGAATGGGGTCTTAATGTATGGGGAGGGAGGGGTCCTGTAAGCTCTGTGACCTGGCAGGTGGGGAAAGAGCCATTTGTGGGAACAGGGAAATCCAGTACTGTCAGATGAGATGAGAGCCCCTTGTTCAGTCGCTCAGTCGTGTCCAACTCTTTTCGACCCCATGGACTGCAGCACACCAGGCTTCCCTGTCCATCACCAACTCCCGGAGCTTACTCAAAGTCATGTCCATTGTGTCAGTGATGCCATCCAACCATCTCATCCTCTGTTGCCCCCTTCTCCTCCTCCTCCCACCTTCAATCTTTGCCAGCATCAGGGTCTTTTTCAATGAGTTGGTTCTTCGCATCAGGAGCCCATTGTTGGTGAGTACCAAATGAAGTTTGGGATGTATCTTGAAGACAAGGAAATCAGAGAACAGTGTTCTTGATTTATCCACTTTATTAGTTTTAAAAATAGATATTTTTTAATTTATTTTTGGCTATGCTGGGTCTTACTGCGTGGGCTTTCTCTAGTTGCAACAAGCAGGGGCTACCCTTTATTGCAATGTGTGGGCTTCTTACTTCAGTGCCTCTCGTTGCAGAGCATGGGCTCTATAGCATGCGGGCTTCAGAAGTTGTGGCGTGTGGGTGCAGTATTCTCAGCTCCTGAGCTCTGGAGCATAGGCTCAATAGTTGTGCACAGGCTTAGTTAGCTGCATGTGGGATCTACCCCACCCAGGGATCAAACCCATGTCTTCTGCATTGGCCAGTGCATTCTTTTCCACTGAGCCACCAAGGGAGCCCTATTATTTATTTTATTTTTTTGATCATACAAAAATACACTTTGTTTTAAAAAAAAGAATCTCAGCATTTCAGAAATAGAGGTTCTTGTCATCCTAAACCAACCC
Organism: Cervus canadensis; assembly: GCF_019320065.1. Lineage (NCBI taxonomy): Eukaryota > Metazoa > Chordata > Mammalia > Artiodactyla > Cervidae > Cervus > Cervus canadensis. The sequence continues at coordinate 46,689,891 of NC_057419.1, forward strand.
TTTCTCCCATTCCCCACCCGAAAAGTTAAAACCAGTGTTAACAGTTGTGCTGAACTTTTGTTTTTTAGGAAGTCATCTCAGACAGCAAGCGGGAGTGGTTGCGCACAAAGCAAAACAGACCTGCAGAAATAATTGAACTGAAAGAGTGCTGGTGAGCCTGAATTACAGGCAACGAGGAGCCCCCAAGAGCCCAAATTAAAGCAAAGAATAACAACTCCAAGGTATTTGGCTCTTTGTATTTGTATTTGGGCTGGAGTTAAAGGGTGGGCTGGCGACCAACTGAGGTTCTCTCCTGGATGAAGGTCATTCTATTAATTAAGTCAAGAAAATAGGTGGGAGCCGTAGGTTTAAGGGGTGCAGGGGAGGTTATGGGCTTGGTTTAGGAGACATTTAAGGTTATGGTTCATGGCAGTTGGAGGAGCCATTGGTAAGTTAGAAGAACACTTATTGTAAGAAACATCAGGTGTTTGAAAATGTGGGTGAAGAACAGCTAAAGAACTGATTCTAGGTAGAAATGAGCTGTCCATGGCCTAGAGAAGTTTGGATGTCAAGGAGCTCCCCAGCAGTTAAGAGGAGGTACCATAGGTGTGGATGCACCCTGCTCCCCTCCATGGGAGCAGAGGGAACACTGATAGAGACAACATCCCACTGGGTGTAGAGTAGCTTTCCATAGTGAAGATAACAGTGCAAATGAGATCGTACTAGCTGTAGCAGGCTCCCAGGTACAGAATCCCTCATAGCACAGGTGGAGAATAGAAGAATGGTTCTTCTGAAGGTGTAAAGATTGAGGGCATGCTCTTCATCCTATCCTATCTCCTGGCTACAATGTGGTTGTGACAGCTATTGCCATAGCAGCCACCCTGGACCACGAAGCATGGAAGTCGAGCATTCAGTGTGCTTAAGGAGCCTGGGTCCCTTAGGACCTAGTGTCCCTGAACCATCACATCAGCGCTGCCCTGTGCTGCCCTGCTCTGCCTGCCTTTTATGTTCGAGAAAAATAAACAATTCTGTTGAAGCCACTGTTCTTTTCGAGTTTTTCTACTACTCCCACCAAATCTCATCTTAACATGCTTACCATAGGTGTGCACTTGGACATCTTCCTTGTCAAGTTGGCCCAGTAGTGTAACAGCAAAAGGCTGAAAACACCCAGATGCCCATCAGCCAGTCCCTCTTTGAAGTTATAGTGATACATCTGCACTGTGATACTAAGCAACTGTACAAGGAATTGAGGACCAGCTTTCTAATTCTCTTTAGAAATGGTTACCTCTGGGTAAAGAACAAACTGCCAGGGAAAGGGGTGGAAGCTTTACTCCTCTGAATGTTCTTGCAATATCGATTCGACTTGAGAGTTTACATGTTTCTAAACCAAAAGCAATGTCAAAAAACAAACAAACCCTAACTATCCAGTTGGAAGTGTAACCACACAGAAAGTAACTATTTAAAATGACTTTAAAACAGAATAAAAAAAAAATTAAAAAAAAAAAAAAAAACAGAATAAAGTTCCTATATAATCCCTTGCCCTAAGGACAGAAGAATGCAGAAACTCTCAAATAAATAATTAATAAATTAGTTTATTTTCACTAATCCTATCCTTGCTGATAGTGTCTGCATTGTGATGCTGAGACTGTCCTGTTTGTGTTGTGAGATGAGCAAAAAAGTTATTTGGCATGGTTGAGAAATGGGGTTTTCTGCATGGGAGAAAGGAGATGCAAATATAGGATTGGTATGGTTAAAGAAAAAGTGTAGTCCTTGGGAATTCCCTGGCAGTCCAGTGGTTAGTGCTTTTGCTGCTGAAGGCATGGGTTCGATCCCTGGTCGAGGAACTAAGATCTTGCAAGCCGTGTGGCACAGCCAAAAAGTAAAGAAAAGAAATCGGGTAGTCCTGATCTTGAATTGGGCTTCCCATTGGCTCAGTGGTAAAGAATCCGCCTGTTAATGCAGGAGACACAGGTTTGATCCCTGGGTTGGGAAGATCCCCTAGAGAAGGAAACGGTAACATACTCCAGTATTCTTACCTGGAAAATCCCATGGACTGAGGGGCCCAGTCCTTGGGGTTGCGAAAGAATCAGACACAATTTAGTGACTAACCAACTCCCAGACTGGATGCTAAATACCTTTTCCCACTAAAGAGAATTGAGGTTCCTTCGAGAAATGGTTGATTGCCGGGAGTATGGACATACACACAATATAAGCTGGTGGGGCTGTGTCCAGATTCAGTAGCCAACTTGGAGAAGCCCCTATAAATACAGGCCACTTTTAGCATCAATGAGGATAACTGCAATAAATACAGAGTAGTTACCCTCCATCCTACCCCCAATCTGCAGTTTCGCTTTCTGAGGTTTCAGTCACCCATGGTCAACCTTGGTCCACAAATATTAAATGGAAAATCCCGGAAACAATTCATAAGTTCTAAATTGTACACTGTCCTGAGTAGCATGCTAAAATTTTGCTCAGTCCTGCCTAGGACATATCTCTTTGTCCAACTTTTCCACGCTGTATATGCTACCTGCCCTTTTGTCACTTAGTAGCCAACTGGGTCATCAAATCTCTAATTTCAGGCCATCCACTGAGGGGTCCTGGAATGTATCCCTCATTGATTAGGGGAGAGTACTGTACACATTAAATATCTTCAAATCCATGAGTTCATAATGGCATATAAAACAACAAACTCATTGATCTCTTTGGGGGAATGTTAGGGAAAACCTCATTATTTCAAAACTGGTAAATGGGAAAAAATGAAGCATTTCTCTGCCTTTCCTCCATGAAATGTTTTGCTTTATAACAGTATTACAACCAATATAAGGTGTTACCATTTTACAACCCTTAATGAAATAGATCTAGGCAATGACCAGTCATAAATGCCAACATTACCAAAAATAGAAAACAAAAAGGAACAACCAGGCATTCTGAGCCTCCTGATAAGCAAACACTTCGCCTCCTATGAAGTAGTCTTACCCAAAAATTGAACCTGAAACGGATGAACCTCCAGAGCAGCATTGCCCAATAGAAATACAATGTGAGTCAAATGTGTAATTTAAAATATTCTAGTAGCTACATTTTTTTAGAGGTGTTTTGGGTTATTTCTTTTTTTTTCAGTTCAGTTCAAGTCACTCAGTCGTGTCCAACTCTTTGTGACCCCATGAACCACAGCACACCAGGCCTCTCTGTCCATCACCAACTCCCAGAGTTTACCCAAACTCATGTCCATTGAGTCGGTGATGCCATCTAACCATCTCATCCTTTGTCTTCCCCTTCTCCTCCCGCCTTCAATCTTTCCCAACATCAGGGTCTTTTCAAAGGAGTCAGCTCTTTGCATCAGGTGGCCAAAATATTGGACTTTCAGCTTCAACATCAGTCCTTCCAATGAACACCCAGGACTGATCTTTAGGATGGACTGATCTTTAGGATGGACTGGTTGGATCTCCTTGCAGTCCAAGGGACTCTCCAACACCACAGTTCAAAAGCATCAATTCTTCTGTGCTCAGCTTTCTTTATAGTCCAACTCTCACATCCATACATGACCACTGAAAAAAACCATAGCCTTGACTAGATGGACCTTTGTTGACAAAGTAACGTCTCTGCTTTTTAGTATGCTGTCTAGGTTGGTCATAACTTTCCTTCCAAGGAGTAAGCGTCTTTTAATTTCATGGCTGCAATCACCATCTGCAGTGATTTTGGAGCCCAAAAAATAAAGTCAGCTACTGTTTCCACTGTTTCCCCATCTATTTGCCATGAAGTGATGGGACTGGATGCCATGATCTTAGTTTTCTGAATGTTTAGCTTTAAGCCAACTTTTTCACTCTCACTTTCATCAAGAGGCTCTTTAGTTCTCTCCTAGAGGTTTTTTCTTTTGGCCGTGCTGCACCAGTTGCAGGCTCTCAGTTCCCCAACCAGGGATTGAATCCAGGACCTTGGCAGTGAAAACATGAGTCCTAACCCCTGGACAGCCAGGAAATTCCCTAGCAGGTACATTTTTAAAGTGGGGAAAAGGACTTCCCTGGTGGCCCAGTGGTTAAGAATCTGCCTTGCAATGCAGAGGATGTGGGTTCAATCCCTGGTTGGGGAAGTAAGATCCTACATGCCCCAGGGCAAGGAAGTCCATGTACTATGAGGAGCAACAAAAGAGCCCATGTGCTGCAAGCAAGACCCTACACAGCCAAATAAATAAATTAAAAAAAAAAAAAAGTGGGGAAAAAAATAAATTAATTTTTATATTTTAACTCAATGTATCCAAAGTATTACCATTTCAATGTGTTACCAATATAAAAATCTTTTTTTTTTAAGATAGAACATCTCGACTGGCATTTTTTAATTTATTACTTTTGGCTGTGCTGGGTCTTCATTGCCACATGGACTTTTCTCTAGTTGCAGCGAGTTGGGGGCTACTCTCTGATTGTGGTGCAGGAGCTTCTCATTGCAGTGGCTTCTTTGGTTGCCAAGCACAGGCTCTAGGGCATGCAGGCTTCATTAGTTGCAGCACGTGGGCTCCATGTTGCAGTTCCCAGGCTCTAGAGCACAGGCTCAGTAGTTGTGGCGTGTGGGCTTACTTTTTTCACATGTGGGATATTCCCGGATCAGGAATCGAAACCGTGTCTCCTGCATTAGCAGGTGGATTCTTTACCACTGAGCCACCAGGGAAGCCCATAAAAATCATTATTAATGAGATACTTTAGTTTTTTTCTACTAAAACTTTTTTTAAAATCCAATGTAAAAATAAATAAAATCCAATGTATATCAATTTGTATTTCTTTTTTTTCATTTGTTTTTATTAGTTGGAGGCTAATTACTTTACAATATTGTAGTGGTTTTTGCCATACATTGACATGAATCAGCCATGGATTTACATGTGTTCCCCATCCCAATCCCCCCTCCCGCCTCCCTCCCCATCCTATCCCTCTGGGTCTTCCCAGTGCACCAGCCCTGAGCACTTGTCTCATGCATCCAACCTGGGCTGGTGATCTGTTTCACCCTTGATAGTATACTTGTTTCAGTGCTATTCTCTCAGAACATCCCACCCTCGCCTTCTCTCACAGAGTCCAAAAGTCTGTTTTGTACATCTGTGTGGATTATCCAGTGTATATCAATTTGGACTGGCCACATTTCAAGTGCTCAGTAGCTACTTGTATGGCAAGGGGCTACTGTACTGGACAGTGTTTAGATTTATTTTGCAATTTACCAGAAATACAAGGGACAAAAGAACATGTGAGGACAGTATGTGTATGCATTCAGCCAAAGCCAGATTGAAGCTCTACAAGGCACATGATTTGGTTTCTTCAAGTTGTAAGTGGAAAAAAAAAACAGGTGGAGGGGGAACCACAGACTAACAAGATACTTAAGAGAAATATCAGAATTGTAAAATAAGGATCTTAGACTCTGATTTGAACAAACTAAAACTAGGAAATATTTGTGAAAACCAGAGAAATAGGAACACCAAGCTTTATTTTTTGGGGGTAGAGACCTTATCTTTTAACAATACATGCTGAAATATTTATGGATGAAATGACAGGATATTTTGCATCAGAATCATCCAGGAGATGGGGGAAGGAGGAGGTAAGTATAGACAAAACAAGCCTGATCATCAGTTGGTAATTGAAGTGGATGGATGGGTACATGGAGGTTTATTTGCACTACTCTCTCTACTTTGGGGTATAGTTGAAATTTTCCACAATAAAAGGTTTTTTTGTTGTTGTTTCTAATGAACATCAATACTTGTCTTTCTGAGTTGTGAGGATTAAATGGGAGCACCGAGCACAGTGTCCAACAGGTACTAGGCACTAGATAAATGCTTAGATTCCTCTTTCTAAAAAGTTGTATACTTAAAAAAAGACCCTGAAATGATCCTGTCTCATCACATACAGTTTGTAAATTCTTGCAGATAGATTTGTTTTCCTTCCTTATCTCTACCATCTGGTGATGACCTCTTCACTGCAAAACTGTCTGAAAGAGAAATTATGGCAAACGCTAGTCCTCAATGACAAAAGCTCAGTCAGGAATGGGGCAAGACACTGTGTACGCCTATTATATAGTTTTTAATGTTTTAAATATTCAAAAAACAAAAATAGATGAATAAGGATAAATGCTGAATTTGAATATAAACAGGAACAAATGAAACTTTGTATCCCACTGACAATATTACCACACAGAGAAAAGAATTAGCTCAAGTCAGTTTTAAACAGTACACAGAGTGTACATCCGTAGTGGAACATATTCTAAGGATAAAAATAACTGCAAAGATATCATGAAATTTTAAGCAGGTCTCTTGTAGTGATACTTGTATTGATACTGTATTTTATTGAAAGTATTTTATAATTTTATACACATTATAAGATAGAGCAAATGATAAATATGTTGGTAATGTCGTGACCTCTGTGTGAGACGGGAGATATGAATATAGAATGTGCAGAGGGCAGAAAGAACCTTGCAGTGTTGGGTTTGAATTGTCAACTCTATATTTAAACAAATACAACTTGGATTTCCAAGCTCTGTCTGCCCACTAAAAGGGCCTCCAAAACATTGATACCCCAGTAGCAATGAATACATCCAGGACCAGGTTCTTGGTGTCTAAATACCATTCTCCACTATCAAGAACCAGGGGTTGCTTAAAGAAATGGCTGACCTTGAGTCTTTAGCTGACCATGTGAGCTTCACCTGGAGAGGAAGAGACTGGTGCCATATGCCTCCCAACATGATGAATAAAAATAAAAAAGACACAGCATCACCTCTACAGTGTTCTTGTCAAAAATGCAGAACCGGATCCCATCATGAGGAAATGGATAAACCCAGAATGTGGGACATTCTGCAAAATGAGTGGTCTGGCTTTATTTCTATTTCTTAATCACTGCCATAAAAAAACAAAAGCAGAAGGGAATATTCTAGATTAGAGAAGTTTGAAGAGACAAGACAATGAAATGCAATGCATGAACCTTGATAGTTCCCTAGATCAGGGAAAAAATAGTTAATAAACACTTTTGTGACTACTGGGAAAATTTTTTAAATTCAATCTCATTGAGGTATAATTTAGATAAAATAAAAGACACCCATTTAAAATGTACAGTTCTATGAGTTTTGACAATTTTACACCCATGTAACCACCACTCCCAATCAAGAATCTAATATTTCCATCACCCCCCAAAGTTCCCTTGTGCCTTTTTGCTTTCAACATTCTCCTCACCTCAGGCAACCAATGATGTGGTTTCTATCACTATAGAGTCAATGGGGAAATTGAAATAAAGACTATAAATTAGAAGGTATTATTGAATAAATGTAAATTTCCTTAGGAGTGATAACAGCATTGTGGTTTTGTAAGAAAATGTTCTTATTCTTGGAAGATGTATGCTAGGGTGTTTAAGGGAGAATTATCATGATGTCTGTAATTTAGTTTCAAATGTTTCAGCGAAAAAGACTATACACACACACAGATAACAAAAGCAAAATAATAATTGGTGAATCTAGGCAAAGGGTGTATTAAACTGTTCTTCCAACTTTTCATAGGTTTGAAAAATTTCAAAATAATAAGTTGGGGAGGGGAAAGAAAAGAAAATGTAATTCTCATCTCAGACTTTTTTCAATGTCTCTCATAACTGCTGCCGCAGAGAAAGATGAAACAAAGACAGGTTAAAACATTTATTACCTTGTCACTCTTCTTCCTTTTCTAAAAGGTCTTAGGATCCTGTCAAAAACAAGGTCCCAAAAGTTGTGCAGCCCCTCCCCGCTAAGACCCGTCCCAAAGCCCAGGTTCAGAAGTTGGGGTTTGGATTTGGGTCTGGTTCAGGGGAGAGGGTGTCTCTCCTGTCTGACACTGAAGTAACTCCCTTAGTCTATTCAAGCTGCTGTAACCAAATACCATAGACTGGAGACGTTGTAAACAGGAGAAATTTCTTTCTCACAGTCCTGGAGGCTAGAAGTTCGAGATCAGGGTAACTGCATGGTTGGGTTCTAGGGAGGGCCCTCTTCGGGGGTGCAGATTGCCAACCTCTCGTTGCATCCTCACATGGCAGAAAGGAGTTAATTAGCGCTCTGGCCTCTTCTTAAAGGGCACTAATCCCGTTCATGAGGGCTCTACACTTTTAGGACCTAATTACCTCCTAAAGGCCCCATCACCAGATACCAGCACATTGAGGGTTAAGCTTTCAACACATGAAATTTGAGGGGGACACCAACATTCAGTCCACAACACCCTCCTTCCCAGAGCCCTCTGGTTTGGACAAATGGGAGGATTGATCAGCCAGGCAGGCAGGCAGAACCAAGCTGCTGGGGGAGGGGTGCGCCAGGCACGAGAGCCTACTGTTCAGACCTGCCGCACGGGGAGTATATTTCATGGAAGGCCCCGGCTGTCTTTCTCCTCAGGAACCACTACTGCATTCAGGCCAAGGTCACACTTCCCTGGGGGCTGTTCCCAGCCAGTGACTGAGCACAGCAGCAGTACTGAGGCCCCTCATTCCGGCGAGATGCAGGATTCCTCCAACGGTTGACTTTAGCTCAAGACTCTCCACAGCCTGGCTGGAGCTTGCCGGGATATTCCTTCACCTCTCCTTCCACGTGTCTGACCTGATCGAGGTCTCAACAATCTCCTTACCTTTTCCTCCTTCCTCCCCAGTGACTGAATTTCCTGTCTGATCCCATCTTGACATCTTTTTTTTTTTTTTTTTGGCTGTGCTTGGCCTTCTTTGCTGCCCACGGGCTTTCTCTAGTTGTGGCAAGCAGGGGCCACTCTCTAGTTGCGGCGTGCAGGGTACTCACTGTAGTGGCTTCTCTTGTTGCCGATCACAGGCTCTAGAGCACAGGCTCAGTAGTTGGGGTGCACGGGCTTGGTTGCCCTGTGGCATGTGGAATCTTCCCAGACCAGAGAAGTCCTGGCATCTACTGCTTGGTGGACCCGAAAGTAAACAACTTTCCTTCAGCCACAAGTGCTATAAAAGAGGACTAGGATCAGAGTTAGCAGGGGACCAATTTGATTTTTGGAAACTGCTTTTTTTCCCCCTCAATTTGTTTATATTACAGGAGCTAGAGGAGGAAGAAGAAAGAAAAACTCAGCTTTAGATGAATAATTAGGACACAGAGGGCCTCTCTGGGAAGGGGGTGTTTTGAACAAGCAAGCGAATAAATAAATTGGTTTATAGTCAACCAAGGAGATGTTAGACACCAACCAAGACAGATGCATGTCAGAAACAAAATATTGACCAAAATAGAAGGCAAGTGACAGAAGAATGGGTAAAGCATGACATATTTCTCTAACATTTCCAAATAGGCCAAGTACCATGTTATACTCTTAATGAGTTTCTGACCAGTTAGTAAAGATACAAAAACAAGAAGAGTGATACATACTTAATTCAGGGTAGTTCCTGCCTTTGGGTTGTAGAGGGGCCCTGGAGGAGGAGAAATGGTTACTAGAAGGAGGAAGGAATGGGAGGAGGAGGAAGAAAAAGGAAGGAAATGCTAAGGATGTGAACTTTGGAAGCAGAAATTCCTTTTGACTCAAGCCTGCGTGATGCCTAAAATAACAAATAGTTTCTGGTCTTCAGGCACATCCTATGTTCACAGTTCTAGAAGTAAAATTGTAAGAGTTTGCAATTGTTGCTTATCTGCCTGGCCTTCCCCTACAGATTAATCTTGCTGGCTGGTGGGTGCATGACCCTGAACACGTTTTGGAGGTTAACTGTGAGTCTGGCCGATTGGGCCAAGGCTGAACTTTTGCCTCTGTCACTCCCATCCCCAAATCTGCTAGATTTCCAAGGTCTACACAAGTCCTAACAATGCCCCCAACTAATGACTTCAAGCTAAAAGGGTGGGACTAAGAAGGCCAAGCCTGAAGCTTTCTAAATTGGCCTACTAGTTTTGTTACGCCACGAGATTTCAGTTCCCCAGAAATGAGCACCCCCTCATGACCCAGTGCCTGGGTTGGAAGAAACCACTTGTGCATGTGCAAGGGTGGCTTTTTTTTTTAAGACTGGCATTTTTAGGGTCTGCAAATTTAAGCAGAGGATAGGCTTAAGGCGTCTCAAAAAGGAGCAAGGAAGATTCCTGTCTCTTCTTCCTTCAGCCACCTTCTCTTTCTCCATCTTACACTTGATCTCTTCTAGCCATTGCCCTCCCTGCTGCCTCCCTCTTCCAGTTACCATGGTTGCATAAAAGTCACTCCCAAGCTTGATGGTTTACACTGGCATAAGGACAGACATATAGACCAATGGGATAAACTAGAAAAGAGTCCAGAAAGAAACTATCGCAGAGATGGTCAACTGACTTTCAACGAGGGTGCCAGGACTATTCAATGAAAGAAAGGACAGTCTTTTTTTTTTTTAATATTTATTTATTTGACTGCACTAGGTCTTTAGTTGCAGTATGTGGAATCTTTAGTTGCAGCATGTGGGATCTAGTTCCTTGACCAGGCATGGAACCTGGGCCCTCTGCATTGGGAATGTGGTCTCAGCTGCTGGACCACCAGAGAAGCTCCCTGAACAGCCTTTTTAACATGGGAAAGTGGGATCCATCTGCAAAGAATGAAGTTGGACCCTGACTTCATACCATACCGAAAAATAAACTAAAAATGGAGCAATGACCTACATATAGGAGCTAAGACTATCAAACTCTTAGGAGAAAATGTAGGAGCAAATCTTGGTTAGGCAATTTTTTTTAGCTATGACACCAAAAGCATGAACCACCAAAGCAAAAAAACAAGTTGATATATATATATATATATATATATATATATATATATATATATATACACTCACACACACACATGAATCACTTTGCTGTATGCCTGAAACAAGGTAAATCAATTATACCTCAATAAAAAAAATTAAATGATGTTTTTAAAATTAAATGATGTTTTTAAAAAAGTGGGCCTTTTAAGGATTAAAAACTTGTGCTGCAAATAATATGATCAAGAAAGTAAAAAGATCAGGGCTTCCCTGGTGACTCAGTGGTGAAGAATCTGCCCACCAATGCAGAAGACACAGGTTCGATCCCTGGTCTGGGAAGATCCCACATGCCATGGAATAAGTAAGCCCATGTGCCACAACTATTGAGCTTGTGCTCTAGAGCCTGGGAACCACAACTACTGAATTCATGTGCCGCAAATACTGAAGCCCGTGCATGCTAGAGCCCGTGCTCCACAATAAGAAAAGCGACTGCAGTGAGAACTACAGAGTAGCAGCAACTAGAGAAAAAAACCCATGCAGCAATGAAGACCCAGCACAGCCAACTGTCCATGGGATTTTTCAGGCAAGAATACTGGAGCGGGTAGCCATTCCTTTCTCCAGGGGATCTTCCTGACTGAGGGATCAAACCCAGGTCTCCCGCATTGGAGGCAGATTCTTTACCGTCTGAGCCACCAGGGAAGCCCCAAGTAAGTAAATACATAATAAATAAAAATTATTTTTTTAAAAAAGTGAAAAGATAACCCACGGACTGGGAGAAAATATTTGCAAATCTTATATCTGATAAGGGACGCATATTCAAACTATAGAAAGAACTCTTACAATTTTATAACAAAAATAAATTAAATTACCCAATTAAAAAAATAAGTAAAGGATTTGAGTAGATTTTTTCTCCAAAGAAGATAAATAAATGGGCAAAAAGTAGTTAAAAATATATGTTCAAGATCATTAGGCTTCAGGGAAATGCAAATCAAAACCACAATGAGATACCACTTCACACCTATAGGACAGATAATAACAAATGTTAGTAAGAATATGGAGAAATTGGAACCTGTGTACATTGCTGGTAGGGATGTAAAATGATGCAGCCACTTTAGAACACAGTTTGGCATACTGTAAAATGTTAACTAGAGAATTTTCCATATGCCCCAGCAATTCCACTCCTAGACATATACCCAAGAGATAGGAAAACACTGCCACAGAATATCTTGTACATGAATATTCATAGCAGTGTTATTCATGAGTGAAAAAGAAACTGAGTATAAATCTAATGTCCATCAATTGATGAATGAATAAATGTGAAAATGTTGTCTATCTATACAGTGGAATATTACTTAGCCACAGAAAGGAATGAAGTACTGACACCTGCTACAACGTGGATGAACCTTGAAAACATGCTGAATGAAGAAAGCCAGACACACAAGGCCAGCAACATTCATTTTGTTCATGAATCCATAACTTTAGCAGGCCTCCTTCGAGACAGCTCACCTACACTCCACTTGGGATCCCCTGGGGTGGCTCATAGACTGGGGCTCGAATCTTCTGGAGGTTCCTTCTGTCACACATCTGGTGGTTGAAGCTGGCTGTTGGCTGGGGCTCCAGTGAAGGGAGTGGGCTGACAGCTGGCACACCTACACTCTGCCTGTGGCCTGTGACATTTCCCTCCCACAGGGGCCAGGCTCCCAGAGCAAGCAGCCCTTAAAAGCAGGGATGGTTCTGAAGCTTTCCTTTTATGACCCGCCTCTGAAAGTCACCCACTGTCACTCTCCCGACATCTATTTGTGAGAAGTGAATAACCAAGTCCAGCCTGTATTCAAAAAGAGATGGATTAGATTCCACCTTTTTCTTTTTATTGTACTTTTTTTTGGCCGTGCTGTACAGTTTATGGGATCTTAGTTCCCCTACCAGGGATTGAACCTGTGGCCCTGGCATTGAGAGCAAGGAGTTCTAACCACTGGACAGCCAGGGAATTCCCTAGACTCCATCTTTCGAGGGAAGAGGATCAGAGAATTCGGAGGCATAATTTTAAGCCATCACACTCCCTTTGCTCCAAATCTTTACGGAGCGGAAACCATTCAGTGAGTGTAAACCAAGGAGCCCTGCTGAAATACCCACAGAGGAATTTACATTTCACAAAACAACATAAAGGAGGAAAGTTTGGGCTGAATGCTTACATGCATCTGACACTGGGTTACTTACACCAGATTGTGACAGGGCCTGTGAGAACCATCCATGCCCTATGGGAAAGGGCAGTGTGCCTCTGGGACTAGCTGTGGCTGCGATTGGACCCTGGATTGCCAGGTCTTCTGACCTTTCAGAAGAGAAGCTAGTAATCTGGATTTTTACTGTGAACTCTCACAAGCATTCATGACATTGATAAAACAATGGATAGGCCAAGCAAAACTATCTCAGGGAGGCCCAGACCTACCAGTTTGCAAACTCTGATGTAAATCCCTGGAGGGTTTCTTTTTTTTTCACTCAAAAATATGAAATACAAATTTCCCATATTTCGCATAGTCTGGATGAGTCACCCCCTGGTTGGGGGGGTTTGGACCATCAAAGAGACAATTTCAAGAGCTTCTGCCTTAAGTGCCCCCCAGAGAAACAGTGCAGTGAGGCCGTTGAGCCTGGGGTCTTGGTTAATTTCCTGGTGAATAAGTAAGTGAATCCAGTATAAAGCATGAACTTAAAAAATTCTTTTAATTTAAAAATTTTAAATTTTTTATTACTGCAAGCGCATGGGTGGGGGAGACAAGGTTTTGGTGAATAGCCTTTCAACTTTCTTTTTCTATTCATATATCTGTTTTGTTTTGTTTTCATATTATACAAGTGTTAAAAAAATTTTTTTTTATTCTTTCTTGCTGTACCACACACAGACACACACACACACACACACACACACAAACACACACTTGTGCGTGCATTTTAGTTCCCCAACCAGGTATTGAACTCGTGTCCCCTGCAATGAAAGCATGGAGTCCCAACCACTGGACAACCAGGGAAGTCCCATATGGGTGTTTTATAAGTAGCTTTCTTCTTGAACTCCCTTTCTCAAATTTTTTTTTTTTATAAGAATGTTAGTCCCCTGAGTCCTGGATTCTGTTCCCCTGGTCACCCACGACCACCACCCTGACACTTCCCATAGCTTAAGAGCAACATTTCCTAGAACTGGCAGGTGGGATTAAGACCAGACACAGCCACAGACTAGAATGGAGGCCAAGGACATGTGAGGCCTCACAAGTCCCCCAGAGTCCCCTCTTAAAAAGTAGCTTCTGGGACCTCCCTGGTGGACCAAGGGCTAAGACTCCGTGCTCCCAGTGCTGGGGGCCCAAGTTCCATCCCTGGTCAGGGAACTAGGTCCCACATGCTACAACTAAGAGTTTGCATGCTGTAATGAGGACTGAAGATCCTGCATGCTGCAACTAAGACCTGGCTCAGCCAAATAAAAAATTATAATAATTATAAATAAATATTTTTTAAAAGTAGCCTCTTAGATTCCACATATAAGTGATAACATACAATATTTGTCTTTTTTTGTCTGACTAATTTCATTAGGCATCATACCCTCCAGGTCCATTCATGTTGTTGCAAATGGCACTATTTCATTCTGTTTTATAGCTGAATAGTATTCCATTGTATGGGCTTCCCTGGTGGCTCAGTTGGTAAAGAAACCACCTGCAATGCAGGAGACCTGGATTCGATCCCTGGGTTGGAAAGATGCCCTGGAGGAGGGCATGGCAACCCACTCCAGTATTCTTGCCTGGAGAATCCCACGGACAGAGGAGCCTGGCGGGTTACAGTGCATGGGGATGCGAAGAGTCGGAGACAGCTAAGCAACTAAGCATAGCACAGCACAGTATCCCATTGTATATATTACATCACATCTTCTTTATGCATTCATCTTTTGATGGACACTTAGGTTACTTCCATGTCCTGGCTATTCTAAATAGTGCTGCTATGAACATTGAAGTGCATGTATGATTTCAAATTAATGTTTTCATTTTCTTCAGATATATACCCAGGAGTGGGATTTTTTTTTAGTTAGTTTTTTTTTTTTTTAAAGACTCTTGTCTTGAAAGAATTAGAAATGTAATCAACAACATAAACTTTGAAACAGACTAAAAAGAAAAAAAAAATAGCCTTAGGCCTGAGGGATCTGTTGACGTCACCTGTGTCTTCATCTCGAAACTTCTGCGTTCCCTTAAATTTCTCCCTTCCTCTGAATTCCCCTCTCCTCAGTCCCTGAGCTGTCCAAGCCCCTGACTTTTCCCCAGAATCTCCAACAAGTGACCCTGTCCTCCTGACTCATCGTGCTTGGGGGAAAGAGAGGGCGGAAGCAGATGTTCTGAGCAGACTGGACACCCAGGAGCCTTAGGTGAGACACTCAATCTCACCTCAAGGAACTCTGTGAGACTGATAAAGTGCCATTTGCCACACACTAGGTTCAGTCTCAGCCCACTCTCCCACTTCTAGCTCCAGCCTGTCCCTCGCTGACGAGATCCCTTCCCTCTTCTCAGCTTCCCCCATCTCACTTCTCAGCTTTCCTTCACAGCACTTGCTTCCTGAGGACCTCTAGGTCAACCCCCAGATCAACTCATGTTTGGCTACCATGTCGCTGAGAACCACTCTCCTCTTATTCCTCCAGGCCCGAGGAGGCTAGAACCCAGGCTAGCCAGGGCCCCGCAGCATGGCTGGATGGCCTCAAATATCACCCTCTCTTGACCACCACCACCCACCCTGCCCTTCCGCATCAACCATTCCAAATCTTTCCTTCTCCCTGAGCTGTGGCTTCAGCCTCACAGCTGCCCCATTCCTCAGAAACCCTTCCCTAAACTGCAGTTATAAAAGGAAATAAAGGGACTTCTGTGGAGGTCCAGTGGTTAGGACTCTGAGCTTCCACTTGTGGGGGGGAGGGGCGGTCCAGGTTCCATCCCCAAACAAACAAAATAGATAAAAGGAAATAAAACAAATGAAGTAAAATGTAAGCCACCAGCAAAAATTCGTGATTGGAATGAAGCTTCTGGAAACGCAGGAGGAACGTACGTCTTTTCTGGTCCTTGGAACAGAACGGGCACACTGTATCTCTGCCCTGGGGTGTCGTAAGTTCCTTGAGGACAGTGGCCAAGTTTTTTGAGCCCGCATGAGTCTTGAATCTCTTCAGAAGTCTGCCCACCATGGCCGCTCAGTCAACGCTTAATCTGTATACACAGGCCACTTTGGATCCAGGCAATCTACCTGTAGGAATTTGCATTGTGTGTTACTAAATTGCAAGACCTTTGAAGCTGGAGAGGGCTTTCTTTGTATTCCCTCAGCGTGAGCACCAGGCCTGAGTCAGGGCCTGAATATGAAATGACCCAACCCAGGAGTAAGTGTTCCCTCCGGAAAAATCTAAAACAGAGAGGCCTAAGCTTTTGTTAATTTATTTGCTTATTTATTTTCTAGGTAATTAAACTATCCAGCATCTTTCTGGACTCAAGAGGTCCAGTGATTTCAGAATTGAGGCCACCCCCACGTCGGGGCCTTTAACATTGGAAGCTTCATGCTACATTATCCTCAGGTAACCATTCACTTCCTGCCCATCCCTGTGCCCCTCCAAGTTTTTCTTGTTCCCTGTCTCTTATCATTTGAAACAGGCAACCTACAAACCAAACAGGTCTTTTCTTGAAAGGTGCAGTACTGCTAAAATAAACAAAGAATCAAACACCCTCCCCCTCGAGTTTTCTTGGATTTTATTGTTTTTAAAAGATATATTTATTTTTAAAAATGTATTTATTTGGTTGCTCCAAGTCTTAGTTATGGTATGTAGGATCTTGGATCTTTGCTGTGACATGCAAACCGTTAGCTGTGGCACGTGGGACCTAGTTCCCTGACCAGGGATTGAACCCAGCCCTCTTGCGTCGAGAGCCTGGAGTCTTAGCCATTGGACCATTAGGGAAGTTGTTCTGATTGCCTGGCTTTAAAACAGCAAAAAAGGTCCTACTCCTCTTGCACTGGAGGGTGTTCATAATATTTTTTAAGAACAAGAAGGAAAAATATGACCATATAACCCTGTTATGTCCAACATAACCTAACTCCTGGGGTTCTGGGACCTTTTGTGGCCCGGCCAAATTCACAAATTTCTGTGAATTTCTGGGTATCGGGCAAGGATCGCTATACTCTGTAGGATCCATAGTTCTTCTTCCTCAGGAACTCACACACAGGATGAGGGCAGACGGACCCCTGTTCAAAGTGAATTTCACAACATCCTTTGGAGATGTGAAAGGGCCCCCAGGGAACTCAGAGACCAGCACTCTCAGCTGCTTGCTGTGATATGCTGGATTTGTTTCCTAGGTTGCCATATCTGTGGTATTTTGTTAGTGTTTGATGATTTCAGGGGATGGAAGTCTGAGGTCAGGATATCACTAGGATTGGTTCCTTCTGAGGGTGAGATGGAGAGTCTATTCCACGTCTCTCTCCTAGCCTCTGGAGCTTTGCTGGCAGTCTTAGGCGTTCCTCAGCTTGGAGAAGCATGGCCTCCATCTCTGCCTTCATCCTCACATGGCAGGCTCCCTTTGTGTGTCTGTCTCCAAATGTCCCCTCTTTATAAGGACTCCAGTTTTATAGCAGTAGGGCCCACCTTACTCTGGTATGACACCGTCTTAACTGATTACATCCTCAATGACCCCATTTCCAAACATGGTCCCATTCTCAGATACTGTGAGTTCGAACTTCAACAGAGAAATTTGGGGGGAGGGGGAACACAATTTCATTTGTAAAAGATGCATTCTAGAAGAGGTGGCAAAATACCTGGGTCTTGAAGGACAGTGGCCTTTCAAAGGCAGAGCCTAGGAACAGAGACAGGAGCATAATACAACTCACAGACTTGGACCCTGATATTCACTTTATTCAAGAATTATTTATTGAGTACTTGGGCTTCCCTGGTGGCTGAGGTGGTAAATAATCGGCCCACAATGCAGGAGACCTGGGTTTGATACCTGGATCAGGAAGATCTCCTGTAGAAGGGAATGTCTACCTACTCCAGTATTCTTGCCTGGAGAACCCCATGGACAGAGGAACCTGGTGGGCTACAGTCCATGGGGTCGCAAAGAGTCGGACATTACTGAGTGACTAACACTTTGTATGGACCGGGCACCATATCAGAATCTGGAGTAGAATAGCAGACAGTTCCCAGCTTCTTGGTGCTAACTGTCTAGTGCCAGAGCAGATCCTAGAAGACACTGGGTTTGAGGTCAAGAGAGACAGAGATGGAACAGTAGAGTTTCTTTTTCCTCCTTTCTACTGGTAGGAATGCAAGTGTGCTGACTGAAGCTTGAAGAGCCATATTGAGCCTAAAATGTTGAAACAAAAACACAGAAGGAGACCAGTTCCCTACAGTAGAGTGCCACACCAGTCTTTCAATAGAAGAGACATAAGTATCTATCTTGTCAAATAGCTATGAGCAGTGAAAGTGTTAGTCACTCAGTCATGTCCAACTCTTTGCAACCCCATGGACCGTAGCACGCCAGGCTCCTCTGCCCATGGAATTCTCCAGGCAAGAATACTGGAGTGGGTAGCCACTCCCTTCTCCAGGGGATCGTCTCAAACCAGGGATTGAACCCTGGTGTCCCGCATGACAGGTAGATTAAAGAGAATATGATCAGACCTGTCTCTATTGCTCGAGTAGTACTACAACCAAAATTTCCCTCAGAAAGTCAAAGCTACCCCAGAGGTTTCTCATAGAAACTTTCATGGAAATGTCACATACAACAAAGTACAGAAATCATAAATATACATCTTGAAGGATACATGAATTCTCACAAGCTGAACACACCCATCTAAGCAGCATGCAGATGAAACAGAATATGACCAGCACCCCAGAGGGCCCCTCAATACCCCCTTCCAGGCACCTCCTTATCAAGGGTGACCCCTAGCTTGTCTTCTAACCCAATAAATGAGTTTGGGACTTCCCTGATGGTCCCATGGTTAAGAATGTGTCTGCCAATGAAGGGGACACAGGTTAGATCCCTAATCTGCTGTGGCCTGGGAAGATTCCACACGCTACAGAGCAACTAAACCTGTGTGCCATCAGTACTAAAGCTTGCACACTAGAGAGCCCATGCACCACAACTACTGAAGCCCTAGAGCCCGTGCTCTGCAACAAGAGAAGCCACCGCAATGAGAAGCCTGTGCATCGCAACTAGAGAGGAGCCCCCGGCTCTCTGCAACTAGAGAAAGCCTGCTCACAGCGCATTGATCCATTTGACTGGTGACAGTTGCCTTGTACTTCAGCCCCAGAAAACTCTCTCGATTTGGAGGGTACTCTCAATGACTATTTCCAGCAACAAAGTAGTGTTTAGGGAAGACCCATTAACCCGAAATGGCCCCAATCAATGCTGGTTTGCAAAGCTTAGAGAGGTCACCTAATAGAATCGGTTTATTTAAGAAAAAAAAAAAAAGGGAAGGAAGAAGAAAGAAAAGGAGGGGCTGTTGAGGATGCTATTAACAGAATACCACAGACTAGGTGGCTTAGAACAACAGGCGTTTACTTCTCAAAGTTCAAGATCAAATGCTGGCAGATTTGGTGTCTGTTGAGAGCCCATTTGGTGGTTCAGAGACTGCTGTCTTCTTGCTCTACCCTCACATGGTGGAAGGGACCGGGAAGCTCTCTGGGGTCCCTTTTATAGGGGGCACTAATTCCATTCCTGAAGGCTCCACTCTCATGACCTAATCACCTCGCAAAGATCTTGTCTCTTGATGCCATCCCTTTGGGGGTTTGGTTTCAATATACGAATTTTAGAGAGACACAAACATTCAGTCCTTTGCAAAGGCAAAGAAAGCTAACCAAGATTTAGTCTTTATTCCTGGTTACAAAACAAATATTGGATGCTGTTGTGGACAAGCCCTTGAATGCCTGCTTTCAAAAGCAACACAGTCAGTGGTTCAGTTGTGGAGGCCACAAATGCACACAGAAAGAAGGCATGAAAGAGAGAGCCTAATGGTTGGACAACGAGTGTTTGTAGCTTCGGATAGAATTTCCACACAGAAAGTGTAAGGTCTCAAACTACTCAGTGCCTGGTGCTGATGAAATCACGAATGTCAAAGGTTTGTGGAAAGTTTCGTAAAGTGGCTTTGGGCTATGATGGTGGAAAAGGCAATACAGTCGCAATTCATGGGTTATTTGAATAATAAATTCTTCTAAATAATAAAGGTAACTGATAGTTTTGAGGATATATCCACAGGAACTCGTTCTGGCCTGCCTACAGCTATGCGATTCTCTAGCCCCGGCAGCCCTGAACTACATTGAATATTCTAGGCCTAAAAGTTCAAGGTAGTCACAAAAGATGTTCAGGGACCGTCTCTCTAGGATAACAGGAGATCATTTTGTATTTGGCCATCAAGGACATTTCATTCACTGAATGGATGGATGAATAGATGAAGGAAATGAATCTGAGCTTAAGAAAGGATAGTCTTTGGAAGAAGGATTTGACGTGAAGAGCCCAATGCCAGGAGCTAATCAGGATGCTATTGCCATGGTTCGGCAAGAGATGATGGGGGTCTGGGCCAAGGCTGAGGCTGTGGGGAGTGGATAGAATGAGGATGCTTATAAACAGAGGGATATTTTGGAGCAGAGGTTCTCCATCATGGACTCTGTGCTGGTCTGATAAAACTTATGACCCCCTTCTCAGAATCATGCTTTACAATGCATATAATAAATCAACAGGGGACTTTCCCTGGTAGTCCAGTGGCTAAAACTCTGCACTCTTAATGTAGCAGGCCCAGGTTCAATCCCTGGTCATGGAACTAGATCCCATATGCCACAACTAAGACCTGGCTCAGCCTAAATACGTAAATAAAATATATTTTTTAAAAAATCCAAAACAACAGGATTACAAAGGAAATCAATTATATTGAAATATGCTATCAAAATACCAAAATCCCCCAAATTTGTGATACAGTCATTTTGGCCACAAATCTTTTGACACTTCCTCCACGGAGAGGTGGGGTCTATGGTCCCGCCCTCTTGTCTCTAGGCTGACCTTATAAGAAATTTGCTCAACCAGTAAAATGTGGCAGAAGTGATATTTTGGAACTTCCTTTTTAAAACTGAGGTACAATGACAGATAACATTCTATTGGTTTCAGGTGTACAATGTAACAATTCAATACTGGTATATATTATAAAATGATGACCATGATACATCTAGTTATCATCTTTTTTCTTGTGATGAGAACTTTTAAGATTCACTCTCTTAGTAGCTTTCAAATATGCAATAGTGTTATTAACTATAGTCACCATGCTGTATATTATAGCCCAAGGGCTTATTTATTTTATAACTGGGACTTTGTACTTTTTGAGCCCCACTTCACCCATTTCATCCACTTGACATTCTGGAATTTCTAAGACTAGATCAGAAAGGGTGCCTAGCAGCTTCCTCCTTACTCTCTGGAACACTCTTTTGGGGGCTGGAAGCCACCATATAAGAAGTTCCAGTACCCAGAGGCTTCCTTGATAGATAGCCCAGTTGGGCAGAGGACTTGGGGGAGGCTCAGAGACTGCCTAGAGGGACAGAGACACAGAAATGCACAAAGGAGCCCCCCGTCATTGCCTGGAGCAGAGACAGCCCACACAGTCCTGCCCAAATGGCAGGTTCAAGAGCAAAAGAAATGATTGTTGCTGTTTTCAGCCATTACTTTTATTTATTTATTTGGCTGTGCCAGATCTCAGTTGCCTCCCACAGGATCCTCAATCTTCATTGCAGTATGCAGGGTCTTTAGTTGTAACATGAGAATTCTTAGTTGCGGTATGTGGAATCTAGTTCCCCAACCAGGGATCAAACCTGGGCCACCTGCATTGGGAGCCCAAAGTCTTAGGTCACTGGACCACCAAGGAAGTCCCTCAGTCATTACCTTCGAGGCAATTTGTTCCACAGCATAGATAACCAGAATACTAATGGATGGGCCTATTTAATTATGAATTAAATAAGATATAACAGCAGGCCTAACAAATACCATAATTTCAAAATAGTAATGATTGTAATCAATATACTGAGATTTTGGCACCAACTATACTATGGTATGAAAATATCTGTGATTTTGATTGGGGACAAATCACAGGTGCTGCAAATACAATGATAATGGTTGCCTACTGGCAGGACTGAAAGAAATGCTAAATTTCAGTTAAAGGTTAATGAAAAGAAAAATAGAAAGATTTCGCATTCGAGTTCACAAGTCTTCTGAATTCTATCTACGGATCCCAAGTTAAGAAGCCCTATTTTAGAGAGAAATCGGGGCATCCCTTTGATGACTGATTCTGTCCTTCTTAAGAATTCAGTGAAGCAGCTTTTATAGACAGCTGAACAGACTGTATTTTTAAATGTGTTTTACCGGAAGCTTTAAAAATACCCCTCCTTTCATTCTTTGCGCTCTCTGATGTTCTCTCTCATTTTGCTCCTACAGCCGCTCTCGCTGTCTCCTTAGTGTTCTCTGTTCTCCATTCCCAGAACCCGGCTGTTCACGCCCCAGGCCTGGACCACGCAGAAGGTTCTCTCAGTCCTGCCCGGTGCCACCCATCCACTGCCCACCTGCCTGAGAGAACTTTCTAGAACACAAATGTAACCCCGTCTTCCCCAGCTCCGGTGTCCACATCCACACTGGTGAGCAACGGGGAGAAGAGCTTCTCTGACAAAGACCAGCCAGAAACAGCCCCTCTCTCCTGGCCACTGATCTTCTCTGACACTTCTGTATGGTTCCCCAGCACTCAGGCTACTTCTAGCTCCCCAGGTTTGCTTTTGCATTTCTGCCCTCACCTAATGCCTTCCAGAATCCATCCCCAAGGCTAAGGCGGGTATACCTGGGAAAACCAGGCCAGCATCACCTTCTCCAGGGAATTTTCCTCTGCTCCCCACTCTAAGAGTAACTAACGATGCCTTTCTCATTTGCTCCACCCACTTTCTCATAGGGTGGATTTTTTTTTTCTTACACATGTTATTGAAGGATGGCACACATACAGAAAAGTGCATGTGTCATAAGTGTATATAGCTCAATGGATTTTTGTGAACTGGAGAGACTTGTACTTGTGTGTAAGCAGCTCCCAGAATAAGGAACAGAACCTTTCCATCCCCCAGTGGTCCCCCCTGCCTCCTTCCAGTAACTATGCCCCTTCCCCGCCCAGAGTAAATGTTGTCCAGACTTCTAAGTGTAAACACTAGTTTGGCCTGCTTTTAAACTTCAGATCCAAGAAATCATACAATCAGTGCTTTTTTTAAAAAAAAAATTGAAGTATAGTTTTTTACAATGTTGTCTTAGTCAGTGCTTTTTGATGTCTGGCTTCTCCTACTCCATCTCATGTTTAGGAGATCCCTCATACGTGCAATTGTGGATTGTTCATTTTCACTGCTGTATAGTATTCCATGGTGTGAAGACACTTCAGTTTCATTCCCCATTCTGCTGTTCTGGGGCATATGGATAATTTCCGGGTTGGGGTCATTACCAACCACACTACTGTTAGCCCTGCCTTTGGAGGAACATTTTTGAGGAATACAATTCTGGTTGAATATATTCCTAGTAACCTACAAACACAGGTTAAAACAACTTTCAACATTTTATTGCAAATCACTATAATTTGTATCTCTGTTTCCCTCTATTAGACTGTGAACATCTTTAACAATGAACTATGTCTTACATATTTTTGTATTATCATCGTTTAGCTTATAGTAGTTGTTCAATAAATATTCAAATGAATGAATACTGAATGCTACCAAATCGCTAGGAAAAAAGTATTTCTCCTATGGCCTTCGTATTGTCTCATCCTTCTATTCTTAAATTCTCCCAGATTTTGTTATTTACTATTTATGTTTTCCTATCACTTTATTACATTTTTATTAAAAATTTACTCAAAAGCCTTTGTGGAAGAATGTCACACACACACACACGGCTTCCTTTTTCCCATCTAAACTCAGAAAGCAGTGGGACTGAGTAATCTGACTGTGTGATGATCTGTCTACTCTTTTCTAGGAGGAGAGTCTTAGCCACCTTAGGAAGTCTCTGTTCCTGGAACAGGAAGCAGCTTGAGTCATTTAGGTCATACTCCAAATGTTTTATCATTTCAGTTATTGAAAAATACCATATACACAGAAAGGAAGTGATTTCATTTTTAAGTAGCACTTCAGGGCATACCTATAGGAGATTCGCTCCTCCAGAACTTAATCATCCCAGTTTAGCTTTTTACACTTTTGGTGACTTCTCATAGGGTATGAGTGTATGTTTTGTTTCATTTTGACTCCATCTCCAAGAATGGTTCCTCTCTGTAAGTTAAAATGGTAATGAATTCTTACAAAGATCTGACTTTCAACTGCGAAGTGATCAAAAGAACTATTTAAAACTGTTTTACTGCTTCTGCTAGTTTATCATCGTTGTTATTGCCGGAAACATTAATTGGCCATATATTTAGTTCACTCTTTTTCTCTCACTCTCCGCAACATGATTTAGGTTATTTTGCTTTCAGAACACAGTTTTCCAGGTTTAGAGTTGGGTGAGTGACTTACTTCTTTGGGGGTTGGCAGAGGCACATCCATCCAACTGGGCAAAACAGAAATGTGTTTAGTGTTATTAGAATGGTTTAGAGCTATGTGCACATGCAAGGTTGACTCATATATTAGTTATCTATTGCTGCATAACAAATTACCCCACAGTTTAGTGACTTAAACAACAAAACATTCATTATCTCACAGTTTCTGTGTGTCAGGAATTCAGGAGTCAGGGGCCTTCATGAAGATGTAGTCGAGATGTTGCTCTGAAGACTGCACTGGGGCAACCAGATCTGTTTCTAAGATGGCTCATTCACGTGGCTGTTGGCAAGAGGCCTCAATTCTTCCACACTTGGCTCACCCAATAGGGTTGCTATGTGCCCATTATTCAGGAAGCTGAATGTGCCCATGTCAGGGCAGCTAGCTTCCCCAGACAGCAATGAGGAAGCCACAATGCCTTTTCCATCCTAATCATGGATGCCACATACAGTCACTTTTGTCACATTCCATTTATTAGGAGTGAGTCAGTAAGCACCACCCACAATCAAGGGAAGGGAAGGAAAATCAGGTTCCACCTTTTGAAGGGAGGAGAATCAAAGAATTTATGGACATATTTAAAAACCACCACAGGTGGTAAATAGGTTAATTGACTCCAATCAAGTGTTGAGACAACATGGGTGGTAGCTACATATTTCTCTCTCCTTCAATCAGATGGTAGGGCAGAGAGATCAGAGGGTTAGAAACGAATCAGGGTAGGATTTACCTTGAACTGGGAACCTGAGATTAAGAAGAAAAAAAATTCCACCTGAAGGGTATGGTCTTGGATCTTCAGTTGTCATAGTAACTTTAAACAAGATTAAGAAGGGCTCTGAAAAAAAAAAAAAAGAAGGCCTCTGGTGGTCTGTCTGGGGGTAAGCAAATTCACCCTGGAGATCTTTAGGGGTCATATCCTGCATCTTGCCCTACAATTTCTAGCCAGCCACAAATGTTATCTATATAGTGTGATGAACTCTTGACCAACGTTAAAGGATGTCTCAAAAGAAGGCAAAATCATGACTCTCATACAAATATAAAATGAACATGTCAGAGGTTTTATACAACTCATTAATTAAATGAGGGAATGGGTGAGATATAACTGATTCAAAGGACCATCCCAAGAACAGAAACATTTTCAGGTTGGGAATATTGAAATAAATTTGCGAATAGGTGCAAAATTGGCTTTTGGAGTGGGTGGGTGGGGGTAGTGATTGTCACTTCCCCTGAGCGAAGTTATTTGGTTATTTAAAGGCTAGAAGTATTCACAATACTATTAGTTCTCTGCATCTTATAGAGTTGTAAAATAGCCTGGCCAAGACAAAGGTGTATCGCTGTAGGTCCAGAAAATACCTCCACCCTCAGGCTCCAGCATTCCATTGAAAGAATAGCCAGTAATCTCTTTTTCGTATTTCAAAGCCTTACATTATTCCTTGTATCAAATAAACTTAACTCTCTTGAGCTGACAAGACACACTCCTCAGAGAGTGTCCTTTTAACCTTGGGAAGGTTGAGAATTGAATATGGAGACGATGAAATCAATCAAATACACTGTACTGATATTTTAGTGTTAAGCTCAGGAACAATCTGTGCATGTGATCTAATCTGCAGTGTTTATGACAAGTTGGGAGTAGTAAAGAAACTAACAGATTAGCCTTATGATTCCAACTTAAAATTGTATAGACTTGCAATTGTAAGGTAAAAGGAATTAAAATTTGACTTGGGAAGCAAGAGTTCCAATGTTTAAGCCAACTGGATATTCACTATATTTGCACATTTAACTGATTCGATTTTGGTTTAGGTCGACCCTCTGTGTCTGCGGGTTCTGCATCCAAGGATTCACTCAACTGCGGATGGAAAATATTCAGGAACAAAAAGGTTCCAGAAAGTTTCAAAAAGCAAAACTTGAATTTGCTGCATGCTGGCAACTATTTACATAGCTTTTATATTATATTTACAACTATTTACATAGTATTTACATTGTATGAGGTACCATAAGTAATTTAGAGATGATTCAAAGTATATGGAAGGATGTGTAGATTATATGCAAATAGTACACCACTTTGTGGGGCTTCCCAGGTGGCTCAGTGGGTAAAGAATCCACCTGCAATGAAGGAGCTGTAGGTTCAATCCCTGGGTCGGAAAGATCCCTCG
This sequence comes from Cervus canadensis, assembly GCF_019320065.1. NCBI lineage: Eukaryota > Metazoa > Chordata > Mammalia > Artiodactyla > Cervidae > Cervus > Cervus canadensis. Next base: position 46,716,239 of record NC_057419.1, read on the forward strand.
GAGGAGGGCATGGCAACCCACTCCAGTATTCTTGCCTGGAGAATCCCATGGACAGAGGAGCCTGGATGGCTACAGTCCATAGGGTCACAAAGAGTCAGACATGACTGAGTGAGCGCCCACGCACAAACACCACTTCATATAAGGGACTTGAGCATCCTTGCATTTGATATCCGAGAGTTGGTCCTGGAACCAATCCCTTGTGGATACTGTATTATGGTCATAAATTTGTCCATTCAAGCATTCAAATGCTTAAAAAGAAAACAAAACAAATTGTGTGTGTGTGAAATATATATATATATAATGTTTAGGCAAATTTAGCTAAATTTATAAAGGGATGGAACAGTTTAAGAGCATTTTAGTCTGTTCAACTTGTCTTGATTGAGCCTTAATCAAAGCCCTCTCTGAAAATGATTGCTCTAATTTTATATAAAAATAACAAGGTTAATAAATGGAAGTTAAAGACTTATGAAAATCTAGATTTAAAAATCTGAAACTTAAGGGATTCCCTGGTGGCTCAGTGGTAAATAATTCACCTGCCAATGCAGGAGACACAGGTTTGATCCCTGGCCCGGGAAGACTGCATATACCATGGCGAAACTAAGTTCGTGTGCCATAACTACTGAGCCCATGCTCCAGAGCCCGGGAGCCCCAACTACTGAAGCCCCCGTGCCTAGAGCCCTTGCTCCACAACAAGAGAAGCCACCTCAGTGAGAAGCCTGAGCGCCACAACTAGAGAAAAGCCTGCGAAGCAACCAAGACCCAGCACAGCCAAAAATAAAAAAAATTATATTTAAAAAATTTGGAACTTAAATCTATAGTAACTTGACACCCAAAATTGAATGTTGTGGTTTTTTTTCCTATATACACCCACACGAGTTTACTGGGCTATCAAATAATTCCCACTGATGATTTGGAAGAAAGAGGGGTAGGAGGGACTTCTCTGGCGGTTCGGTGGTTAACATTCCAAGTTCCAAATGCAGGAGACATTGGTTTGACTTGGCATGCTGCATGACCCTGCCAAAAAAAAAAGAGGGGTAGGACATGCGACAAAAAATGAAATTATGTGTTATTTTGGCAGGGTTCGGTGTTCTGTTTTTTCAGGCATGCAGCACTGCTTGAGGGATCCTAGTTCCCCAAGCAGGGATTGAACCTAGGGCACAGCAGTGAAAGCGCAAATCTTCACCACTAGGAATTCCCTAGGTGGCAGTTTTAAAGCAGAGCCCCAAGATTGTTTGAGGCACTTCCTGTTGAGAGGTAAAAAGCAGGGGTCAATGTTCTGTCCTCCCCTGAATCTGGGCTCTGTAACTGCTTGACCAACGGAACATGGCAGAAGTGACACTGCTAGTTTCCAGGCTTAGTTGCCCTGAGTAACTGGCAGCTTCCGTTCCCTCGTCTCTTAGGTGCTCACTGTTGGCACCCAGCCACCATGCTGTGAGGAAGCCCAAGCCATCCTGTGGAGAGGCCCACATGGAGAAGAACCAGAGCCAGCAATAACTTGCCAACCATGTGTATGAGCCATCTTGAAAATGGATTCTTGAGTCCCAGTTGAGGTGCCCCAGTTAACGCAGCGGGGAGCAGAGGTGAGCTGTCTCTGCCACGCCCTGCCCAGATTGCAGATCCTTGAGCAAAATAAATGATCCCTGTTGTTTACACCACTAAGCTTTGAGGTGGCTTTACATAGTAACTGATAAACAGAAGTAACACAGGACACATAGTAAGGCTTACAAATCTTAAATGCACAGCCTGATGAATTTTTACAGTGCAGTGATGAGTTTTTACATTGTAAATAACCAAGTAGTCATCTATCAGGTTCGATATAGAATATTTGCATCTCCCCAGAAGGTTCCCTAGTCAAACAGCTTCTTGAAATACTACCTAGGCACCTGAACTATTAGCCCACAGTTCTGGGCAGCTCAGCATTTTTTTTTTCCTCAGAGATGTGTCCAAATGTAACTGGATTAGAAACATTCTCTTCAGCATCCATTGATGGAATAAAAACAGGCTCTGATATGTAGGCCGGCAAAGAGCAGAGGCTCAGATGGAAGACAACCACATTTCAGTCTGTAACCTCTGGGAAGTAGGTCTCCAGGAAAATGAGCTGATCTGCTCTTAAACTTCCCATCAACAGAGTCACCTCATAAAATGCAAGCACAGAGGGTGTTGTCTTAATACCTGTAGTCAGGCCTGTGAGACCCCACTTGGTACTTACAGTCCTAACTCTGTCCAAAGCAACAGAGACCGAAAAGGGTTTGGGGAACCTTTCGGCTGGATGGAGGAGATCCCCCCCAAATCAGCTTCACCAACTGCTTTACTTCAAACTGTGGGCTAATTTCCATTAATCACACTTGGCCCTAATTACCCTGGAACAGCCTTTCTTCCTTGGGCCTGGAGCAGGAATTTTAAGGGACTCCTGACAAAGCAGGTCCCTGAGACCAAACAATAGTGGTCTCCAGGAAAAGCCTGCATGAGGAAGTGTCAATCCCGACTCCCGTCCTTCCTGGAGACCTAGGTTCCAGGCCTGCTTGTGATCTCCCCAGGTAGGAACCCGAGTTCCTCCACTAAATAGATTTTTCTTTTGTTGTCACATTAATTTGCAACTCATTAATAGTGACAGAAGTGAGGTACTGCACCAATGCTATTTGCATATTCATGAGTGACTTATTATTAAACAAATAAGATTTTCCTATCTTCGCGAGCACCCAAAGTAAGGCTGAACAGTACATTACACCGGCCCCGATGCTTTATTCTCTCTTTAATATGTTAATAGATGCAGTTGATTTCTTTAAGTAAATACGCATCTATAAAACAACACGTACTTTATAAAAAAGAAATCATTTAAATAATAATCCATTAGCAAAGTTGGCAACAATTTAAGAGGAACAACCCATTAATACCAACGCGTGAGAATCAATTTGCGAATTTTAACTCGCTTGGGTGGTGGGTTGCGGACGATCGGGAAGGACCTGCGAGTGTGTGAGCGCTTAAAAATATATTTTAATGAGTTTCCGGAGACCAGCACTCGAATCCTTCGCGTCTTTCGGGTGCCGACTCCCAGTAAGTCGAAAACTGCCTGCGTCCTGACCCGGATCAGCGTTTTTCCGACATCCGCAGGGCACAGGAATCGTGGTCTGAAAGCAGGCCGAGCGCCACGTCGACCCTGCCGCTTTCGCCGTGCCCACCGGCCGGGTATTAGCACCAGTTAAGCCCGGTGGGGGCGGGGCAAGGCCTGGGTTCCCGGCGAGACTCCCCCACCCGGCTGGGGCTGTGGCCTCCCCTCCTATCCACCCCTGCTCCGGCACGGGCTTCGTCACAGCCGGCTCTTTCCTGCCGGGGTCAGGGCGGGCTCCCCCCGCGGCGGCTCGGAGCGCGGGGCCAACCGCGCACCCTTATCTCGGCCGAGTCAGACACTCGCCGCGCGGAATCTGTTGACATTTACTATTGTTCGCAGGAGTCCGGAGCACGGGGCGGGGGCGGGCGGGCCGAGACTGGGAGAGGGAGGGCGGCGAGTGTGGGGCCTGCGGTCGGCCCTGGTGTGTGTTTGTGTGAGCTCGCGAAGGGGAGGGAGGGGTGGGGGATGCGCCGTCTCCACGGAAAAAAGTGGCTCGCGGGCCCGGAAGCTTCCAAGCCGGCTCACTGGGCCACGTCGGGAATTGAGGTGGTGGTGGTTGTTGGGGGGGGGTGCCCAAGAAGAAAGACGGGGCAGGGGGCGGTGGGGCCCGCGCGGATGGAGGGGGTCGGCTCCAGCCGCACGGCCCCTGGTGACCCGCAGGACACAAGTGCATTTGTGCCGAGCCGTGGCGGGGATTAAAGTGCCATACGGCCAGAGCGAGGGGGGCGAGGCGGGTGGAAAACAACTCCCCGCGCGCACAAAGCGCGCATTGTTCCAGCCACCTCCATTATGCCGCGCTGCAGCCAAGAGCCGGTTTCGCAACTGCCCGCCCGGCGCTCGGGCGCGCGCGCGCGCGCACACACACACAGACACACACAGGCACGCACATGCACACACACATACAAGAATTCGTCTGGGCCTAGGCCGGGGGTGGGTGCGCTCCGCCGGGACTGGGAGAGGCCGCTGGGGTTGGGGGGTTGGAGAGAGAAGGGGCTAGCAGGCGTCTTTTTCAGCTCGGCTGTTTGTCTATTCGGGGCTGGGCTTTTAAATGTCTTCTCTACCTAATCTCCTCCCCGGCACTTTTCCTTTTCTCCGGTTCCTCGGGCCTGCCCCGAGCGCACCCCGAAGCCTGGAGCTCCCCGGGAGAGGCGACGACGGCGGGGCTGGGGGCTGGGGAGGGAGCGCTCTAAGCCGCTGTCACCAGGGAATCGCAGCCCCAGGCGCGCAGCGCTTGCCTGCTCTGCTGAGGACACGTGCTCGGGAGGATCCGAGGAAGCGTCCCGCCTTCCTACGAGAGGCTCCCGGAGCGCCCCCATCCCGGGCTCTCCAGGACTTCCCCAGGCCCGGAGCGGGAGCTGCGGAATCCTGCGCGGAACAGACGCGCCTGCCCGCCAGTGCGTGCCAAGTGGGACAGTTCCGCAGCCCCCACCCACACCAGGCCGGTGCCTGGGCCCTGACCTCCACCCTCTCCAGCCTGCAGGGCACTGGACAGGTTCCCCGAGGGGAATTTAAGACTTGTCAGCCTCTTAGGACCCTACCCATTTCTCCCCAGGGAGCGGAGCGGGGGTGTGGATGGGGGCAGGGAAAGAACCGAGACGCCCCATTCGCCTCCCGCCGCGCCCTCCCTGGTGGGCAGGTGGGGAGCGTAGGAGCCCGAGCGCGGCGAGCCAGCGCGGTCTGGTTTCCTTTACGTTTACAAGCTATAAATAAACTTCCCCTTGGGCGGATGCGCGCTGCGTCCAAGGGTGGCTTCCCGCCGAATCGGGCGGGTGGTTTACGATCCGGGCAGGGAGCTGGTCCTAGCCTGAGCCCAGGGTGGGGCGCTGGCTCCAGGAGAGCTCAGAGGTCGGCCAGAAGTGGCCGAGTGACCCTCCATCCCCTGCGGGCCTGGGGTGCCTCGGCGTTGCTCGAGGGTAGGGCTGGGTGATTTATGAGCCGTCACCCCACCCCGCCCCTCCCGTTTCACTTGTTTTCCTCGCCTTCTCCACCTCAAACCCCATTCCCAAAGCCTCGCCACCCCACCCTGTCCAGCGACGATCTGGCAATCGCAGGCAGCTTAGAGCGCCAACACCGGCCCCGGCAGGACGCGTGTCCGCAGGGCGTGGGTGAGGTCCTCGCTGCTTTCACCCCCGGGTCCCGGCTCGGGGCCGGGAGCCGGCGGCTGAGCGCGACGAGGCTGGGCGGTCCAGGGCGGCCTTGGCCGGAGAGGCGGGGAGGAAGGGCTGGCCGCGCCACTCCGGAAACCGCGGGCCTGCCGGGTGGATCGCTGACCCTCAAGGTCACGAGGCGCGGGGAAACCACCGGCCCACGCCAGAACTGAGGCTAGCGCTCCAGTCGGAACCCTCCTGGGTGGTGCGCGGGTCCGCGACGGAGCCCGGAGGACGAGGTAGAAGACGTAGGGCAGAGGCCACCACGGGTCCCAACACTGCCCTCCATCCAAGGGGGGGGGCGTTTCATTCGGCCTTGGCGCCCACGCTGCGAAGTCTGGGGTCGGACCTCCTCAAGTCCCCAGCACACGTGTGTGTGTGTGTGTGTGTGTGTGTGTGTGTGTGTGTGTGTGTGCGCGCGCGCGCGGAGGGCGGCAGTGTACGTGTATGGGCCTATGGGGACTCAAAGGAGTGGGGTGACTCTGGCAGCTGCTACGATCGTTTCCGCTGAGACTTGAGAGGCCGCGGAGGAGAGGCGGCCAGCGGAGTGGGCGAGAGCCGGGCTTGGGAACGGGGAGGGGGCGTCTTCCCCCCGCCCCCCGCTCGGGGAGGCTCCGTAGCGAGCTCCCCAGCATCCTCTACCCTCCCGTCTCCCGGCCGCAGCCCCACACCGCCCCAGGCTCGCTCTCTGCGCCGTGTTTGTTTAACCCTCAACCCCTCCGCGGCAGCTGCGGGTAAAAGGATTCCCGGCGCGCTAATCCTGGGGCTGGACCCCAGCCTCCGGCCGCCGGGAGCGCCCCTCCCCCTCCCAAACCTCGAGGCCGAAGGTCCCCAGGGGCCGGCGCCTCCGCCACCTAATTGGGCCTGGGGGCCGTTGGGGATCGACAGAAGGGGACCCTTGGCAAGGTCCCCATTGTTCCCCGGGAGCTGGGAAGCTGACTCACGCTCCGAACACAGAGCGATGCCGAGTGTTTTCTCGCAGCCTTCACCCGAGTGCTTTATTTAGACAGGCTTTATTTACAGTACACATGTTTTCGGCTCGTTATTCTGGAGGCGGGAGTGGAAACTGGGCAGAGCAGGAGTTCTCCCCGTGAGCCTCACGTTTGGAAAGGGGTTGAGGCTCAGCGCAGTCGAAGGTTCCCACTCCCGCTTGCTCTGTTCCCTAGTGAGTTGATGCGGAGGAAAAACAGTGAACCGGTGGGAGTGGAGGGCGCTGGACGGGGGCGGGGGGGGGCGGTTTACACAGGGGGTCACCCCTCCCACAGTGCCACCCTTCAAAATGCATAGCACCCTAGATACGTGAGACATCCGCATGCCTATTGTAGAGACTTGGAGGGGGGAGGGGTAGAAATTCACACAGACAACACACACTGGCTAAGAAGAGCGTCTTTAACTCTCTCCTGGGCTGCTTCCTTCCGGTTTTTTGCACTTCTCGGGTTATCCAGGACTCGGTTTCTCTCTGGATTCTGGGACTGGCCTTGTCGACTCCCGATTGGAGGGTACAGGCCAGCCAGGCGGCTAGAAGGCCTCTGGGTGCCAGCCCTTAGTCAAGCCTGCTCTTTTGGCAGCTGCTCAGTAAGTGGGGTGGTCTGGTTAGGGGGCTGCAGGAAATTGTCTGAGCTAGGTGAAATGTTTTACAAAACCTTTGTGGGGGGGGGGGGAGGCCTACGGTTGACTGGAAGCTGGCGATGTTCAACCAAACCAAGGTTAACGAGTTCTCTCTCCTGACTTTTAAGGTGCATTTCAGAGAAAACTGGGGGTGGCGCTCTTCAGAGGAAGTAGGTTTAATGGCATTTCCTCTCATTTTTCTCCACCGCGAGGTGTTGCAGTCGTCCCCCCCTGCAGCTTGCAGAGTTCAGTAGCCTCTCTTGGGCTGGGGGTGGCAGAAAGGCCTCTCTGGAGTCCCTCTTTGGCCGGGGGTGGGGGAGGGGGGGCGGGAACGGGAGGACGACACAGCTGACTTGATCTCTCGTGGCCACCAAATTCGCAGTCTTGGCCCATCGGCTTGTTTCTCATTCCTGCTTGGAGTGAAGAAGGGCAGGCTGCAGGTGCTCGGGTCCTAGGAAGGGCACAGGACACAATACAGACACCCAGGCCTCTTCTCCTGGTCTTCCCCTAGTGTAGCCCCTGGACTCCCCCGGAGTCAAGGCCCAAACAGCCTTAGCTTGGTTTTCTCTCCCTCTCTTGAGTCTCTGCCTGCAAACCCTTAGGGGCTCTCTGGGGTTTGTCTGCAGTGCTGCTCTTCCTGAATCCCTTTGGTCCCTGCCCATTGGCTTGGGGGGCTGACCTCTCCCCTGCATGCATGCCCACCCCATTCCCATTTTCAAGGGGCAGTGTTGGAGCTCCGCAGCCTTGAACTGAACTGGGGCCACGTGAGAGAAGGAGATGGCTTGACCTTTGCAGGAAGAGACGTGAAGGCAGATTCACAGCTCGCAGCGCTGCAGGGAGACCCAGGGCTGCACAGGGAGCCGCAGGCGTTGCCACAGCCCCAGCAGCTCTGACGGGAGCCTGTAAGAGGAAACCAGCTCTGGGAGGCCAAGAGCTTCTGTGCGATGTGTGTGTGTGTGTGTGTGTGTGTGTGTGTGTGTGTGCACACACACACAGATCACTCATTGAGCCTTTGGTGGTGGGGAAGCTGAGGCTACTGTCAGTGTATGGCAGTAGGCAGTGGAGGGGGGCTCACAGAGAGGCTGAGGGCCAAGGCTGGGGCTGCAGTGGAGGATGGGGCCTCTGGAAAAGAAAATTGCTAAAGGAAGTGGCCCCTAAGAGGCTCAGCCACCTGGAGACTGGCTTATCAGATGGGGGTGGGGGGCAGTGTCCAGACATCTTAGCAAAGTACAGCCTGGGGAGGGTAGAACTGCCAAAGGATAGGGAGCCTGGAGCTTGCTTGGGTTTTACACATTATTTGGGGGTGGTGTCTCCCAGGGAAAAACAACAGGCCCTTTACTAGGAAGTCCCCAAAGGCCTCAGGTAGAATGATCTCAGACCCAACAGTCCAGGCTCACCCAGGGGTATGCTCTGGGGAAGGGGTGGCAGAAGATGCAGCCCCCTCTGATCCCTTCCCAGGCTCTGGGGGAGGGAGCCGGCAGTGGGAGGGGGGAGTGGACCCACTGTACCCCGAGGCCGCTGTCATTGCAGGGTGAGGTGGGGAAACTTGCTGCCTTAGTCTGGCTGCTGGAAACCATTGTTTGAGTCTGCACCCAGCGCTTCTCCAGCCGGGCTAATTCTCCACGTGTCCAATTTTCGTGTCTGAAAAAAAGCAGCAGCACAGAAACAAAACCATATGACAGGACTGGGCTGCAAACCTTGAAGAATCGAGAGGGTGGGGGAGGTGGCGGCTGGGAAGGGGGAAGGGAAATTGTGTGTGTGTGTGTGTGTGTGTGTGTGTGTGTGTGGTGGTGGGGGGGCAGCGGCGCACAACTCTAAGTTTTGTCTATTTTCTACCCGATCTCACCTCCCGGCGTGCTCATCTGATGCAGTTCCAACTCCCTCAAACGATTCCGCAGCCCCAGCGCTCGCGGGAGTGTGGAATTACAGTTGGGAGGCGAGGCGCCGCCGGGAGCGGCGACGCGCAGAGCCCGGGGGTGCGGAAGCCCAGGCCCGCAGCCACGAGACGCCCCGGCTGGCTCTGGTCGGCGCCCCCCCCCCCCAGCAGCTCCGTCCCCTCCCAGGTCCCGAGAGGGAAGGTGGGTCACCGCACCCCGTCTGCTGGCTACGGGAGAGGGGGAGGGGGAGAAGGGGGACAGGGCTTCTCCCGCCTACCTCTCTAGGGCGCGATACCCGCCTTCCCCCTTCCTGAGATCCAAGTCCTTAAAAAATAGCCGAAGGGCTAAACGTTTAGCTACGGGTTCAGCCTTCCCCCACCTGCCCCCCGTGCTCTCTCCGCAGTCCCTAAACCCGCGAGGGCGCTTCAGGCCTGGCTTCCCCTCCTCCCCTCCCGCTTCCGCCCGTGCACGAGCTAGTGGCGGTCACTTCGGCGACTCTTTGGAGGCCGACGGCCCGGAGCTTTGTTCTCCCAGGGCTTCCCCTCCTCTCTCTAAGTCATCCCCGGCTCCACACTTTATCGGCCCCCCCTTTCACGTCCGCGCACACAAACAACCCTGGTTCATAATCTCATTAGCATAGGCCTGGATCTGGGTGACCGCGAGGCTCCCCGCGCGTCCCGGCGCAGCACTGTACTTCGCGGCGAGCCGGAGTTTCCCATCAGGCGTGCGCCCTGGGCGGGGGCGGGGATGTTGGCTTTGGGGCAGGATTGGGGCCGGCCGGGAAGAGGAGGCCGCCCGGGGCAGCCGGAGCCGCGGGAGAAAGGCCCCTCCCAGCGCCCAGTTGCCGTGGTCCCCGGAGCAGATGGCAACTTTGTCTCCTGGTGTGCGCGCAGCGACTTTCAACACATTCAAAAGGCTGCGCTCAGCCTGTCGGGGAAGCCTCGCTGACATTCAGAACCGATTAAAGAGCCGAGACGGTGCCAGGCGCAGTGGAGAGTTATGAATTAATCATGGGGGTTACCGATATCTGAGGCTCCCCAGGGCAGCCCCTCTATTATTAAGCAGCCCCCACTGCCCACTCCTGACCCCCCCGCCACAAAGAGCGTAGGCTCGGCGTCTTTTGCGCTGCCCCAATTAACAGCCACCGGATAATGTGAAAAGTGTTTGCCCTGCCACCCGAGGTGTGGGCTCAGGCCGCGCCGCTGGGCCTGCCAGACGCACGCCGGGCAGAAAGCTCAGCTTCTGGGACCGGCCCTGGTGAGCGCGGCGCTCCCTCCAGGGAGTGGGGGTGGAGTGAGCGAGGCGCGTTTTTAGGCTCTGAGCCCCAGGCGCGGCTCCCTTCACTTCTGCAGGTGGGGAGGCCCTGGGTAGAGGGCGACGCTGGGGGCCACCCACCACAGGGTACGTGTCCTGGGCCTCGGGAGTAGCTGGCGGGCTCGTGGTTTTGCGTGGTGCTTCTGGCGATGTTCCAGGCATGGAAAAGCGAGGTTTGTGTGTGCTGTGAAAACCCGCACAGTGCCTGGGCCTTCTAGAGGAGGCCCACTGGCTGGAACCTTCATGCCCCAAGCAGCCCACAGTCCCCCTAAATGGGAACCCCCTCGACTACCGAACCCCTTGTCGGCATATTAAATCACGCACACTCTTCTAATCTTCCCTATTTATTTCCCGGGCCTGCCTGGCCACAGATTTCTGCAAGACAGAGCAGTCTTCGGGTTCCTCCTGCTTCCAGAGGGGCCATAAAAAACAGATGGTCTCATTAGGAACAATTTATGCATATATATTTCGAAGAGTTCAGCAGAGCTGGGGTAGGTTTGCAGCCCCTGCGTCAGGCAGGAGCAAAATATCACCACTTGCAAATGTTTCCAGTTTGCAAAATAATGGCCTATCCAAAGTAGCTAAGCAACGAATTACTCAAACACTAGAAGGTTCGATGCCAATATTATCGCATTCCTCGTGTTCCTTAAACCGTCCTCTTCCGCGGTCACTGCATTTCGGAGAGAGGCTCGGGGGCCACGCACCCCTACGCCCGCGGCTTCCTTTCAACGACTATTTCCAATCTCCAAGTCAAATCACTTATTAATTATAGAGGCAACTCGAGCAAACCCAATTACCCGGAGGCAGCCCTTCCCAGATGGGAAGTCTGTCTCACGGCTCCCACGGTGGCCCAATTTCTGGGGGAGCCTTTCTTTTGCGTCCAATTTCTTTTTGTCAGTGGTCCGCCAGCGGCCCAGAAGGTTTCCTCTCCCTGGTTTTTCTTCCCAGGGGCAACTCCATTTTCTTACTCAGTTCCCTTGCCTTCCTCCAAGGAGACCTCCCCGCCCCTTAGGAGGCGCTGCCTTCAGGCTAAATTTACCGCCGCGCCAGGTTTAAGCCTCAGGCGTTGCAGACCTGGCGCGGGAATGGCGGAAGCCAGAGACAGAGCCCTATTCATTTGCAAACGGGGAAGGCTGAATGATTCGCTCGCTTGGCTGCCCCTCGACTCCTCGGCCTTCCCTTCAGGCCTAGCCGGTGGCTCGGACTCACCAGGGTTTGTGAATTGTGACTCTGGGCTCCGCGGGGGTTCACTCCTAATCGGAAAAAGGCCACCTCACTTTTTAATGCCGCTACAGTTCTGGCCATATGGTAATACTAATGCTAACCACCGGGACTCTTTGTGCCAAGCAGTTTATATACACGTCTATCTTCTTTAAAACTCGCAGTCGCGCATTTACAGAGGCATCATTCCTCCCATTTTGCAGATGAGGAAACAATAAACTTGCCTCAAATCATGCTGTTACTTGGAAATGAAGCCCTTAATTCAAAACTTACGTTTTCATTCACAGCTTCAAAGACACCTTTCAGAATAGTATAAGCCGTAGCGGGGAGAAGGGGGGGGGGGTAGGGGCGTTTGTTGTGCAGCGGGAGGCCTAGCAGCGCAAAGGCCTCGGAGTGGTCTAGGTGTCCAGTAGGCATTTGGGTAGCACACGGGCTGGACGGGGGAAGAGATCTGGAAAAACGAGGCGCGCCTGGGATTTGGAGCCCTAGGGTGGCTGCACTGGCTGGGGGCAGGGTTGCGGGGTAAAGCGCCGCCGCAAGGGTCTTGCAGCGCGTGGAGAGAGGGTCCTCAAGGGACCGCGACAACCCCTGGAGGAGCTGTGCCGCGAGTGGGACACATTGCGCGGTGCGGAGGCCTCTCCCCGGCGACCTGGGGGTCGCGCGGCGTGCGAGAAGCCTCGCGACGTCCCCAGAGGCAGCTGGCCTCAGCCGCGCTTCCCGGCCGCGCTCGCTAAGATGGAGCCAGCAGTTCCGCACAGGAGGGGAGGGGAGGCGAGGGGAGGCGAGGGGAGCCGGGAGAGGGATGCGCTGGCGAGCTGGTAACCGTCTGCAGCGAGGAGTGTAATTGCCCCTGTGACCGCGGGCGGCGAGGGCGGGGCGCGCGCCGGGCCTCCTCCCTCCCACTCCGCCGCCGGCGCGAGGCTGGCTTTTGGCTGGGAAGGCTTAGAGCTCCTCCAGGGCTTGGCCGGCTCCGCGCAGGGCGAGGCGCGTGCTGGCCCTTGTCGCCTGGACAGCCGTCCTCGGCACCCCCGCCTGGGTCCTTCCTTCTGCGCGCGGGCCACTTCCTTTGGCCTCCAGGCCCTTCCAGGCACCGGCCTCCCTCTTCCTTGGAGTGCGCTCCGGCCCGGGCCTGGGGCAGTCAGCTGCGCCCGGGTGATATCGGACACCCGAGAGCGGCTTTCCCTGGAGGGGGGCGGGGCGGCCGTCCTCGGGTGGCGGGTGACTTACAAGACCCTCCACCCCACCCTCGGCTCGGGCGAGCCCTGAAGCCCGCGCGCCTCGGGGGTCTCCCTGGGCCACCCCTGCTCGGCGAGATCGAGCTCGGCTGCGCACACTGGGCCGCCTGTCCCCTGGTCGAGGGCCGAAGGGACTCCAGGCACTCTCCGTGCCCCCGGATCTCTCCGCGTGGCCGGCTGGTGCGCTTTGCCCTTGGGTGGGTTCCTGGCCCCGCGCCGAGCAGAGGGGGCCGGGTCGGAGGTGGGAGAAGGGGGCCCGGGCCGGCTAGGGATTCCAGAGTTTGTAACCCGTGTAGTTTCTGGCTTTCACGGCTCGTTTGCAATCCTCCCACAGGAAGATGTCTGCCAAGGAGGCCTGCGCGGCCACCCGGGTGTATGAGTGTGCGGGTGTGCGTGCGGTGTGTTTGTGGTTTGTGAGTGTGTGTGAGCGCGCGCGCGCGCGCACGAGCCCCAGGAGAGGCGAGAGGAAGCCGGCCCCACCACTTTCTTGGCTGCAGTGCTGCGATCGCGTCCTGCGGCGCAGGGCCTGGCACCCAGGGCTCGCCCGCGCCCCAGCCTCGGCCCGGCGGGCGCCCAGGCGTCCCTCTCGAGCTTCCTCCCTGTCCCCCCCCACCCCCACCCCGGGCAGGGACTGTTAACCCAGGCAGGTGACGGCGCCCTGGCGCCCGTCGTGCGTTGGTCTTTATACCTCGTGAGTTCAACACTAATGAGTTATGGGTTGGCCCACGAAAACATAATGTGTAAATTAGGAATTTAATGATGTGTAAGATTAAAAGCTGCGCAGGGTTGCATTTATTTAAGGCTGCCATCTTGTGTTCGCAGAGAAATTACTTGAACGACATTGACCCCCCTCGCCCGTAGGACTGGAAATGGCGCGGGGGCGGCAGCGGGTTTTGGGGGCTCCGGGCCGTGGGACTTGAGGCTCCTTTCGGCCCTCTCCCGGGGCAGGAGGTGGTCTGTGGATGCTTAAGGGCTGATTTGGGGTGGGCCTATTCATAGGAAGCCTATGAATCAGAGGGGCTGATTAAACTCTTTCCCCCTTTTGGGGATCCAAGATTGTCAAGGCCCACGGAGGGTTACCAATTTCTGGGAAACTTAATGCTTCTTCCTGTCCTGATGCACTCACAGGGTTTAGGGATTGTTTCCAGAATTCAAAAGCATCTATTAAAAATTAAAAAAAAATTAAAAACTCGTTTCCCTTTATTTTCAAGTGTTGAGTTTGCCTTCACAGAGCATCCAGGGGCCCCCAGACCCAGGCAGGCCTGGAATCTGGATCCCGATCCTTCAGGTTTATGCAGATTCGGCTGACTTTTTGTAGGATTTTTTTCTTGTTTGCAAATTCGAGGGGCAATTGTGAAAGCAGAGACTCCTGGCCTTTATGCTCCGGCAGTGGGGCTCCCTGCTCTATGCCAGCATGCCTGTATACCGGCCAGCTCTCACCTTGGTATTGCTTCCTGCAGTTTTCTTTTCCCAACAAAAGCTTCTGGCGGTGTATCTGGTCTGAGATTCCCTCTCAGGTGCTCCTCCGACCCAGGTGAGGCATGTGCCAAACAGCCACCACTTCGAGCCTTTCTATCTGGTTCTGCAGCCCCAGTGGTTGGCAGCTGGGATGTTCTTCATGCCCACTAGCTGGGAGGCCTCTCTGACCATCTCTTTCCAGCCCTGCGGTGGCTGAGGAGGGAACGAGGTAAGGTTGGGCATTCCTGGGACCCAGTCCAGAGATAGCTGTTCACCCCCTGGGCAATGAGGGCTTTTCTTCCCCAAGGGACTGCTTTGCACCTGGAAGAATGCCATGGCCTGGCAGGGCTGGAGCTGTAGTGTTTAGGGGGGCCTGGGAGGAGTAAAAGCGACGAAAGGATTGGATCCTGGACTTCTATTTAGGGAACCAAGGCCTGTCTTGGTAAATTACAAAGCTCCAAGGCCTTAGAGGACACGGGGAGGCCTCCAGCCTGTGCTTTCTAGGCCTTGAAAGAGTTAATGGGAGAAATGTTGCTCCTGGTTTGTCTGTTTGCTCAGGCCTCACACTTATCTAACCAATCGCTGGAAGGGTATAACTTTAGAAGTTTTATTCTCTCTCCCGCTTGGCTGGGAATTTCAGAAAACCCTTGCTTAAGTAATCATGATAATCCTTTGAAATTCCTTAGGGTCTAAGGCCATTTGGTGTTCCCACTTGAGTCCTGTTTAAAAAAAAAAAGGAGAGAAGAAGGCAGCGTGTAATAAAGAACATTCCAGCATATCCATCTGGAATCTACCCCCCCCCCCCCGACATGGCTATGTTGCCCAGATAAGCTTCCTAAGTGTGTCCCCAAGTTTCTGAAAAGTGGCACTGCCAGGCTTGGATGTTGATGGCAAAGAGATCAAAGGGAAACCAGGTGAGGGGGGCCATAGTTCCCCTTTTGGTGAAAACATGAAGGGGACACTTGACCTCCTCGGGAGCTGGGGGAGGCATATCGCATTGTGGGGAGCAGGTTAGAGTTTGAGGTGCTGCTGATAAGACACGCGCTGTTGGGATCAGAAAGAAGGTGTGTGGCTTCTCAGAGCAACTTCAGCCAACTTTTTTCACTGGTGTTTGTTGCATGATTGTCCCTAAGGGGTTCTTCAGCCCTGGACCTGCCCTCTGCAGCCCACATCAGCCTGTCATGGAAAAATGCCATGCCACCATCTCGGTCCTTAGCCACACTGTCTCCGATCCAGGGCTGAGGGCTGCAGGCAACCTGGCCCTTTATGCAGCCTGGCACCGTTCAGTTTTTGAGGATCCCCTACCCCCACCCCCACCAAGAAATTCTTCTTCTTCTTTTTTTTTTTTTTTTTTTTT